>NW_027526225.1:95035118-95505841 GCF_048455015.1 Haemaphysalis longicornis | reverse complement strand
GGCCAAAGCTCTCCCCTAAAGCTCCGTGGGAAGATGGACGTTGAAGGGGTCTACCCAAAACCCCTACCTTACCTACGCTACCCTAACCTACCCTATTCTGCTCTACTCCACCATAGAACCCCCGATAGGAAACTGAGATTGGCCGTGCGCCTCTGACGACTGCTATCATCATCACTCAGCAGTCCCCCTCAGTCGGTATATGTGATATTTTGGAAGGCTATGTTGGCGTCGCAACCACATGCCGTTTCATTACCGTGAGCTTCTCACAGCACTTGTCGTCACAAGCCAATCCACCGAAGTGGGTCTGTTGTCAGGCTTACATTCGGGTGTAACGTTAGACAACTTTAGCATTGAGCCTAACGGCATCGTCAGCAACGTCTAAGTGATTGCACGTGAATGAGTGGGTGCCGCTTGGCCACCTTAAATCTCCCCCGCACGGGGCACCTTGAGCAATCTTGGTGACGGTACTGGCGATACCGCGGACCCCGAGCCCCCAAACATAAGCTGGATCCAACTGTGGCGATGTGTTTATAGGTGGAGGGTTAGAAACCACGAACGGTGGCCGTCGGAGCCCAGGTCAAGCTCCGGCGGATGGGCTCCCTGTCTGTTCACCAGGCAGGGAGCTCCGGGACCTCTTTGACTACCAGGGTAAGGTCAAGGAAGAAAGTACCCCCGTCTCCCTGCTTTTTCCTATGCTATATGGATAAATCAAACCCCCCCCCCCCCCAGACGTGATCGGCCCCCTAAAAGGGGCCGCACCGAAGTATCTTTTCCTTCTTTGCCTTCTATCTCGCTCTCAAAGCAAGATAACTACCCTCGTTTTTTGATCATGGAATCTGTGGACAAATCGAAGCCGTTTCTTCTCAATCGGTATTTCTTGTTTCTAAATACCTTGAAGGTATCATCGGCAAAACATATGACGCCAAAAAACTCAGAACTGGTGAAGTGCTAGTTGAAGTTAAAACCAAGCAGCAATCCACAATGCTCCTGAAACAAACCCGCATGGCTGATCTGGAGATCAGGGTCACACCCCACCGCAGCCTCAACAGTTGTCAAGGTGTGATCTCTGAGGCAGATCTCCTAACCGAGACAGAGACCGATCTGCTCGAAGGCCTAAAAGAACAAGGCGTGACAGCAGTAAGGCGCATCGTCATCAGGAGAGAGAACAAAGAAATACCCACCAAACATCTGATTCTGACTTTCGACCGCTGCACACTGCCCGAGCATAACAACGCAGGTTTCATCCGTTGTTCTGTCCGGCCATACATCCCGAACCCGCGGCGCTGTTTCAAGTGCCAGAGGTTCGGGCATGGTACCAACTCCTGTCGTGGCAGAACAACATGTGCCAAATGTGGCCAGCATGATCATCTATCTGACAACTGCACTGCAACCAACCTTACCTGCCCGAATTGCCAGGGTCCACATGCAGCATACTCTCGCGCCTGTGAAAAGTTTCAACAAGAGAAAAAAATCATTAACATCAAGGTAACAGAAAACATCACCTTCCCCGAGGCGCGAAAGAGGTTCGCCTCTTTTCCCCTGGGGAGGTACGCCGACGCAGCTCGCCGGGGGGCGGAGCGGCGTCTGGTTTCGGCGGGGGACCCAGTACCGCGAGTCGGACTTGGTCCCGCCCCCGCCCCCCCCCTGGGTTGCCTCTGGCGGCCCAACCCGCCACCGCACCGCCTGCTAAGTCAGCAGCGGCTGTGGTGGCATCCACGTCCGTTGGGGATGCCGCTGCACCCTCTGTTTCCTCCTCTCCACCGGCCCAAAGCACACGCGAGGGCCCGGACGAGATGGAGACGGAGGCAGTCGCAGCGACCCCCTCCCCCGCCTCACTGCCTGTGCCACCTGTGGTGCTCCCCACGCCTTCGGCACTGGCAGCGCAGGCAAAGAACACCCGAAAGGGTACCACGTCAAGGGGGCCCAGTCCGCTGGCCACCCCCTTGCCATCAGATGACGACATGGACGTCGAGCCCTTCCGGCTTTCATCGCAGCGGAAGGAACGGGCTGCGACGTCCAGGTCAGTAGAGAAGGTCAGAAAACCCCTTCCAAGAGTGCAAGCCCCGAAAGACCCTACATAAATAATCACACTCCAGTAGCTCTAACACATCATAATGGGAAGAGAAAACATTGTTCAATGGAACTGCAGAGGCCTTCTGAATAATCTTGACGACGTGCATGAGATTCTGCATGCCAATCAGCCAAGTTTAATGTGTGTCCAGGAAACACATCTTAATTCCAAACACACAAATTTCTTGAATAGTTACCTGGTATACAGGAAAGACAGGGATGGCTGCACACACTCTTCTGGCGGTGTGGCCATAATTGCCCGCAAATCCTTAGCCTGCCACCCTGTCACCTTGAACACCGTCCTTGAGGCTGTAGCCATCCGCACAATAATATTTAATAGATTGATAACGGTATGCTCCATATACATTCCTCCTGATGTTTCACTTTTAAGCTCTGACTTCGAGGCGCTGGTTGACCAGCTGCCCGAACCATACATCCTGACAGGCGACCTTAATGCTCACAACGCTCTTTGGGGCTCTTCTCGCACGGATGCCCGAGGTCGCCTTATAGAAAAATTTCTTACATCTTCAGGAGCATGCCTTTTCAATACTAAAAAGCCTACATACCATAATATAGGACACAACACATACTCATGTCTTGACTTGGCGATTGGCTCCGCAGTTCTCTTTCCATGTCTTGAGTGGGGTGTGGGCACTGACCCATATGGCAGTGACCACTTCCCCACCTCACTTACATATATAGGTAAAGGCCCAAGCAGTTCATCTTCCCATAATAGGTTCAATGAAGCACGAGCTAACTGGAACACATTTACAGAGACATCCAAACTACACCACACATCCATAGGACACCTACACGTTGAAGAAGCCACCCAACTGCTCACGGCGCACATCCTCGACGCCGCCGAAAAGTCCATTCCCCACGCCTCTGGTGCCCCGCGCAACCAGCGGAGGCCGTGGTGGAATGAGGACTGCAGGCAGGCGCGAGAGGCCCAGAACAAGGCGTGGGGTGTCCTTCGTCGGTACCCCACGTCGGGTAACCTCATTTTGTTCAAACGGGCCAAGGCGTTAGGTAAACGTGTGCGCCGTGAGGCAAAACGAGAGAGTTGGCGCTCATTCATAACATCTATAAACTCATACACAGACACACGCAAGGTATGGACACGTATACGCAAACTCAAAGGACAACATACACACAGCCTGCCCCTGGTCAGTACAACAGGGGACACACTGGAAGACCAGGCTGACACACTCGCACAACACTTCCAAGACGTGTCCAGTTCAGCACACTACACGAACACTTTCCTGAAGTCTAAAGCCTCTTGTGAAAAGAAGTCCCTACACGACAACAACAAATCACAGACTTCTTACAACTCCCTGTTTTCACTACATGAGCTGAGGGCTGCTCTGAGCACGTGTAAACCCTCAGCTCCAGGCCCAGACAACATTACATACACAATGATACAACACCTACACGCAGACACACTTGAAGCGCTTCTACATCTATATAATAAAATATGGCTTTCGGGGCACATTCCACACTCTTGGAGGGAGGCCATTGTAGTGGCTTTCTTGAAGGAGGGAAAGGACCCGTCGTCCCCCTCAAGTTACCGTCCAATAGCCCTGACGAGCTGCCTGTGCAAGCTCTTCGAGAAGATGATCAATCGCAGGCTTGTGTACTTCCTCGAGTACAATGGTCTTCTCGAGAGCTGCCAGGCAGGCTTTAGGGTAGGGCGATCGACGAACGATCAACTGGTTGCACTTGACTCATACATCAAGGATGCCTTCGTGCATAAGCAGTACTGCTTAACTGTATTTTTCGACCTCGAGAAGGCCTACGACACCGCTTGGCGTTATGGGATCCTTAGTGACCTCAGGTCATTCGGTGTTTCGGGTAATATGTTGAACACCCTTGTTAGTTATTTGTCGGAGAGAGCGTTCAGAGTAAGAGTTGGTTGTGCACTTTCAAAGGTTCACGTCCAAGAAAATGGCGTGCCGCAAGGTGGCGTCTTGAGTTGCACTTTCTTCATAGTAAAGATGAACTCTCTTGGAAAGGCACTGCCACCAACAATCTCTTATTCTATGTATGTAGACGACGTGCAAATATCTTTTAAATCATGTAATATGTCAATATGCGAACGTCAAGTCCAGCTTGGTGTCAAGAAGCTTGCCGGCTGGGCAGACAAGAATGGGTTTAAATTGAATCCTTCAAAAAGCTCATGCGTTGTGTTCTCCAGAAAGCGCGGGGTTCATCCGGACCCAGACATTACTCTGAATGGCGTGTCGCTTCCTGTGAACAAGGAGCACAAGTTCTTAGGTGTTGTGTTTGACCAGAAACTCACATTCATTCCACACATCAAGAAACTTAAACATAAATGTCTGAAAACAATGAATATACTTAAGGTTCTCTCCCATCAATCGTATGGTTCCGACAAAGAACTCCTACTACGGCTCTATACTGCTTTGGTTGGGTCTCGTTTAGACTATGGCAGTGTGGTATATGGGTCGGCGACTAAAACAGCGTTGCGAATGCTTGACCCAGTGCTACACTTGGGGCTACGGCTTGCGTCGGGTGCTTTTCGCACTAGCCCTGTCGAGAGCCTGTATGCCGACTGTAATAAGTGGAGCCTTGAGAACCAACGGACGTATATGGACTTACTTTATGCTTTTAAAATTTCATCTCTGAATAACCATCCTTTTTATCATGTCTTTAACGACACATCAACATCACTGCTTTTTGTAAATCGCCCATCCGTTCCTCTGCCCTTTTCACTTAGAGTGAGAGAGCGAGCCTCGGATCTGAGCGCTTCGTTTTTAGACGTGTACAGATCAACCTTTTCAGACATTTTACCTCCTTGGAAAGTTCGTCCTGTGTCCTCCGACCTTTCTTTTATGAAACTTGACAAAAATCGGGTACCGCGAGCTGCAATACTGCAGCACTTTCTGTCTCTGCAGTTTAAATACCCACTTGCAGAATTTTACAGTGACGCGTCTAAAACCTCCACTATGGTTTCCTGCGCTGCTCATGGTCCGAATTTCAGTGCAGCCAGAACCATGAGCCTCCACACGACAATTTTTTCAGCAGAAGCGTACGGGATTTTGCTGGTTGTACGACACATACTTGAAAATCAAATTCCGAAGTCTATCATCTACACAGATTCCTTGAGTGTTGTTCGCGCACTGTCATCGCATACACCCCCCAAAAACCACATAGTTAATCTTGTATTTAACACTATCATGTCTGTGTATGCGCAGAAGCATCAGCTGCTCCTCTGCTGGGTTCCAGGACACGCTGGGATCGCTGGAAACGAGTTGGCAGACGAGAGGGCTGCTGCTGCTGCACTCAGGAACACTGTAGACATAACAACCGTACCCTACACAGACCTCAAACCACACATAAGACAACACCTGCGCAGAACATGGCAAACACACTGGGACGAACAGACAGACAACAAACTACATGTAATAAAGCCACACTTGGGACGGTACACAGCTGACTCACGCAACAGACACACGGAAGTCGCCTTGGGTAGGCTGCGGATAGGGCACACCCATGCGACGCACTCGTATCTGCTGACGGGATCTTCTAGACCCCAGTGCAGCAGGTGCGGAGAGGCCCTATCCGTAGTGCACATACTAATCACATGCAAGGCACTTCACACAACACGACACAAACACTTCAGAGAACTCTACAGACAACATATTCCCCTACATCCATCGTTTTTCCTAGGTGATGATGCCATTGTTTCTGTGAAACGTGTGTTTGAGTATTTGTCCGACGTCAAGTTTTTAAACCTCATTTCCTATCACGCATCATGAAATCTGGCCGTATACACCAGCCATGCTCATTGTCGTGTTGTGATTTTACTTTTGTTTTTGCTGATTTTAGTTAGTGTTTAAGGTTTCACCCCTATCATCGACTATTGTTTTGGCGCTCTTTGCCCCAGTTGGCCTTGCGCCATAAACATCCAACGATCATCATCATCATCATCACCTTAAATCTCACAGCGTAACGTACGGGTCAGAACACCGCACATTTCTGGTCGAGAGACGTACCCTGTTAACGGCCAAATGACGCGTTGCACCCAATCGAAAGCGGACACATCCCCGTTCGAAGCCAGCGGGCAGCTCTGGCCGGCACACACCCAGGTTAGTTGCGAATGTTAATTTTAATGTGTTGTTTCTGGTTACACGCCACCAAAGAAACATTCGATTACAGGTACCGGCCACTAAGATACAGGGGAGCCTTTTTTCACACCGGCTGACCCAAACAATGCGCGAGTGATGCTGGCGTACTAAAAAACCGTTTTTCCTACTAGTGCCTAGGCGCTTTCGTGACAGACACTTCCTCGAGCCCATTTATACGTACCAGGAACGGGCAGAAAAGGTAGCTCGGCTGCGGGTTCGGGCTCTAGGCTACGCTATGGAGCTCGGCTGGGGATAAGAAAACTCTGATAAGAAAACTCGCAAGTTCATTATACCTTCACCAAACTCCTTCGTCCTTGACCAAACTCTTTCACCGCTATCTGCTAGAAAAGCAGGAGTAGGAAAAATGCTGTAAACTCTTTATAAAACAAAATCGTTTGATTTGAAATGTTCCGTTGTTCGGTGAGTGTCATGGTCGCACTGCAGTGCTTTTGAGAACATTGCCTACTCATTTAATAAAGCATCGCTTATAAAGAATCAAGTTCCCTGTCCCGAGAACGTCGTTATGAGGAAGGTGTGCGGTTCATACAATACAAAAAAGCACCCATTTCCACCCCCCCCCCCCCGCCCAAAAAAAAAAATTTAGGGCTCCTTTCTTTGTCGCTGGTTTCTCTTTTTATTATCATTATAGAATGCACACATCCGGTCCCGCGCAAACATCCTCAGCGCAGTCAATACATGATGAAAGGGCTAAAGTGCTAGAGACGTTCGCATCAAATATTTCTAATGAAAAAAACAACATATTTTTACCGTCCAAGGGTTTTTGTTTCTTCTGGGGCACGTGTAATGGCCGCTCGCTAAGTCGTTGCTGTTTACAACACTTCTTATTTCGTAAGTGCCAAAAGTTTTCAACCGCCCAAAATTACATGCACAAACGATGTAAAATCGTTTAGAAAGAAGACATGTCAAGGATAATTGAAAAATTCGATACTTACCAAGCCGATAGCATACACCCGGTTGTTTCAAAAGGAGCTTGCGTACTAATTGCCGTCGTGCCTCCTGAGTGCGCTAAAAGCTGCCGCTCGTCCGAATAAATTGCCGCCCACGTTTCCAAAAGAGAGGTAACTGTGACCGAGGCGCACTTCAGGGCGCCAGCTGCATCGCTGGCGACTTTCATCGGCCGCTCAGAAAAGGGGATTTAAATCGCGAGGTCGGTGTCGCAGCATAATTCTCATAACCGCAAGAAAACAACGAAAAAGAATTCTCTATGAACACCTTTCATACAGCGAACCTCGGACAAAAACACATACAAAAAAAAGAATTCATTTCGTGAGCGCCAGCTGGAATAACGCTGAGAGGAAACATTGAAATGTGCCGGACGACAAGAATTAAAAACAAGGAAAACCATTTCCGGCCAGAATACCGCAGTGTTACCGCGATGCTTTTAGGGCGTCGGGCCTGGTGACAGGCCGTCAAATTATTACCTGGGACGGTTCGTAAAAACATCACTTCTCTCCAAAACGAGAAGCAAGCGGCAATAACAGCCCAGCTTTCATCACACTACCATTCGCTTCCGCTGGAAATACGCTTTTCCGTTTCCGTCCCAGGTTATGTCTTTGTTCACTAAGTCCAGACATATGACAGCCTTTTCGGCATCAATTCCTGAGTCTCTCGCCGAACTGCAGAAATTTAGGACATCTCGCGTAAACCCTGCCATTAATTCGAAGCTGCTTTTACAAATAAGAGAGGTTCGGTGCGGATTTTTGTCTTTGGCTCTTTAACGTGTTTTTGTGGACATTTGTGGAAGTTTTGTGGAAAGGTTTGCGTAAACAGTCTTATGTTTGTTGTGCTGGTGAGCTGGTTCTATACCAGCCGCGGCGGCGTTTTTCTGATGCAGGCAAAAACCAAAAATGCCCGTATGCTAGTATGTCAGCACACGTTAAAAATATTCAGGCCGTCAAAATTATTCTAAAGCCCTCCACTATGGCCGCCTAATAACCCGGGGGAATATTCCGCTCGTAGAACCTCAACATTAGGATTACTGAAATCTTTAGTTCAACCTCTAACTCTGCTCCACAAACCCGAATAAAAAAAAAACCTCTCACACATTGATATGCGCGACATGTACAACTATATATATTCGACGCTTTCTCCTCACCCTACACCCTCTTAGAAGTTGTCTGCTGAACAAATGTATAGCGGGGAAAACGTGAACAGACACGTGAAAGGGAAAATGCGAGCTTACAGGTTTTGTTGCTCAATCACGGCACTTATACTGAAAAGCAAAGTATTCCAACGTTTTAAGAGGTTCCAGTGATTCGGCTAATGTACTCAAAACCGCTGATTTTCATCAATTCGTTTGATTTACTTTCGACAGATTGCAGTGTACTCTCCATTTCCTTCAATTATTTGCGCTAGCGATGACCTTATATTCGCTTAGTAACACAAACAGAGACCCTAAAAATAGGTTACTTACATATTATATAGGGAAGCCTCTATTTAGAGACTTCTTAATTGTTAGTGATTGCCATAAACATTGGAGCCAATTAGGCGTCTTTTTTTTACACAAGTTCACTATTGGTAAATTTAAACCCCATATAGTAATTTGCTCCGTGCATACCAGTGCATATCGCTCATTACGGCATGTGTTTGACTAATAAATTCACACCCACACGGCACCGTGTGTTTCCGTGCGAATGAGTCGCCTGTACGCGCGCTTTATTCTGACTCCCGGGCCGATGATAAGCCTTCGATGGCTGTTTCTGCTTTCGCTGGAAAAGGACACCAGCCAATAGAAAGAACCGCGTCTGTGGCGGCAGTTTCAAAGAGTGCGGATCTTCTGGCTAATCCACCCAAAAGGGTTTAGGCTTATTAGCACGGTAGATACATGAGCGTCGCTCTCAATTGCAGAGCGGAAGGTGAGTAATAGCAATTCCCTCTGACTATCATATCCTTTCCCGCATGCGCCATTTTTTTGCGTCTGCAGCCTCATTTTCGGCATTTACCTTACTTGAACATACTCGACCTTATGCCAATAGAATGTTTGCAGCCCTTTCCAATTTGGACCCCGTTTTGGCACAAAATATTGTACTAGATAAGCTTCCACTTTTTCCTCGCACAAACCGGTAAGGTAGGCGGTACCAATCTAGGTCGATTCTGATAGGTTGAAGTTAACAGCGGGAGGGGCGCCCGTCTTGTTAATAACGGTAGCCCTCGCAATATGCGAAAATAAGGAATACATTTTATGTTTGGGTGCTCACATAAATTGGGAATGAAGCCTATATAAACGGAAAATGGGCATTTTATGATAAGAAAATTGCGGCTATTCTGCTGTGACGTCCTGGAAGATACGTTTTTAAAAGCTACTTTTTGTAACATTTGGATGTAGCGATCAAGTGCCTATAGGTTCAGTTGCAGCAAACCAGCGAAAACCGAAGTTTTGCTTATTGCGTTTCCCTGCAATAGGCAGAAGAGAAGCGCGTACAGATTTATGTCAAAACTGTAAAAATTCATTGCTCTAAATATTTTGCATATTTTATGTTAAACCCGGCTTACACAGATCGAGCTAACGGTTTCGTAATGATATCTTGCCAGCGTCGATCTGTTGTAGCTGTTGTAGAAGATTTCTTCACTATGATCAACAGCCAAACACGACTTTGCAGGCCCCTGTAAAGCGTGCTCTTCCTTTTGTCGCTGCGCATAAGGAAGAAGCTAACCCGCACACCGCTATGGGGAAGTTTTTGAATGGCGGCGTTATAGGAGAAACTTCGCATAAAAAATTTCGTCCTGTTTGTGTGCTCGCATGCATGCGTAGATTCACTCGGCGGTTCCCCCAAAACAATTCTCCACCAAATTTGAATGAATATATCAGCGCATGCGCATTTATCCACGCGTCGAACTGTTTCATGCGGTTGGCGTTGTGAATGGGAAGAACCTAAGTTTGGGGAGGGATCAGGATAGCGCATGGTGAGTGCGGTGACAATCTGCGGAGTTCGGCGTTTTTTATGGTGCGCCTGATCTCTTCACCTTGTCAACGGCAGCCGAATGGCGGTGGGAGGCACTTTTGCGAAAGAACAGTTTGGCACCCACATGATATGCAGCCATGTGGATACAAAAAAAGCTATACAATTTTTTTCTGGATCATTTAAGCTTGACCACTGGAATAAGTCTTCCTCTCAGAAGTTTGTGAGAAACCTTTCCAGCTTTCGTTTGTGCCCGTGCGGCTGCATTTAAGGTGGAGGTCAAATTATTTCATTGCACAAAGTCACTCCACTCTGAGGGCTTCCGCGGAACTGATCTATTAACTGTGGCACTTTTGTGCGGCTCAGAAAAATTATTTCCCTGATCTTTAATTAAACCACAAAAAACCATTACCAACGCATAATTTTTTGGAACCCTGTTTCAGCAGGGGCTCACCATAGTTCGTTTGTAATTTTCCCCCAAACAAAAGCGATTGAACTAAGAGCGTCGTCTTCTTATTCACTTCTCAAAACGAGCTAAAAAAGGACCCTACAAAATATTGTTGTCGGGGCAGAAATGGTGTTGAAGAGCGAGGATTTCAAATAGGCGTCTGTATTTCTACGCATTTGATGTTCCCTGCAGTGTGTATAATTATGCGATTTTTGGAACGCCAGAGTCATGAGGACATCTCTTAATTGTAGCCGAATGCAAAAAGCATTGCAACAAAATATTCAAAAAATAAACAATCCTTTTCCTTCAGTGAGGCACTCCCGCATCTCTTGTTACTTCAGCAAAGCAGGCCATGAAGCGCCCGTTCTTGCAACCATATTTCCCCACTGGTATACGTGGGGATTGCGAATAGGTAAGTGGTTAAAGCTGAAATGTTGATCTAAAACGCCGATTGCTCAGTGCAAAAGAGTTGCATACCTGCATACCACAGCTCCGAAGCAACCTATTGTAAGTCAAGGTTCTGAGGGTATTTTATCATTCCAGTTTAAAATTTATCTGTGCTATAAGTATATAAACACGCGGTTCGAGGCTCTCACGTTGCAAAGTACCACGTTAAACTCGCACGAGTGCGCTGGCGAGCAGGCGTTGCAAAAAGAGTTGGCTTCGTCGCCATTCTTGCTACCTCTCCGGCAAACTTCGTACGACCGCCTCTAAAGTTTTTTGCACTACACTATTTTTTTATACGGTTACAATTCCAGGACTACCATTACCAGGTTTACAGCGAAGATGGTAGAGGTGAGTTGGCCAGAATTTTTCGTGTAGTAACCGTTGTCACCCTCCTGGGGAGAGTAAGGTTCGCGGCCAAGCCAACTTTTCTCGAAAGGCTTAAAAAACAAGAAAACGAAATCCTTCGGGAATTGCAGAATGTGTTTAGATGACAACGCTAAAATGACGACTTTTTGTGTGCTTACGCACTCCACTCAAATTTTGAAAGCTGGCGTTGGACCATTGTGGGCAACATTCGTGTTCAATAAAGGCGCATAGACAACGCAAGCACCGGATGGTTGTGTAATGCGCTGAAACTCAGGAGAAATAATGAAGATACCGGAGTGCACTGGACATGTGAAGGGCAGGAATCGTCGCAGCAGATCTACACTAAAAAACGACTGAAGCGAAAGTTCCCTTTGAAACCGACTGAGTTCATACTTCAGCCCAATTCTGTTCAGCATAATCAGAATGACTGTCACTTGTGATTGAACCTTACAACTATGACGTAAAAAAGTCAATCATCATATATCAGCATGCACTAGGCCGACGACGCTGTTCTACTAGCTGACAACCAGAAAGATATACAACGCCGGCTCCGAAGGACCGAGTCCACATGTTTGGTGAAACAACACTTACGCGGATAGAGTGAAAGAACACCGACCCCAAAACGCACCCATGAGCAACAAGGTCCAAAACAAAATAATAATAACAAAGCCACGTGAGGTTCAGGCCAAGCAGTGACCTGCGATAAGAAGCTTGGCCGCACTAATACTCGCTTACATCATAGCAACCGCTCTCCGCACTCCGTGGCTGTCCACAGGGAGATTAGGTTTGCCTTCTTTTGCGTCCCGGTTCAGCACACAGGCTTTAGTTCGTCGCGTGGTAATAACAACGTCGAAAGCTCTCTGCACTCGTTGTCAGAGTGAGCCAAGCTAGCATGCTGCTTCCTCGCTTGGCGTACTTTGAATATCAGAAAAAAACAAAACAAAGAAATGCGTTTTCGGGTAAATTTTCTCAGAATTTAGACAACGTGTTGCTGTAGTTCATGTATGGTGAAACTGCGACGGTTTGGCGACTAGCTGTTCAAAGTTTTTCGGTGTTTTGTTTCGGTGAGAACTCTTTAGGAATTCGAAAACCCTTACAGGCCTCAGCACGCAGGCACCGCATGCTGGCATGCTCATGCCAGCATGATAGAAGCGGGGTAGGCTCCGATTAGTCTTTTCAGTAATGAAGGGGCTGGTGATGTAGAGACTTCAAAGTACTTTAATTTAGCGTCGTGGCAACTTACGCAACGCGCAATACAAATTTTGGCGTCCTAAAATAACGGGAAAAGGTTGATGTATGTAAGTTGGCAAGGGCAGGCTTAGGGCAAGTAAATGTGTGAGGAAAATGCAATAGAGTATTGAGGTTTGTGAAAATCCAGAAGATTTGGGCTTATTAGCAGCTGCTAAGCAGCATGTATTTTTTTATCAGTTCACAACTTAACTTCGGTAAGTAGTACAATATTATTTCGCGGACAAAGCCCAATACGGGTGAAGCGCCGGCTTAGGGCAACCAAAAGTGTGAGGAAAATGCCAATGAGTCGGGAATATTCTAAAAATCCAGAAGATTTGGTTTGATTTTGGTTCACTTTGGTTTCCCGACTACTGACTAACCCGGTGCAGAAAATAAAGGCTAAATCAGTTACCTAAATGGAAAAGGACCGACTCCTAGCTGTGTTTAAAAAAGCGATGATTGACCTCAGCTCACAATCTTTCTGTGCATTTGTTCACTGCGCAACAAATTGGTCCGTAATAGCGAGATCTACTTCAGGTGGCTGTATGCCAAAAGTTCTGATGCAGACTCTTTAAACGAGGGGTGGGCGCTCAAGGAGTTGGCTGCTGGAAACGTCAGACGCGTGCAGTAGTTCTCAGTACAGTAATTTATGTCAAACCAATGGAAGGCTAGAAGGGGAAAAAGCTGCGTTATGGACGAGTATGTCGTGCACTGTACAAGCTTGCCAAGTTGGGCTGGCAGGACTGAATTCAGCTACCAACGAGTACGAACGAAAAAAAAAATAGTTCGAAGTGTTTGCCATTGTGCGATCAGGTTGGTAACATCATTAATCTTTGATTGATTGTGTCTTCGGAAAGGGCACAAAAGTGTACAAAGGCGTCTCATTATTGGGGACGACAAATCACAGAAGATGCTTCAGGATGCACCGTTGCATTGTTAGTAGCTTGTGTTCTAAGAAGCGGTTCTTCGATTGTATTTATTGCCTCCCTAGTCAATAAATGCGGTAAGTAAACGCAAGTGGCATCTGCCAAGCTATAGCCAAGCGAAGCCATATTTATGTCCCTCCGAATATCAAACACACCCCTGAAAATGTTGCCGCACCTTCTTTCTTTTTGAAAGATCCCTTAGTTCATCGGCACGGGGAGAAGTTTTCCGGGAGCGCAGAAGTGCTTCGTCTGATAGACGCGCGCTATTGTCAACGGAGGCTCAACACAGGTGAGGTACTCCGCATAGTCACTATCTTGCTTTCTTGTTGTTACGTAAGACACAAAATATAGCTAACCAATTGTGAAAGCATTGTCCACTCTTGGTGGACAATCCAGTCTGACAAGGCCTATTGTAAAGGCTGCACTAAACAGAGCTGATTCTAAAAGCCATGTAACTTCTCGTTACCCCAATAACTTCAAATAACGAAATTGGTTGTGTTGTGAGGCGAGGGATATCGGAGACTGGATACAATGACCGATCAATTATTTCAAAGTGGCGGCCATTGTGGTGGGGTCTCCGTAGCTTTTTGCCACGAAGAAGGTCGATGACGATATGGGATATATTCGCATGGTTTCTGTCATGTTCATAGTTATAAAAAGATTAGGGGGAGGGGGGTCTCATTCATCACAGTTTTATTAAAAGAAGATGTGTCTGCTTCCTTGCTAGGTCTGTATAAAGGTTTGTCATCTCAGAAAAAATGGTGGGCGGGCGCGTATACGAGAAAGGGCGGATGTTCGGTAGTTTGGTATTTTGCGGTCGATACTCTTTCAGTGTCCGGCTATTCACTTCGACTTTACGGTAAGTTATGGGCCGATACACAGCTTTAGAAAAAACGTTTTCTTGATTCCTATGTGACAGGCCAACATTCGCGGAAAGACGATTTGGTTGCTGGATTGACAACTTCTAAGCCCTCGATGATTGGATCTGGCGCCCGAGATCGCCTTTTCTAGCCAGTCGGTCGACCAGGCTCGCCGTAGCAACGAAGGCGAAAACCCTTCTCTGGGAAAGCTCCAAAGATTGAATGCGGCGTCACCGATGTTTACTGTCCATCCAGCACCGCAGCCGAAATGGCCATCACATGCAACCCTATCCATTTTTATGTTCGTCTTGTTTTCGCTCTTGTGCCTCTTTCTCGAAATAGTCGTAGCACGGAGTTAGGTGGCCGGACTGCACGCTCAAGCAAGACTACCGTGGCCACGAGTGTGCGTGGCCACGTTAGTCTCGCTTTCTTCCCTTCCCAGCGACTTCCCTTCGAGAGATTTATCTCTCGAAGGGAAGCCGTTGATGCGTAGATGGCCAAAAAGTTAGGGGCTGTAAAGCTGTGGCCGCAAGTTGGAACGCGTTTGTTTTGGCGTAGAGACAAGCGTTCAGTCAACCAAATTTGCTTGCAACAAATTTGCAGTATAGCTACTTTTAAGTGCACACCACTTTACGGCATCGCCTTGTCGTCGTAGCTCGCTAGTTGGACCCAAGTAGAGCCACATGGCGCTCCGTCGTCGCAAGGTAACCCAGAGGCTTCGAAACCCAGGCGGTTTATATAGTCATAAGCGTTTGCAACACGTTAACCGTTGGTGCTTGTCATACATGTGCCCGTGGTTTAGCGAAAACAAAACTTCAGGTACATTTGAGGCAAAATCTGTGCATATAACCGGTAGCCCTCACGATCATTTAGTTAGTAACGCTCGTTGGGTTGGTTTTTACGATAGTAAGCGGAACAAGCGGCGGCGCAAAAAAAAAAATGACACGTTGGAATTGACGCGGAAAGGCTCTAACCGCGCAAGGAAAAAATGGCGCGTTAGAAATGAGGCGGAAGGGCTCCATCCGCGCAAGAAAAAATTACGCGTTGAAAATGACGCAAAACAGCTCCACCATACGAAAAAAAGCAAACAGAGAACAGAAAAAAAGAGAACAGAACTCCTCCTGGCGCAGTTTCACGCAGGGAGTGAGCGGGCACTGCGAAGGCGGGAAATTTGAATTGCATATTCATTGGAGAAGAGCGTGAAGGGTAGCGACAGTGAGCGGATAACGCCCTACACCCCATTACGGTGAATCACTGCTCTGCACTCCCGACAGATTTCACATTGAGTGAAACGACTTTAATTTTTTTTTATATCCCACCCTTATCTTTGCAACCTACAGCAGGTTTCCAGGCGTCAATTTATTGCTCCACTTTACCCTTTCTTTGAATCGTGTTTATCATGCCACTGATGTACATGATGTCACTTTTCCCCTAGTGCGATTCAGATAGAATCATTTCTAAAGCCGGTATTGTTCTCAGGAACAGACACCAAGTGGGTAAGGACTTCCTATGGCTTGCGCTATGTCTTACTGACACCACGATTGTTTTACGGGGCGCATTTGTGTCCTGTTAGTCGTAGTGGATATTATGCAGTATGCACGAATTGGAAGTATTTTGTGCCATACGCATAGTCTATCTTCAGAGCACTGCCTCGTATATCAACGAAAACATATATACAGACTACAGTCTGAGTCGTTTAAAAATTTCAAACGTTTTCCGTGTCTGTAAAACAATCAAATACTTTCTAGACACTCCAGTTTTACAAGCTTCATACTAATAAGAAAAAAATATAAAGTGTGACGACTCACGAAGCACTTTCTCGCACTGCACCTATGACGTCACAAGGTCTAGTTTGGGCTATTATCGGTCATCCACAAAAACTGTTGGAGCTCATTCAGTTAACAACACCACTTGAACTCCAGAGGGAAGTTCGGGAAATAATACTATTTATGTATTATTGTTGAAGTTTTTGTTGGCGTTGTGTAGCGCTAATTGGGTGGGTTTTTCTAGTGTTTGTGGCCTTATTATTTGATAAACACAACGTAAGAAAATGCAGTTGTATGTTATCGTTATCGCTCCTATAACGACCACTCCCAGCGGTGTCACTCACTCTCTGCCATCTAGGATACGTTGCTCGAAACTAGAAGGACATCTTTAGTGACATTCTAGAGCCTTTAGTTTCATTGATACAGCCTACACAATCGCCCTCAATCGAATGGGATGTTAGAAGTAAATTGAAAAATCTAGTTAACGTCTCAGCTCCATTTTTTGGTTTCTTTCTTCCCGTAAACGGTCCTGTGTCAAACTATCTGCGGTATTAATGAATTCATTAAGTCCCTCGCTCCTGACACCACTTGAATGCGAGTTTAAACTCGCAGAGTATTCCGTTTCATTTTTCTCGCGCCTAGCATTGCGCAATTGGAAAGCGTTGGGGAACTATTGCGCGCTAGCCCACAAAATTAGCCGCTGAAATCGAATTGCATGACGTACACTTCACTTTAGACCACTTCAATTAGTCAATGTTTACTTTTAGCGAATCGGGTTCCGGATGAGAAAATTAGGGGAAATTGTCTTTAAACTTCAAACAGCTGCCCAGTTTCTCTTGTTCTCTCTCTCTGTTTCTCTCTCTTCTATCCCTTTCTTGTCTGCAACTTTGTAATCTCTCTCTATCTCTCTGATAGCCTCCATAATGCACACACTAAAGCTTTCTCTCTTTCCGCTGTCACCGCCAATGCAAGGTCTCGATTAAACTTCGATAAGCGTTGATAGAGAGCCACGGATCGTTATTTTGCTGCAAGAAGACTGCTGCAACACACGGCCCGAACTGCCGATGACAGGGAAACACTCTCAGTCCACGCACCCCTAGGCCCGATAAACTGCATCAGTGAAAAACTAATTACTCGGCGTCCGCTTACCCCCGTGTTCTTCCCTTAGCCGTGATGCTTCCATCCAAAAAACTGCCGACCGAACACGGGGGCTTTCGCTTATAAGCGCAAACTGTCACTACGTTTTAAACACCCGTTCCGAAGTATTGTTGAGAAATAAACCCTCAACCAAAACTTATTCTGCCGAATGTCGCTAGTTCTATGCTTTCACGTAACGGGCGATCTGTACGCACAAAGAAACGGGGCTGGTATACAAGGATGCCTGGCGGCAGAAGCTAAACTGCATGCGCATCGCCTGTTGCGGTGTAACGAGCTGTGAATTATTTTCTTAACCGTCGACCAAAATGCTCCATTCCGCTAGCGAATGTTAAAATAAAATTTCCTGCCCAAACGTGGCTCTCAGATACAGGATTCTGCTTAGGGCAGGAGCTGTCCTAACGACAACCTCCCTCCCCCCCCCCCCCCCCCCCCTAACAAATTCAACATCGCCGCACCGGCCTTGTATTATAGATGGCAGGTGTGCACATCTGTTGCTTAAATAACGCTAAAGGATATGTTTGCGGAATATTATGCGGAAAATTTGGCGTTCCGCCTCGGGTTATATCGCAGCGTGACAGCTCCTTATATGGCCCACGGCGCAAAAAAGAGAGAATAGAGCACGGTTGTTTTTGTCCAGAGGAGACTTAAAACTAGAGTTTTTAAACACGCACCCTCCCACACCAGTTGGCCTTCACGACTACACCTTACTCAAGGTAGACAGAGTGCACGCGGTGTGTATTTCGAGCTGATGTCGCGAGCCAAAGCCCGTTGCACCAGCTCTGTTTGGTTACGACGTCAGCATACACACCTACAATTCTCACATGCCCGCACAAGTGGTTTGGCTGACAGCAATGACAGCTGTGGTCGGAAGTTTTACCGCCCATTCACCCACTGTCACTTAGCTGCGACGGAAAAAAAACCGAAAAGAAAATCTCACATGCCTGAATCGCCCGTTAGCTACCAGGGGTAGCACATACCCGCAGAAGTGTATTGGAAAACGTACAATGCCAACACAACACCGAGAACCCCTCGATAGTGTCTCTAGAGAAGCTGGCAGAATATCCGCACTCTTTTCTCCTATTGTTCCGTGCACCGCGGTGATCGTTCGTCAGCTCTCATCACGTGACATTTCTTTACACTGCGGTGATTCATGGGAACCGCCATTTTGTTGTTTATAAACTTTACTCGGTCAACTCTGTCAGAGTTAGCTTTCTCACTGTGCTCTGTGGGTGTGCGCGACTGACGTCGTTGCGAACGCGAATCAAAGATAACGCGTGTAGCAGCATGTTAGCAGCAGACGTGTGTACATAGATGCCGTTTTGCTGCATCTTCGGCAGTGTTGTTAAAGGAGCCATGAAAACAAAATACAAGTTGGGTTTATTAGAAAGACTGCTTAGTCCCGATAACAATGATACCAATATCATCGCAATTTTCGAACAAACAACGAAGATATAAAAGAAAACGTGTGAAGCAGTCGCGACCCCCTAGCCAAATTCCCGCAACTGTTCTATGACGTCACGGAACCTTGTTTGCGTGATTGGCGGCCGCCTAACTGACCTGTCGTGACGACACATGACTGAACGTATGTAATGGGGCCTCTAGTTCCATTTGACCGCATCACTTGAATGCTAACGTGCAGTTAACGCTCTGAAAATCATGTTTTATCGTTGGCCCGTATGACGTCATTTTTGCTCATAACACGTCACTGTGGCGCGAAATTTGAAAGTTTTTAAATACTTCTTGCTTTTTTTTTGTTAAAAAAACACCATTTGTGACTGTAATGGAGCTGAGTGAGATACTGAATCCTAGTTCTTTCAAATTAAACGGAGTTGTTTTTTTCTCTTCATGGCTCCTTTAACAAACGACCAGGTCGAAGTTAGCGGCGGGTCCGTAGATGCGACAATCTCGCAACACTGACCAACACCGAAATGGCCGCCATTGCTGACTTGCGAGGCTCAGTGGTGGTACTCTTATACCTTATCCAGGGACACTAACTCACGATTCTGGCCAACGCCAAGCCATGCTCGCTGGAAACTACGCGTCCAATTGCGCGTGCTCTTTATTGCCCTGGCAATAGTAATCGGCCAGTCAGGCCACTGTGCGCTCCAGTACGTGTTTTACCACTACGGTGGCTAAACCTGATAAATATTTCTGCGGCCCCAACTTGGGCAATCGAAAACGTTGATCGCCATGGAAAACTGCAAGAACTCAGCGCCAACTGGAGGATAAACATCTCGCACTCATAACTTCTATAAGGCGATTAGATGTCCTCGAGTTCATCTTTTCTCATCCTTCAGAATACGTCAACCTAATTTCACAATGCTGGACAAGAATACAAAATTCAGGATGTTGGGCAGTGAAAATACATTAGATTTGATTTGATATATCGCATTAAATAGCCGAAAAACTTCAAATACTGGTGTAAAACAGACCAGCATGTGGTCTCCGAAGAGGACATTGAAGACGGGGATTTGATCAATCGACGGGCTTTAGAGACGACACTCAAGCTTGTCATTTCGGTTTATCTTTATTTTCTTAATGTTGTACTTCTTGTTGTTCTCAGATTGTGGTTCGAACTCTTCCGCGACGGTGCTACATATTCCGTCGAAAGTGACAAACAGCGCGCTTTATTAAAGCGAAGCTACATTGCACGTTTTTTCTGTTTTATTTCTGGCTAAATGTATTCCACAAAAATGAAGGAAGGTCACACTAACGCGCAAGACTTGAAGGTAGCGAAGCTGTACGCAACTTTTACGGCGAGTACGACGGAAAAAGTCCACGATTGCTGCAGATTTGCTTCCTCGCTGCTGCCGCAATGACCTTTACTCCATCACTGCTGCTGTAAGTGTGAGCTTCCTTATTTTTGGATGTGATAATCATTGGACATCACCTTGGATGGCGTGTGCTATGAGCTGTCTTTCTCGTTACGACAAAGTGTGGCCACAATAACAACAAACACTGGAGTTTTTTTTTAATTTTTTGCCAATATTGGTCAATCTCCGAAGTGGCTATGCTTGGCTTGCAAACGTACGCCGATGACGCTGGGTGGTCGTCGCGAGGCACGCACACACCAGCGCTAGACATTTTCTTGGTTTTATTAACTGCCGGATGGTCGCCGCGATGCCCGTGCTCACTTGCGTGCTCTCGGCACTTTCTTGGTATTTTTGCCTGCGGACATAAAAAATTAGGATTTGATAAATAGCTTTTGTCTTAAAAAACTACCAATAAATTTCGCAGTGTCCTCTACGCATCTGCTGCAACGTTTTTCATTCTATTTTATTCTTGCGGAAGTACTTTCGCTCTTGCGAGCGATGTTTTCTGCATCTATTATTCGCCTTTTAATTTTTAACCAATCACCGTGTTTCCGAGTGACGTCTAAAACTTGTGATATTTTAAAACCTCTTCGCGTGTATATGAGAACGCCGAACGTCCTCGCTCTCCATTTCTTGTTCGTATAGCTAACCCGTGGAACGCGTTTAAAGAAGAAATTAGCGTGTCCACCCGGTAATTCCTGCTCTCCAAACACAAACACGATGGCCCTGTACCTTCATTTTCTAAATCTGATGAGTATTTTCGAAGGGGACCTCGAAAGCTCGTCACATTTCAGTCTTTTCCAGATGACGTAACATGAGTGCATGTTTTTGTAGCCAATTTCTTTTCTACTTTCATTTACTGGGGCTATCTTAAGAATCACTTTATTACATATAAATTATGGCGTGATTCCTCCTTGAAGTTAGCAAAAGCCGCCTGCCGCTCCCCTAAGAAAAAGCAACAACAAAAACCATCGT
Source organism: Haemaphysalis longicornis (assembly GCF_048455015.1). Taxonomy (NCBI): domain Eukaryota; kingdom Metazoa; phylum Arthropoda; class Arachnida; order Ixodida; family Ixodidae; genus Haemaphysalis; species Haemaphysalis longicornis. The sequence continues at coordinate 95,484,717 of NW_027526225.1, read as the reverse complement.
GACGGTAAGCGTAAATTACCGTCAGCCCGGATTTCTCAAGCTGTGGCGACGCAATTGCCTGAAATTTTAATTTAATTTGCAGTAACGGCAAACTAACGGCAGTAACTTCAAGCAAAAATTGCGCCCTTTTTCGCAACCATATTGTCTCCTTTAGTGCAATGCCTGCAAACGTTTTTGGCATATAGATATATGAAATCCTTGCATAGGTCCAGACTCCCAAAACAAAGTGGTCTTTGTTTATGCATATAAAAAAACGGCTTCTCCCAGCTCTGCTCTACCCTTTCTAAAAAGAAAAAAGAGGAGTATGGGCGTGGGAATTTATGCGGACCTTGTAGTGATTCTCCCTACGTTTCTCTGCTTCTTTAGTCATCCATCGCAGAGACTAGCCAGCAGCGGAAGAAAAAAATGATAGAAAAAAGAAAACTGCAACTTCGGTTTTTGGTTTTCTGCGCTCCCAGAGAGCTATACCGCAGTTACAAGCATTTGCACATAGCGTGTAGCCTAAAATATCGGTCATTTTGGGTGCATGCGCAATGCGTTTTGTTTTGGACAATTCCGGTTAAAGATCGCAGTTCTCCCGTTCTCTGCGACTTTCGCGTGAACCAGTTTCTGCTGGGTTACGCCTTCTTTTTTTAATTGTGAACGCAGATAAATCTAGGATTATTAGCCGACCATTCTGCCTCTTTTATTCTTCACAAAGCTCTATTTTTGCATTTCAGTTTCGAGGTACTCCCTCCGATCTCTTTCTAGCCGGTGTATTTTTTTTGCTAATGAAAGTTAGGATTTTCGCCTGTCCTCACTTTGCTCCTTAGGCTCTTTACAGCAGCACGAAATCCTTGACTAAGCTTCCTGAAACATCTCCGTACAATACGAGGCTGACCGAAATTTGAAGCTTAAGCCAAACTCTAAACACTCGCATTTAATTTGGTCGCTCGTCAGTGACGCAATCGATCTGTGCAAGCAAGCGTCAAAGCCACAGGATGCGTCGTGTAGTTGCACTTTCCAATATTTATTTGTTGGTGGTTGCGAGGCTTGAAAGCCGCCAATAAGTCCTTTATACCCTCAGGTCCGTGATGACGGCGTCGGCGTTCAGTGAGATGTACGCGACTGCTGAAGTGCTGTACCACGTTCACCGAGTGACTGCACCCGCCGCCGTCGTAAACCCGAGCCCGGCCGGCGGACCAGCTGGCCGGCCATGAAAGGTACTGACGGCGCCCACACGCTCAAACGCCCTCCCATACTCATCTTTCTTGTGGGGAGATTGCGAGTGCCAGCCCGTCTGCGTAATGCTTCCATTATTGAGTGCGCCCTGACTGCTACCGCTAAAGCAGTGGCCGGTTGGCGAGCTCGCATACTAGAAGCTGACACAACCTCCACAGAAGCAGGGAGCTCGACCAAAATTCGGCTGCGTGGTGCGTTCTTAATTTAGGAGGAGTGTTTCAGCTATACCGTTCGACTTCACGTGCCTTCTTACACTGTACATCAGCGAAGGAAACTTCTCGGAGTGGTGTCGCCATACTAGGGCTCAGTGAATTTTCTAAGAAGAGGAGCAACTATTGTCTTCAGTGGCCGTATTTTCATCATGCGATATACCGTAGAATAGCATGGTTTTTTTTTATTTTTTTGTAGTAAGAGAAGTGACTCTCATAAATCCGAAATAAACACCTACAGCCAGCATCGTAGTATATTTTCTGCAAAAAAGTAAAAAAAAGCATTCGGTGCCCTTCTACTCTCTGAAGAACGATGACCTGCTTAGCCGGGTGCAGCACAAGGAGTGCAGAAAACAAACACGTTTATTTGCAATTTACAATTTTCAATAATCATACTTCTGCTGCTGGACACGAGGACGTGGGTTCGATTCCCGGCCGGAGCGGCCGCTTTTCTAATGGAGGCGAAAAGCAAAAGCACCTGTGTGGTCGAGATTCCGGCGCACGTTAAAGATCCCCATGTGGTCAAAATTAATTCGGAGCCCTCCACCACGGAGTGCCTCATCGCCTGTGTAGCTTCGTCGCGTTAAACATCATAATCAATCATCGAGATCTATGATTGGTCACTTTCGTTCGTTCATGGTAAAAACTGGTAATATAATTTTATGCGAGCCACATGGCGACACACTAAACACCCGGTAGAAGTCCTATATTTCCCCCCTAGATAATTATTATCAATCTTAAGATTGACCTAAGAACCTAAAAATGAATCAATAATCATACTTCCTAGCTAATTAGCTGTATAACACTTGAACGGACTCGAACTCTACTGTGGCGAACAAACATGTCGCAATCCGTTTCGCTCCCGTGTCGTATGCATCTTACTGTCTCTATAACACACCAACCCTAACCGCTCGACCACAGGCGACAGCCGTAAGGCTGCATGAGGTCGTGAGACGGCCACGTTGAAGTTTCCCAGCAGCACAACGGGCATGTCATGGTGAGCGCGTGAAGCCTGGCTGCGCCTGCACGACCCCTCCCCCTCCTCCATCCTTTCCCCCATCCCCGCACACACACAGACACACCAGTGAACGCATAAAGGATTGCCCGGTGATGTGCGGGTGTTTAGATGGGAAAGACACCGGCCAAAACGTCACTCCAGGAGCCACACAAGGAGGCAAAACCAAAGCCTAAGCTCTGGAGTTGAAACACTTGTGTTCTTTGCAGTTTGTCAGAGGAACGCGAGTAGTCGGCGGCGATCTATCTGGACATTATGGCATTAGCAGTCAGAACCTAAAAGTGCTTGAGTGTCGTCGAGGTCTTCTTGGCCTAATTAGGGATTGGTAAGACGAAGTTGACGTACGTACTGTGCGGTTGGAACAACTAGAACGTTCTTAATAGCGCCTCTCGATTAGGCGGTGTGAAACAGCTTTCATTTCCTATTTCTGTGTGCTATTACGTAGTCTTTATGGAGTCGTTTTAACAAATGCGTTTTATTTGTTTCTTGTCAAAACAAAACCAATTAGTGTATCGTTTTTGACAAAAACACTCTCCTCCTTTTGGTTACGTGGTCTTGTATTGTTTCACATCTGTCCATGGTTTCGTTCGTGCAAAACAATGTTGGCATATACGAGCCGTGCAGGGCGTAGTTGTAGTGAGGAAAGTTGTTTGTACATTTAAACTTCGTCTTCATGCACACTGCAGCGGCAGAAGCTATGCTGCCTACTGTACAATACCCCTGACATAAAAAAAGGGTTCGAGAAATGCACGCGAAAAAGCCAGCCGGAATTTCCTAAGGCGTGCGTCGAGCTTCGCCGAAATTACTTGAAATGCCTTGCGTTTATTTTAACTGACAGTGCATCACTTTTTACGTAAGGCGGTGGCCCGGGCTCAAATCCTGGACCAGGACGTATTTTCTTCAACTGCGTCATTTCTAAGGAAGCCGCACAGGTTTGCTTTGTAACCAAACGGCTGCATTCAGCTGGATCTCAAATGTTCCTGCATAGAAACTTCCTCAACCTCCGGGATTTCCCCTAAATCTGGTCGATTAACATGGCAAGTTATTTCAGTGCGAAGCTCTCGCAAAAGGCCAAGGCCCTTGAGCGTTAATTATCTTCGCGCGAGGCCCAAATGGAAGCCAATGGCATTACGCATGGTTGAAAAGAGTCTTTGCACACCGGCGTCTATCCCACAAAGTAAGAGCCAATATAGGTGGTAATACGGAATCGCCCGCATGTCAAGCAGCGGGGAGATGCAGAGGAAGCTCGAGGTGGAAGATTGAGAGTTAATTTATCCGATCATGCCCCACCGGAGGTAAGCGTGTTTGGTCTGCAAACACAGGTGCACAGATCGAAAGCACTGCCTGAATTTCAAGTGGCTCAGAAACTAATTAAAGGCACAAGACACGACCAGGGTTGATCCGTATTCAAGCTGCGATATGCAAAAGTTCAGTCCAGATGTGTGCAGTTGACCAGGACAATCAAATAAAGATGCTGTTACGGACATTGCGTGTGACCTAGAAACTTTGAAAAAAGTTTCAAAAGCCTTACAGGAGTACTGGCACGAAATTTCAAAGCTCAGATAACCATAAAAAAGCTTCCTTTGTATGTGGAGATACCCCATCGGTAGTGTAAACCGCTGCCATTCTGTAGAACATATTTTAAATCAATTTTAATCCTTGTGCGAACGAGAAAGCTCATCCGAGCCATCGACCAAGCTCATGACGTCATCTGCGCTTCGACCGCCGTGTGGGCCCCCGTGACGTATCGAAATGGTCGCGGCGCTGTGGGCGGCGCGCGTTTTCGCGCCTTGTGCATGACGTCACAGCTTTTAGGACTGATGATGATGATGGTTTAAGTTTAATGGCGCAAGGCCGACATGGGCAAAGAGCGCCAAATACAAAGTTATTTGATAAGGAGGGAAATCGGATAAAGTCAGTTAAATACTATGAGCATGCACGTCTGGTGTAAAGGGCCAGGGTGAAGAACGTGAGTGGTTAAAAGATAAATACGGTGGCTGGTGTATAGGACCAGGGGTAAAACTATGGGTGATAAGAGATGAGTTGTAAAAAATGAACTTCAGATAGGAACCTTAAGGTTCGCTGAACAGAGAACATGGCATCATCTCCTAAGAAGTATGACGGGTGTGGTGGAATATGTCGTGTGTGTAGTTGTGGGAAGTGTTTTCGTCGTGTAATGTCGAGTGCCTTACATTGTATGAGGATGTGGATCACGGATAGGGCCTCTCCGCACCTGCTGCACAGAGGTCTTGGAGACCCCGTGAGAAGGTGCGAGTGCGTTGCATGAGTGTGCCCTATCCGTAATCTAGCCAAGGCGACTTCAGTGTATCTATTACGTGTGTCGGTGGTGTATGGTCCCAAGTGTGGTTTTATTACGTGTAACTTGTTGTCTGTTTGTTCACTCCAGTGTGTTTGCCATGTTTTGCGAAGTTGTTGTCTGATGTGTGGTTTCACGTCGGTGTAGGGTAATGTGGTTATGTCTACTGTATTCGAGAGTGTAGCAGCAGCAGCCATTCGGTCCGCTGCTTCGTTCCCGGCTATACCACTGTGGCCAGGGACCCAGCAAAGAACCAGTTCAAATTTGCGTACATACACCGACATAATACCCTTGACTATTAGATTTACAACGTGATTTTTTTAAGACTTTGTTGACGACAACGCCCGCACGACACTGAGGGAGTCTGTATATATAATGGATTGTGGGATGTGACTTTGAAGGATATGATTAACAACAAGAAGTGCACCATAAGCCTCTGCCGTAAAGATACTTGTATTACTGTTCAGAGTTCTAGTGACATTCAGGCCGGGCCCATGCGCCACGCAGGACACAGAGGTGGCAGTTTTAGAGGCGTCCGTATAAAATTCAGAAAATTGATACTTCTGCTGCAAATACAAGAAGTGCTGCAGAATTGCACATGTGGGAGCTCGGTTTTTATCTACATGTGTGAAGGATGTGTCACATGATACAGTGCGGAGATGCCATGGTGCTATAAAATCTGTTTGAGAACTTTTTATGGTGTCTAAAAAGGAGACATAACGCTCTGACGCTTCCTCTCTAACTCTGTAAGAGAAGGGCGCAGAGAACGATGGTCGGTTTAGGAGTAGTGCAGTCTGAGACGTATCATAAAAAGCCGATTTAAAAGGATGGTGTGGCATAGATGAAATTTTAAAAGCAAAAAAGAAGATCTGTGTATGCTCGCTGACGTTGTAGGTTCCACTTATTACACTCCACATAGAGGCTTTCGACCGGGCTAGTCCGGAAGGCGCCACATGCCAACCGGAGCCACAGATGAAGCACTGGGTCCAGCATTTTGAGGGATGTCTTACTTGCTGGCCCATAAACAACGCTTCCATAGTCTAATCGTGAACCTATCAGGCTGGTAAAAACACGTAAAAGAAGTTGTTTGTCAGCCCCATATGAAGAGTGGGAGAGAACCTTGAGTATATTCATGGCCTTTAAGCATTTATGTTTAAGTTGTTTTATGTGTGGAATGAACGAGAGCTTTTCGTCAAGGACAACACCTAAAAACTTGTGTTCATTTCTGACTGGAATTGAGACACCATTGAGTTTGATGTCTGGATCCGGCCGAATGCCGCGCCTTTTCGAAAACAAAACACAAGTACACTTCACTGGATTAAATTTAAAACCGTTGCTATCTGCCCAGCCAGCTAGCTTGTTAACACCAAGCTGGACTTGGCGCTCGCAGATAGACAGGTTACATGACTTAAAGGATAAATGCACGTCGTCTACATAGATTGAGCAGGAAATGGTTGGTGGCTGAGCTTTCCGAAGAGAGTTCATTTTTACAATAAACAACGTGCAACTCAAAACTCCACCTTGCGGAACACCGTTTTCCTGCACATGAATTCTAGAGAGTGCAGTTCCAACTCGCACGCGAAACGTTCTTTCAGAGAGGTAACTGGCAAGCGTGTTCCACATGTTACCCGACATACCAAAGGACTTCAAATCGCTGAGGATGCCGTACCGCCAAGCAGTGTCGTACGCCTTTTCAAGATCAAAGAATACTGTCATACAGTACTGCTTATGGAGGTAAGCATCTTTAATATATGACTCTAACGCAACGAGTTGATCGTTCGTAGATCGCCCCGCCCTAAAGCCTGCCTGACAGCTCTCGAGAAGACCATTGTACTCTAAGAAGTACACGAGTCTCCTGTTCATCATCTTCTCGAAGAGCTTACACAGGCAGCTTGTCAGGGCAATGGGGCGATAACTGGCGGGAGAGGAAGGGTCCTTCACTTCCTTTAGGAAAGCCACTACTATGGCCTCCCTCCAAGAGCGTGGGAAGTGCCCCGAAAGAAATATTTTATTGTAGAGGTGAAGAAGTGTTTCAAGTGTGTCTGCATGTAAGTGTTGTATCATTGTGTATGATATCCTGTCTGCACCTGGAGCTGAAGGTTTACAAGTACCGAGTGCGACCTGCAGCTCATGAAGTGAAAAGGGGGTGTTATAGGATGAGTTCGACTTATTAGTGTCTCGCAAGGACTTCTTCTCACATGATGCTTTGTGTTTAATGAAAGTGTTGGTGTAGTGTGCTGAACTGGACACGTGTTCGAAGTGTTGTGCAAGTGTGTTAGCCTGGTCTTCCAGTGTGTCCCCTGTTGTACTAACCAGGGGCAGGCTGTGTGTCTGTTGTCCTTTTAGTTTTCGTATTCGTGTCCAGACTTTGTGTGTGTCAGTGTATGAGTTGATGGAAGGGAGGAAGGTGCGCCAACTCTCCCTTTTCGCCTCAAGACGCACTCGCTTCCCAAAAGCTTTTGCCCGTTTAAAAGAAATGAGGTTGTCTGACGTGGGGTACCGGCGAAGGACACCCCACGCTTTGTTCTGGGCCTCTCGCGCCCGCCTGCAGTCCTCGTTCCACCAGGGCCTCCTTGGGCAGCAGGACCCACTGGAGGCCTGGGGAATGGGCTTTTCGGCGGCGTCGAGGATGTGCGCCGTGACGAGTTGGGCGGCTTCCTCCACGTGTAGGTGTTTTATGGATGTGTGGTGTAGTTGAGATGTTTGTGTGAATGTGCTCCAGTTTGCTTGTGATTCATTAAACCTTTTATGGGAAGATGGACTGCTCGGGCCTATACCTATATACGTTAATGAAGTGGGGAAATAATCACTACCTTATGGGTCTGTGCCCACACCCCAATCAAGACATGGAAAGAGAACTGCGGAACCAATAGCCAAGTCAAGATGCGAGTATGTATTGTGTCCTAAGTTATGGTATGTAGGCTGTTTTTTGTTGAAAAGGCATGCTCCGGAGGATGTAAGGAACTTCTCTATCAGGCGACCTCGGGCATCCGTTCTGGTGGAGCCCCAAAGAGAGTTGTGCGCATTAAGGTCGCCTGTTAGTATGCATGGTTCGGGCAGCTGGTCAACCAGTGCCTCGAAATCAGAGCTGAGAAGTGCAAAATCAGGAGAGATGTAAATAGAGCATACCGTTATCAACCTATTAAATATTATGGCACGGATCGCTACAGCCTCGAGGACAGTGTTTAAAGTGACAGGGTGGCATGCTAATGACTTCCGGGCGATAATGGCCACACCTCCTGAAGAGTGGGTGCAGCCAACCCTGTCCGTTCTGAATACCGTGTACCTATTTAAGAAATTTGTTTGTTTAGAGTTGAGGTGGGTTTCCTGGAGACACACAATACTTGGCTGACTGGCATGCAGAATCTTATACACATCGTCAAGATTTTTAAGGAGGCCCCTGCAGTTCCATTGGATAATATTTTCTGTTCCCATTATTTAAATTTAAGAATGACTGGAATGTGTGTGTTCGTGTGTGTTCATGTGTCGTCTTTCGGGGCTGTTACTCTTGGATTGGGCTTTTTGGGCCTTTCTGTAGGCTTGGAAGTCGGTGGCCGCTCCTTGCGCTGCGTTGCAGGCAGGAACGGCCCGACGTCCATCTCGTCATCAGATGTCCGTGGGGTGCCCGACGGACCGGGCCCCCCGGACTTGGCCCCCCTTCGGGAGCCCTTCGCTTGAGCCGCCACCGCCGCGGGCGTCGGGAACGCCAAAAGTGGCACGGCCGGTGCGGTGGCGGTGGGAGCCGGTGCGGGGCCCGTGGTGTCCATCACCTCGGTACCCTCCAACGCACTGGAGGATGGGGAGACAGAGGCGGGAGCGGCACCGGTACCGACGGAAGACGTGGCCACCACAACCGCTGCTGCCTCAGCAGGCGGCGTGGTGGCAGGTTGGGCTGCCCGAGGCAACCCAGGGGGGGGGGGGCGGGAGAGGGACCAGGTCAGACTCGCTGAACTGGGTCCCTGTGGAAACCAGACGCCGCTCCGCCCCCCGGCGAGCTGCGTCGGCGTACCTCCCCAGAGGGAAAGAGGCGAACCTCTTTCTCGCCTCTGGAAAGGTGATGTTCTCAGTGACCTTAATGTTTATGATCTTTTTTTCTAGTTGGAATTTTTCGCACTTGCGGGAGTATGCTGCATGCGGCCCCCCGCAGTTTACACAAGTGAGGGTTTCGGATGCGCAGTTCTCGCTCGGATGATCGTGCGCCGCGCATTTTGCACACGTCGTTCGGCCACGCTAGAGTTCGTACCGTGCCCGAACCGCTGGCACTTAAAACAGCGCCGCGGGTTCGGGATGTACGGACGGATGGAGCAACGGATAAAACCTGCATTTATGTGTTGTGGGAGTACTGCGGGGTCAAAGGTCAAGATGATGTGCTTGGTGGGAATCTCCTTGTCGTCTCTGCGGATAGTGATGCGTCTCACGGCAGTGACGCCCTGATCCTTCAAGCCGGCAAGGAGATCCGCATCCGTTTCATTCAAGAGATCTGTCTCTGATATCACACCCTGCGAGCTGTTGAGGCTCCGATGGGGTGTGACCCTGATGTCGAGATCAGCCAGTCTAGTCTGAGCTAGAAGCTTTGCTGACTGCTGCTTGTCATTTATTTCCATTAGGAGTTCACCAGACCTTTGTTTTTTGCACTTATACGATTTTCCTATTATGGCTTCAAGATACTTGGCGATCAAGAAAACTGACTGAGATGCAAGCGGGTGGGTTGGATTGAGCGATTCCATCACAAGAAATCGAGAAAAATTATCTGGTTCAGGAAATGTCAAAGATGGCAATGAGGGAAACGATACTTCGGTGCGGCCCCTTTTAGGGGGCCGATCACGGTTGGGGGGGGGGGGGTTTAGACAATACCATAAAGCATAGTATAAAAGCAGGGAGACGGGGGTACTTTCTCCTTTGACCTTACCCTGGTAGTCAAAGAGGTCCCGGAGCTCCCTGCCTGGTAGACAGGCAGGGAGCCCATCGGCCGGAGCTTGACCAAGGCTCCGACGGCCACCGTTAAAGGTTTCTACCCTTCACCTTAAAAACACATCACCACGGTAAGGCACAGCTTATGTTGGGGGCCTCGGGGTCCGCGGTATCGCCAGTACCGTCACCAAGATTACTCAAGGTGCCCCGTGCGGAGAGCTTTTAGGACTGATGTCACGTGTGACAACGGCCAGTCGGGCCCATCCGGTGCGTGCGTGAGCGCCCAGACCGACACCGGCTGTGCTGGGAAGAGAACAGTGACGTCAGATGCGCCTTCCTGTAATGGCGGCTGCCTCGGCGCTCGCTTCCCCTAAATCGAAACTGACACGAATAAACGGAGCTATAAGAAATTATTTACGCTTCGTTGGACATTCTAATGTGCAATTCTATGATCTGTGGGCTCATAGGCACATACAGCCGCGAAAAAAACGGAGTCCGAAAATTTCGTGTCAGTACTCCTTTAAGAACCCCGTCTAAAATTATAAGTTGCCGGGAACTCAGCATTTTTTAGTGTGTTTTCAATTTAGTAAATTTATTAATATTTCAGGCAAACGAAGAAAACTGACCCTTTTCTTCCAATTTTTAACACACAAGTGGTGAGGAAAGCCAGACCTTGGATTTTTCCAAATTGAAGACAGCATTTGACTAGCGAAAGTCTCTAGGTTGCAGCGGTCACGAATGTCTGCTTGATTTGACTGCAGTGGCTGCGCTGGGAGAGGCAGTTCAGGTATACCTATTTCGATTTGCCAATGCCGCCCCTGCGCCTGGCCCGTCGATTTATCGAGGGTGAAGGCGAGCGTCGATAGAGCTGGGAGCCTCATCTGCAATGTCCGAAGAGGTGTGGAGCCCACGCGTGGACCCTACGCCACGAACGGCTACGGGAGGAATATATCCATATTTCCCCATTTTTCCCCCGAAACCCGACAAAAGTTGACCATATATGTGCTCCTTTCGTTGCAAATGTCGATGAAAGACGACAGTAGACTGGCGCCCCTGGCAAGTAAATGCCTCCCTTCTCTTTCCCGCTGACTTCTCAGGCGGTTCCTCTCCCGTCTCGTTCCTCCCAATATAACACGCTAGAGGTTTGCTCAAGTCAATTTAAATTTACCGCGTTCCACTGCTCTGATTCGGGTGCCTCGACGCCAGCACTGCCGTACGGCAGAAACGCGCGTGAATAGAGGCACCCTACTACAAATTTTATAGATCCACGTTGCCCTACTCCACGAGCGTTCCAAGCGAAACGTAGAACCTATGTAGTGGAGCCTTTCGTTGCTGTTGCCGTTTGATTTTTTTAAAATTCCGCCAGGTAGCGCGGCCAACAGCAGGCGACAGTTTTCTGCTGCTGAAATATTTTATTTGCTCTCCTAAAAACCCAGCATCCGTGAAATGTTTAATAACGGAACACTGCAAATATCCCTGATGCATTGATTTTCTGCCTTATATTTTTATTATTTCTTGATATTCTTCAACAATGTTGACTAGTATGAAGGTCAACACCGGACGTAGATGTTTAGATTTGGCTGTGGGTATATAACACTATGGCGGAGCCTCTGTTTCACTTTGGCCGGGTGGCTGAATCCAGTCACAGACAGACAGACAGACAGACAGACAGACAGACCAAAATTTCTGCGTTTAAGTAGCACTAGAAAGACTATCGTCTTTAAAACTGTGTTTTGTTTTTGTGAGGGCAGGTCATATTTCCAGATATATTGCATCCGTGTGCGCCCGTTTGTGTGTTTTGCTCCTCAGAATGTTGTACATGACGATAGGTTTATTTGCTACGTGCCGTTTTGCGATAAAATGAAGAGCCTTCAATGCTTAGCGACAGCTCATTCAAACTTTCCGGCTGAATGAAAACTGCAGAAAAGAGAGCTCTCGAAATTTCTTATTGAAGTTACCTGCATGCGGAAACATGTTTTGCAGCTCCATGCACCAAGTGCTCCAGAGGTGATTGGTATTCAGATGCCGAAAGTAGAAAGAGCCGACCTGGTGCTATTTCACACAGTTCTCGAGTGCTTTCTACGGCGTCTTTGCGGATCAATAAGTCATTGAATTCGCAGTCAAGGGACATAAATCCTGACGTTCTGAAGCGAAAAGCAATGTAATCTGAAGCGAAGAATATTCGGTCTTCACTATGAGGCAATGTGACCGTCGCACAAGGCGCGATTTAACCGCAGATTTCACGGCGGCCTGATAAGCCTCAGCGAAAGGCTGATGAATAGCAACAAAAATGCCTAAACAAAAAGATTTTACGTTCGCAAATATAACAAAATATGCCACTGCTGATAAAACACAAATTACCCCCCAATCACCCATTATTGCAGTAGAAAAATTTCTTAACGCAATATTGCTTTAATGAATTTTTTACAAGTTGAATGTGAAACGTGTCGCAAGTAGAAGCACAACGCAGTTATGTACGGTTGCTCACTTATTCAGTACAAAACGTTTAAAAACAAAAAAAAAAACTTAAGCGCGTCATTGCTTATTGTTAAGTGGATCACTGAAGATGTGCACCACAGTACGTATGTGCCTGTAATTTATATCGCTGCTGAGCCCATCGAGCGTGAAATGGCTGTGCAGAACCTCCGTGCCATCATCACGAAAACAAGCCTGGCCGAGGCGTATAACAAAGACGCGAAGTGGTGTATCGACAGAAAGACCCGAAGTTACCCGCTGATTAAGAGATTCAGTTTCTCAGTAGTCCCTAATTACCGAACGTTGAAGGTGGTGCTAAGGCAAACCGAAATACGCACAAATACTTCAGCACTCGCTGAAGTTTCCCAGATAGCCCTCCAGCTACCTTTCGTGGGAACATAGATCAACAACGTCAAAAGCCCATTTCCCGCACGCAGGGTAGACAGGCGCTCGTGCAAGCATGTGTATTACGGTCGCTTGGTCGAGTTTGCAGACGTCGGCATCAAGCTAATTCCGGTAATGTCATTTGGCTCTTCCTTTATTGACAAAGGGCTGATCAAAGCATCGCCTTCTACCAACTACAGAAGTACCCAGAAACGTAATTTGCACTGCTGCTTTCTTCCGATTTAATCGCAAGCATTAGGCCGTTCTTGTGTGTTTATGGGCGCAGGGTAGGCCCTAACTGCCCATGCATTTATGGCCGTTTTGAGGTGCACTTTTCTGGGTATCTACTAAAACTATCTAAAAAATGCACACATCATTTTGTTACGAATTTTTGGCTGTTTTAAGTGCAGCAGAATTCTTAAAATCAGGCTAAAATAAATTTTGTATGAATTTTTCAGGCAGTACCTAAACGGTGGCTTTATTTGCACATTGGAAATTGTGTAACAAAAAACTGCTCCGCGCATATTTTCAATTCTGGCACAGTAGATGTGACAACTTATGTATATGACAGGAAAAAAATCCGGTTTTTATACTTCAAGATATCGGAAATAATGGTACCTATGTAATAAAAACATTGTGAAAGGTGGTGGAACACAATACTTTGTTGCCACAAACACCACTTGAGTCATTTATTTACCAAGCGGTAGCTTTTTTAATCACCGTCGAAGTCATTTTTTTGCGTTACTGCCTGTCGTCAGTCCTGCCTAGCCTGTTATGTAACTGCGTGCAGCTCTGTTCGCAAAGCATCTTCATTTGGAGGGAGCCTCTTTCTGCCACTTCATGGTGGTATTGCGTACAGGGTTCGATTCGAATGATTTCAAAATGCTGGCTCGTGCATTGTTACAATCATAGAATGAAAGAAGAGCATCCAATTTTGCAATCTTGAGAATGTGAAGCCCAACACAGACATTTTTGGTGCGCGGCTCCGAAGCTCAAATGTAGAAAAAACGTTGACAGCGTCTTTTGGATGCCCTGGCTGAAAAATCGGCTATGCAATGGTTGTCAAGCAATTCCTTACTACAGCTGATTCCAGAAAAGCGTTTTCATCTGGGGCTGGAACTGTCTCCGTGAAAAAAAAATGACTCTAAACACGGAGCATATTCTAAAAGGTTACGTGGTCACTTACTACTTGCTTACGGAAAAAGGGTTTTTGAGCCAGAAATTTGACTTTCTAAGAAAAGTGTGATTGTGGAAAATATGCATAAGGAAATGAACTGCCTTAAGTGCGAAGGAAAAAACAAGCTTTTTTAATTTCGCCTTAGCCTGTGCCCTTACCTTAACCCCTGTACAACAAGCTTCCGTCGCAGCAAACATCTGTGTTCAGAGCACATTACAAACAGCTATCAACATAAAGTGAGAGCTTAAAATTCCTCTACCTCATTTTTACAACGGACAGCCTATCAGCGGTTAAGTCTTGCTCGATGATAATGCTTTAAACTTTTCTCAAGAAGTTGATCATACTTGTCAAACATATTACTTGAAAACACAACGGTGTACTTTAAGTGACTATGCGGGATAATGACATTCACAGCCAGAGCATTGGTTTCAGTGTAAGGGCAGAGGCTAGAAGCACTTGCACGGTATAGACGGCCTGAAGGTGACGTTGCTGAGAAATATGAAGTGTACCAACCTATGCTGATGCTCGGAATGCCAAGACCTGGCAGCTTCCATAATTATTATCGGTCATTGTCTCAGCTTAGAGCATCATAAGCATGGTACAGTGGTGCTCCTCTTCAATCACTTGCATACCGGCAAAAAAAAACTAAAACGCGCCGTACGCTGTGAGGAGTAGCCCAAAGTGACCTGAGGGCGCCTCCTAATGCTACTACATGGACTTTATTCGTGTTACTTGGAACCAGAAAATAGAGTTTCCGTTTAACAAAAATACCGTGAACAGAAATGGGGTTAGGCTTTTCGCTGCTCCACACAATCTCACCGCTGAGAGAGTACAATTTTTCTCATTTTGCCTGTGTTACTTGTTGTTGCAGTACTTGTTTCTTGTAATTCTTTTCGCTAAACATGAAAAACAGGAAAATATAGTTTGTATAGTTAAAACAGAAAAATATAGAAAAAGACACTACCCACTTTGTGTGTGCCGAAAATAGCGGCAGTTGTGGGCTTCGTTCACTTTAGGGGGCTACAAACTTTGTAAAAACATTTTCCTTCAAATGTTTCACACTTGTGACAGCAGAGATAACGTGAAGACAGGAAGCGACAGCGACTGCGCTGAGCGTCTTCCATGCTGCTGGTGTCTAAGCTGATGCTTACAGCGTGCGACATGGACGTTTAAACTCCGCCTGCATCAAGAAGGCAAAAAGTGATGCTGCGAAAGATAGTTTTATCGCGTTGTTTAAAGTTTTTCTGCTGAAAAACTGTCAGCCACCTGCAAGAAACCGGAATTCCCGCCCACATGCGTGAAAATAACTAGTTTCCACACCGCTGCCAGTGACTTAACAATATTCCTCGACGGAACTGAAGGGGAGAGAAAACTCACAAAAAACTTAGTTAACGGCTTCAAAACACGTCCCAGAGTTTAAGAAGTTCTATGCTCGGATTAAGTTGCCCACGTACACAACGTAAACAAATAAATACGCCCTGAACTTATCATAGCCCTTTCGGCCCTGGTGTCATCATTTGACGACACCACACAAAATGTCCTCTATCGCCTTGAGAACGAAAGACTGCTAGTTTTCTCTCCAAGCGTTCTTCAAGGATGCCGCTTGCCGCAGACATCACCATTCTTGAGTTTTTGCGGACAAGGAAGATATGAAAAAGAAGAAGCTCCAATGGACACAGGGTGTGACTACGAAGCGGGCAAAGAAACGGAAACCCTGGCTTGTTGAAGTGTCCATAAATCTGTAAATGCTGCACTACCAGCCTAATTCTTTTTCTTTAGGCTCGGGGTTTCGTATATTTATGACATTGAGCAAAAAATTGTTTTTGCACGCGGAAGCGAATTTAATGGCCCCATGACCTAATTATTGTCGTGCCTGTAAAGGGTTAAATACTCGCACTATTAGCTCGGTTTTTTGTTTCTATGATTCGAAAGTCTAAAACTCCCCGAAAACAAGAAGGAAAACAATTTTTGCTGAAAATAAGCATTACAGGGATGACAGGACTAGACAAGACGTAGAAATGCGACAAAAATAACAATGAGCGATAAGGACATAGAAAGACGAGCACCACAAAAATAACCGGAAAGCATAAGTTTCCGCTGACCATGACAACTTGAGTAAAAATAAAATTTAAGACCGAGATAAACGAACAGGACGGCGTACCTCGAATAGTGAAGAAATGTCCATCTGAAACCACCCCGTAAGTCGTCGTTTAGCACTTTATCTTCCTGCACTTCCGACCAAATAAATCCGTACATGGGTACACGAGGAACACGATGCGCTACCACTTGACGCCATTCCGACTCATGCGGGCTCAGGACAAGAGAAAGAACGCGGCATGTAGGCGTCTGGTGTGCCTCAAAGCTGCAGCCTTTTGCCGCTGCTGTTTCTCCGGTTATTTTTGCTCGCCACTCGATGGGAACCCGAGCCCTCATCTTTACGTTTTGCTTCCTTTCCCATGAGTTGTGACAGGCCACGAAATTACTACCTGCTCTGGGGGCGAACAATAAGAAAAGATTACTCCTTTTTACTTCAGTGAGGACCTAGTCGGCCCTTACAGCCGATCGTTAAATTGCCTCACCATTTGTCTGGAGTTACGTTGTCATGCCGGGTGGAATAAAAGGCAAAGTGTCCTTTATTAGCGGGACTTCCAGTGCCCCGAAAATGTAGGGAAGTGTAGGAGTATGGCTAGTGCTGTACTTTTCCACGTAGGATTTCTCGACTAGTTACTGTGAATCCGAATTTTTTTGCGAGTTAGAGGTATCCCGGACTAAGGAAGCCTCCCACAGGGTGGGTACCTAACACCAGCACCTCGACTCCGACAAATAGAATTTGTTTATCTTCAATATTGCACTAGTTCTACGCGTCATTTCATGACAGTGCTAAGCATGGCAGTCACCCACACGCTCTTGTATAATGATTCCTATACCTCCGCCCCCGGTTCCCCGAACCTCCAGCGCGAGAGCAAGCCATTAGATGCTGTTTCATTACGACGGGGCCAATATAAGAGTGACGCTGCCTAAAACGAATTTTCTTTGAAGAAATATCACAGAAACCAGAGTTTTAGCGCTGATCCACAAAAGCTGGGTGATTAGGCTTTTCCGAAAAAAAAAACAGGTTTGCGGCGATTTTTGGACACCGAAGATGTTTAGCAAAGAGTAACTTTTCGTGTGCGTTGTTAAAACTACCAAGGAAATTCCGAGCGCGTGCACGTGAGAGCGAGCCTCGCGGCGACTTCCCGGCCGTTATGCAGTTAACAAAACCAAGAAATGCCGAGCGCTCGTGTGCGAGTGCCTCGCGGTGACCGCTCAGCGCCCCTACGCATCTTTTTCAAGCCAAGCATACCAAGTTTAGGAGATTGGCCAAGAATATAAATAAAAGAGAACCCAGCGTTCACCGCAATGGTGGCAACACTTGCTCGGAACGAGAAAGACACGTCATAGCGTCCGCATCTCCAAGGGGATGTACAAGCCTTATCACTCCCAAAAGAATGAAGGAAGCTCACACTTAAGGCAACAATGATGGAGGAAAGGTCGTTGCGGCAGCTCAGAAGAAGCAAATCGGCTGCATTCGAGGACTTAAACCATCGTGATGGTTCTGGAGGTTTTGTACAAATTCGCTACCTTGAAGACACGAATTAGTGTGAGCTTCCTTCATTTTTTTTTGTTTGCAACTTTTGCGGCATTGGAAGTGCGTTTATAAAACAAACGTCCCGCTGCTCCCTATATACTGATACATCCCCATCTGTCGGTTTCTCATCCGGCATTTCTTCTCTTCTACTTCAGCAATTAAGCTAAAAATTTTAGGCAACTGTCAAAGTGTTCAGGAAAATACATCAAAAGCTCTAAACCTTACGCCTTGCCAGCTTGCCTTCAACACAACATAAAATTCGCTGCTCACTATCAATCTAAACACAATAATTCTATATGCTATCAATAGGGGCAGTGAAGGCTGTGGTAACGGGAGTTTGGCCTTTCACGGTTTATGTCACACCTGGAAAAACGTCGGAGTTTTCTTTAAGACACGTTCAGGGCAAGGTTACTCTCGCCCCCAGTGTCGTAACACTAAACAGAATCTTCATAAAATGAACTCAAAGGCCACTCTGCTGCTCTGTGCGGGAGCTGTCAATTCCTCCGAGATAGCTGTTCTTGCTGAATGGAGAGTGTGATACTGAGCGCTTCCTTCAGCGTAACTAACGATACCGACTTATCCGTCAACAGCTGCCCCCTGTTGCTCGTAAGGAGCTGGGAAGTCAAACGTAGAAATGCAGACGGTTGCCTTTCCTGCAACAAACGAAGAGCCCGTTCAAATGTCTCGTGTACTTTCCACACAAAGTGTTTCGCAGGTCAGCTGATGGTGATCGAAGGTTGTCTTAAATAAAAAGTGCAGAAAACAAAAGAGCGATTTAAAGCAGTAGGCGCTTGCAGCTACATGCGAGAAAGAAAGAGAGTAATTCGCATTGTGCGAGAACGTGTAGCGAAAAGGGTTGACAGTGTTATTTCTAGTATTTTCAAGAACATGACACTTACCGGCGTGTTAGTGGGGCACGCTTTAAGGTAATTTGCCAGGGCAGATTTGCTACGTTGCCTTTACAGTAACTGCTCAATTTTGTTTGCTAAAATACAGTTTGAGTAGTTGGCCTTGTCAGTTTATTAACAATGTTGACCTTCTTTTGCGCAACGTCTCCTAACGGGTAAAATGGAATGGAATGGATGACTTTATTATAGGAGGAGGACATGGAAAAAGGGTAGGGAAGATGGTTCATATAAATTCTTCACTGCACTGTGAGGGTTCACTTAGCACGGTATGCACAGTTGAAGTTGTGGCGAGGACACTCCAATACGACCATGATCGGGGTGTGCAATTAAGCTACCATTCTTGCGTCTTTTTTCGGAGAAAGAAGACCTTTCTCATTTGTCCCAAATCCTCGCTTTTTTGTGTCTATTCGTTTTGTTTTCTTCTTTTGCTAGCGCCTTGATTTCGTCAAATGCTGCCGGTTACTGCCAAAGTTACCGGCAACACTAATAATTCAGTTTTATTATGGGAGGAGAAGGCTTGTACTCCGTCCTCGTTGGGCGGCGTCCCCATTCCGGGATGTCGCGAGTTCGTGCCATCCGCCTCACCCTTTCCACCAGTCAAAGTCTGCCATCAGGGTTAGGGCCGGCCAGCTCGGTCTCCCACTGCTCCTGGGTAAGGAAACGTTTAGGGCACGTTAATCTTGATGACAAAGTCCTGCAAAGCACATAATTTGCAGATCACTGTTTGAAAACTAGTGAATGCAATAGATTTGCTCCTTGATTAGTTTGTGTGCGTGCGCGCATGTCTGTCTGTCTGTCTGTCTGTCTGTCTGTCTGTCTGTCTGTCTGTCTGTCTGTCTGTCTGTCTGTCTGTCTGTCTGTCTGTCTGTGTGTAGGTCTCTTCGATTTGGGCTGGACTTTCTGCGTGAGTTCAGGATGAGTTCAGTTAGTTCAGCGCAGGCGCCACCACTGAAGAGCTGGTCCTGCACTTTTGTCGTGTGCTTCTGCACCTCCTCTCTGGGAGGTGCAGAAAACTCGGTGAACTCATTACGCACTCTCTGCACCGTCGGTAAATCGAAGAGAAAAGTGCCGGCGCCACGCGCTGCACTCGAAAATCGAAGAGGCGAGTGCTGCATTACCTGAATGAGTGCAGAAAAATCGAAGACACCTTATGCGTGCCTGCATGAGTGTGTGCGTGTGTGTGTGTGCGTGGGGGGAATGTGGTGGACACATTTTGACATTCTTCTACGCACTGAGTAGTCAAAGAAACAGACAAGAACACACGTACGCACATGCGCGCACATGCGCACACTACGGAGATTGTACAAGACTTCGGCGACCACCCGGAAATTGAAAAAAAAAAACAAGAAAATTCCAATCGCTAGTGTGTGCGTGCCTTACAGCGGCCGCCCAGCGTGATGGGCGCACGTTTACAAGCCCAGCAAACCCACTTGGGGGATTGGCCAAGATTGGCAAAAGAAAATCTCCAGTGTTATTCCCACCAATCCGGGCAACACTTCCTCGGAACGAGAAAGACACGTCATAACCTACGTCCCTCCAAGGTGATGCCTAATGATTATCACTTCCAAAAAAATTATGAAGCTATCACTTGTAGAAATAATGATTCACTAAAGGTCGTTGCCGCAGCGAAGAAGAAGCGAATCGGGTGCAGCCATCGCCTTAAACCGTCGTGATGGTGGTGAAGGTTGCACACAGCTTCGCTATACCTTCAAGTCTTTCGCGTTAGTGTGAGCTTCCTTCATTTTTTGCTCACAATCTTCCCAGGTATTGTAAAACAAGATATAAGCTCCCAAAAAGGTGGAATTTTTTCATACAAAGACTTTTTATGGAGTCCAAAAATAAAGGCTGTGTAAATAGCCCACTACCCCGTCATCAGCGCCGAGTCCAGAGTGACCTTGCAGCCTTGGGGGGTGTAAGGTGTAGTTGGGAATTAGTTCTGGTGATGCCACTGGGTATGACGAGGAAGGAGGACAAGATGCATTGCAGCATAATTTCTATTTTTTGTGTCTGTGTGCGTGTGCGCGCAGGAAGGCGCGTAGGGTGATGGCTCACTGGGGGTGATTGAAGGCTCGTAAGCGAGGTTGGCGGGTTCCGTCATTTGAATATATGGTAATTTCGACACAATGGAAGTGAGAGCTTGAAAATTTAGTCATCCATGTTATCCGATAGCCCGTAAACAGCATTTTTAAGCAACAGGCTTGATTTTGATCACAACGAACTGCATCTTCGGACCGCTCAATGCGGGCCAGATACCCCTATAAGTACTCGTTGTTTGACTAAGAAGGCGGGTTCCTTCCTTCTTTGAGTAAGTGTGGTTGCAAAATGAGTCAAAAAGTTCGTTGAACGACCTCTCGTTCCTAATTATGCCGTTGAGTGTGCTTACAATGTTAGTTTAGCGAATGTCGTACGTTTTTTTTTTTTTTTCGCGACGGCTGATAATTACTTTTGTGATCTGCGATTTTTAAGTCTCAGCTTGTAACGGAGGGAATTCGGAAAGCACATTAGTTTGTAACTGCAGCGCAAACACACATAAACAACACTTACGTGAACATTTTGCAAGTCATGTTTTTATCTACATGCGCAATCACTATGCTTTCGCAGCTCGGAATGAAGCTCCTTGTTCCTTTTTGCCCCGACAAACACTATTAACAGAGCTGATGTGACTCACTCAGGCGCACAAAAATGCTCTTACGCACCCATTTTAATTACCTCCAACAGCAAACTAATCAATCAGGCCAAGCAGCCCTGGTAATTAGACTTACGCTAGATATATTGTGGAGATGAGATTTCCGAAATACTGCAACACGAAGCAACAGCTTCACTCTAAACGCTCTTTTTTTCTGGAGCTTTGAACTCGGCGATTTATGCCATTTATACGATACGTGCAGTTTATTTCAATTTGGCCTTGTCTTCCTCAGCAGCTGTGAGCAATGACAAATGGATACACTGCAAGAAAGTCATTGTGTAGGATTCTGAATCAGGATTACCGTGTTTGAGATAGCACCTTTTCACCCTTTTACAGAAATATTTTGCGCAATAAGAACACACATAAATATACTGAAGAGGACCTCTGGACATATGTAAGGTCCACTTATGAGATCAGCGGGCAGGCCCCCGGGCTGCGCGTCTGCGACTGAATTAGCTAACCTAAGAATAAATGATCCAAGTTACTGCACTCGCCATCCTGAACCTTACAAAGTTGATACATGCCGAACAGATTATGGCACACAGATGCTGAAACATCGTCTGCCGTCCATTCTTAATAAGTTATCACGTGAAAGCAACTCAGATATCGCTTTCATCTCATTCAAACGCTTGCGGGAAAATTTCTTGTAGTTTCTTTGCACTTGCGCAAAAACGTACTTTTTTACTTGTTTCTATTTGCGACGTATGACTGTAATGAATTTGCGTTGCGCCAAGTTCTTTGCCATGTGCGTACTTTTTCTTGTGTCTGAGCTGTTCTCTCTCTTTTTTTTTTCTCTCTCACTTTTTTGTTGTCTGTTTTTTTTGTTTTTTATTTCTGTTTTTTCTTTTCGCTTGATATGCTGAGTCAGTTATTATTGCTAATTTGCTGAGTCAGTTATTAAGTATATAGCTGAAAATCGTACAGATTAAGTTGCGCATTTTTCCCTGTATGTGTTCACCCTATTTCAGCAACCGGACTGTAAGATTTTTTTTCTTCTGTTTCGGAATCCGAATCTGTATTCTTTTATGCACTGTACCGCAGACGTGCTAATGATGTATCGCGTGTAACTTTGCACTGTTTGCAAAGCAGGGGGTACGGGGCCAGTCAAGCCTCGTTATGGCTTTTTGCCCGTACCTCCCAATATCGTGTGATGTTAAATAAATAAAATTGAATTGAATTGAACCCGCCACTCTGTCTGGGGGCTCAACACTGTGGACTCTACGCCGCAGCCGTCGCCAATTCGTCACGGCGCGCACGGGAGACGGATTGTCTGGCCCACCGAATACCACGGGGATAATCCCCCATTGACAACGCAGCCGGCGCCACCGGGTTCCGAAAATCGTCGACGTCACGCGTGGAGGAGGTGGAATTACCGACGTCGAAGCGGGCGCCGCGCGAGACAGCATTGTTAACGCGCCCCGGTCAGCACAGTGCACTGTCGCCGCCTTTCGCTCTCACCCCGCGGGGTCGCGCGCACTTGCTCGTCTGCGAGCGTGCCGTGGACCCAAAGATGGCGGCGCCTCATTGAATATTCCGTAGCGCGCTGAGGGACAGCTGTCTACGTGAATTTGGGCACTCCCTTACGCGTGTACGAACGCTACAGGGGCGTTCCCGAGAGAGTGTGATCTCGAGGTGTTATAAGGCCGAACTTGGCCGTTAGAAATCGTTCTTGTCTGAGCGCTGAGCTGGGCGATTCCCGGCGGGACAAGGAGTCTCGACCGTTAAAGGAGCCATAAAGAGAAAATACAACTTCGTTTAATTTGAAAGAACTAGGACTCAGTATCTCACTCACCTCCATCACAGCCACAAAAGATGTTTTTTAACGTAAAAAAAGCAAGAAGTATTTAAAAACTTTTAACTTTTGCGCCACAGTTACGTGTTATGAGCAAGAATGACGTCATACGGGCCAACAATAAAACATAATTTTCAGTGCGTTAACGGCACGTTAGCATTCAAGTGATGCGGTCAAATGGAACTAGAGGCCCCATTACAGACGTCCAGTCATGTGTCGTCGCTACAGGTCAGTTAGGCGGCCGCCACTTGCACAAACAAGATTCCGTGATGTCATGGAAAAGTTGCGGGAAAAGGGCTAGGGGGTCGCGACTGCTTCACACGTTTTCATTAATATCTTCGTTATTTGTTCGAAGATTGCGATGATATTGGTATCATTGTTATCGGGAGTAAGCAGTCTTTCTAATAAACCCAACTTGTATTTTGTCTTCATGGCTCCTTTAAAGCTAGGTTGGGATTTGTGAGCCCCCTAGGCTAGAGGTTAGGATCGCGTCGCAAGTTTAGGGTACAGCGCCGTACCGGGCAACTAGACGGATCCTGCGGCCATACAGGGTCTCAGCCGTCGTTTCTCGAGCGCTTTGTGTACGCTCCGAGGATAGAAGAGTTAGACGAAGTTTAGGAACTCGAGTGATTTGTACACACTTGGAACTAGCGTCTAGCTGAAGTTGCAAGTTTTCTTTTTACTACTCATGTACCCAGTTTTCCTACTGTAAATAGCTGTATATAAACTCTTCGTTTCACTTAAGCAACCCCCACGCCTTGAGTGCATCAATTCGACCGCCGCCTCCAAGAACTCCAACACCATCGCCCTGCCAGCCTCCTGCCAAATCAACCGGTGCCCGGGCGATTGGGTTCCTGATCGACACCGGACGTCGGGGAAACGAACCACAACCATCTTTACTACATATTCGTAGGGTTTGCGTATTTGTATTTTAAAAGTATGAATAATTGTGAGAAGTGTATTTATCTTCGCTTTTACGTATTCGTGTCAAACTTCCTGATAAACGTCTCGGGGAAATGGTTCGCAATAACCGGGGATTCACGAAAACTGGGCTAAGCTGCGCTGCTGGTGAGCTACTTTCTACTTATTCTCTGGCTCAGGCTGACATTCAAATAAAAGCGAATACCTGCCCTCGAATTAGGGTTGCCATCTGAGGCTTCATGCAGGTCCGAAAGCAGCTTATAATGAATGAAGCAGGAGGTGGAATAAGAGTTGAATACTCATTTTATTTTGCAGGGAAAAACGTAACTACACCGCTGCGTGTACATTGGGAATTATACTCTGATCGTATTATACACTTGTTCGTCGAACGTTCAATTACTAGTTGAGGCTTTTTCGCCGAAATACCCGCCATAATAGCTCGAATTTTTTTGTATCAGCAAGCGGATGTTTTTGGCGGTTAGGTATAGGGTCTGTGCTGTAAGCGTACTTCTAGTTTGCGTATTTTTGTACCACACTTAAAACGATGTTTGTTTCTTTGAGGGGCAGAGACCGTGACGGTACCTAGCACCGTAGCATGATAATCGAGCTTCTGAATGTAAGAAGTTGGATTGCTCTAAATCATGCTACATTTTTGCATGACAAAGCTGTGGAGGCAAAAAAACATTGTGGCGAAAACAAATCGCCCGCTTACATTCGGAAGTCCATGAGCATGTAAGGTTGATCACATACGCCAGTGTTCGCATTGTTAGTAACGTCATGCCACGGCAACAGACAGTTTTAGCATAGTGGCTAGCGTATGCTACGCTTGCCGGCGGCGGGCAGCTGGACCGGACTGCGCATGCGCCATGGTCACAGCGAGGTCAGCCACACACCATTGGAACGGAAGTGCTGAAGCCCAGTCGGGTTTCGGCACCCGCCACCGATAGCGTAGCGTACGCTAGCCGCTATGCTATAACTCTGTAGTGCTTGGTTCCAGCGGTGACGCTTTTTGTTTAGCATGATGCAGCCGTAAAATCACTTCCACTCGAACAAAATTTCCTTGTAAAATAGTGTCTGCTATTAAACTATCTCTGAGTGACAGCTGCGTTTAGCAGCACCAGGCGCTGGGATGCTTTGGTTTCCGTTATAGGGTTTTACATGTTTTCAAATGATTTGCAAAATCTGCCACAGACTACTCAAATACAAACCTGCAGTGCAAAAAACAAAAAATTAGCACGTGATAACTCCGCGGCTTAACAATACCCCTCGGTTTACTTTTACGCAGGGCACGAGGCGGGCACAAAAAAATTCAACAAATCGTCGGATTTCGCAATGTGCGCAAGCATAGGGGGACTCTTGGATAAACATCTCGTGTCGTTCCCCGCACCCAGCGTCAACCGAAACGTGTATTCTTTATCATTTTAACTCGGCTGGTTTCACCCATTACGACAGACCACAGGTCAAATTTTACTGTCCCATTGGCAAATGCAGACGGCCGTAAAACGTTTACCGGGCCGCGTTGTTTGAACGACAGGCCTGTGTTTTGGGTATGCGGGTGCTGATAAAGGCTTATGGTTTGTAGGCCCTTAACGTTGACCGAGTGTAGCCTGATCTCACATTGACCGCTCCGAGCCGGCGGGACCGATAACCAGAAACACATTTCGCTTTCTTTGCGACACTTGTTGAGGCGAATACGTTTGACTCACGAGAAGACATTCAGGATGTTATAGGCGTGTTCCCAAAGTACACCGCGCACAGACAGAAAATAAAATTATATTTTATGCCGGCAGTTTGGTGCGGGACTTGAGCTGATGGCTTGTATGGGTCCTTTGTCTTGTCCACACTTTGCTGTTATTATCAAACAAGGGAAAAAATGTTTACAGTATTTCTACCGACAGCAAGAAGGCTAGTTTCCGGTCCATATACAATGTACATACAAGTGCGTCACAGGTATTTACTAATGGTCGAAAATAAGAAAACTGCGAAGAGAAACAGAAAAAAGAAACAAAAATAAAAAACTACAGTGTAATACTATCACTTATAAGACTTTCAAGAGCAACATCAAAATACGTTCTGTTTAGCCGAGTGAAACATTTTGTGCGGCCATTTGAAGTGCCTTGCAATTTTTAAGGGAATTTGAAGATCTCTCCGTATTTTGGCAAGGAATTCAAGAAGCCATAGGTGTTATGAAACATCGGTAAGCAAACGTTGCTATTAAATTGTTGCCGAGTGTTCCTAACCGAAATGAAAAACCAAGCTAAGGGTAGAATCAAGGTATGGTTTCTAACGCTCTTCACTAAAGAGATTTTTGTACTACCCAAGAGTTAAAAACAAAGTGACCCAACAAAGGAAAAATTTTGTTGGCAGGGCAATGAGACCTAGAAAAAAATTACCCTTTGCGCTCGTTATTTTAACTGGTATAACGTTGTAAAATGCGTTTCATAAGGGAGCCCCCCGCCTGCCGTTGAATAAACAATGTGACAGGGAAATAGAGTGAGGTATAAAAATTGTAATAAATGGTATGAAAAAAAAATGACCAGGCTTTGCTTAACGTAAAACAACTAAACGCAAGTTTTTCCGCACATATTTTAGGCGTGATGTTTCCAGTGCATGTGTTATCAAAATCACCTAAATATTTGGTGAGCTCACCTTGTGAATTTCATCATCATTTAAGAACAAAGTAAACGAGGTATTATGCAACATTTTTCTCCTTAAATAAAAAAAACATGTTTGATTTCTGCCAGTATTTATAGTAATTTGATTTTTCAGAAACCACAAATAGATACTACCTATTACAGTTGACGCTTATCAGTTATAGCATAGAAGTTGTCGCTATATTATCGCTTGATTCTTTCTGGTGGGAGACCAAACTCGGCCGGTAAACCTTGAAGTCGGCGGCTTGCACGGCTTGGGCTGCCTTGTCGGCTTCCAGAGGGCGTAGGGAGCATAAAAGGTGCGTACTCAGCGCCTCCACCAGATGTCACACGGCCAAAGACGACGCAGTTGTCTTGAAGGAAAAGCAAGTTTATTGCAGCGAACTTGTGCTCACTAACCAATCAAAGAATACACACGCTGCAAAGCAACAGTCAACAAAGTGACGTGCGCAGGCGAGTGTCGGGTAATAGAATACGAATAGCACCGTGTCTGCTCTGCGGGCATTTATCTTTGGGCGTGAGTGTTTGTCGAACCGTCGAAGTACACCCAGAACACTGTCGATCAAAGAAGATTATTCTCGGCTGTTGACGTTAGTTCGAAACGCTCTCCCTATCAGAAGAGATAACACGTGCGGCATAAAAATAAAGAATAGAGCACGCCCTTCACATCACACATAGATAGCACAGACCGGCGCAGCCAGGCGGTAAAAGCATAGCATAAAAAAAAACGCAATGCATCGTTTGCGGCATCATGGTATCATCAGGTCAGAACGGTTACCATGACAATATACACGGGCGGCCTCTTCCGCATACAATTGTATTGTGGAGTAGTGTGCAGCTTGCGGGGGATCGTTTAACTAAATATAAGATGATATTGGCCCCAGAACAAATCCCCCAGAGTCACCACATGTTATGTCACTGTATGTAGAACGGTGATAATAGATTACCACTTTCTACCTTCCTGATAAAAGGTAGCTAACAAAGAATTTGAGAAAGTTGCCTACTATTCCATATTTTCAGTTTGTTTAGCAGGATTAAATGGTTAACAGGTTGGAAAGCTTTTGTATGTCCCAAAGCATGCCTACTGCCAACTGAATTTTGCTCAAGTTTATACCTTGAGCAATTGTTACAATCACCGTGGTCGTGTCCTATTGGCAACGAATTAAGCAATGCTGTTGTGGGCAAATTACTTTAATTTATGGCGGTATTTTGTAAGCTTTATAAGAATTCTTTCGCAAAAATGGCTTAATTACACTGATTACAGATATTGGTCTGTAGCTGTTTGGGTTGTTTCAGCCCCCAGTCTTGCATACCGAAACAACTGGCAAGTTCAAGTGGGTTTGGATAAGAACCTGGAACAATTGTATTATTAATTATATGCTGATAGGGAATGCAAAGACGATCAATGGTTTTCTTTACTACTTTCGTTTATATTTCGCGACAGCCTATAGCTTTTTCCTCCGATAGTTTGTTTACAATATTTATGATATCATATTGCGTTACTGCATCAAGGTTAAAAACTGTAACGTTCGTCGAAAAATTCTCAGTTTTGGCGGATATAGTGTCGTCGTTAACGCCTGTGTTTCATAAATGAGAATTAAAATGATTTTGACATCTTTTTAAGGGTTTCGGGGTTAAACAATCTATTTCGGAATCTATTGCGGGCCCATACCAATAAAATCGCTTACAATACTTCAAACATTCCTAATATCACCCCCTTGACGGTCAATGAGATTTATGTAATAGAGTTTTTTTTAGCTTCTTATCTTCACGACCAACTTATTCCAGTAATGCCTCAATTGACTTTGGTAGTAGTTAGGCATTTTATTAAGCTTTCCTCTCTGGAAAAACGAGTACTTTTTTGATCGCGTCAAGTCTAGCAGTAGTCATTCAAGGAGAAATTCCGTGCCCATAATTGTGTCAGGAAAACTGGCGCGTTTATTGTTCATTTTTACATGTAATATTTCGAATAAAGTTTTCACATTTTATTTATACATCACCATTATACCAGTTCCCAAAACCGAGATATTTCAGTGAACGTTTTGCAATCCCATAATCTATTCTAGTTACCCACCGCGGTGGCTTAGTGGCTAAGGCATTGTGCTACTAAACACGAAGACGCGGTTTCTATTCCTAGCTGCGGCGGCCGCATTTCTGATGGAGGCGAAAAGCAAAAGAACCCGTGTGTACGAGATTTCGGCGCACGTTAAATATACCCAGGCGGTCAAAATTATTTCGCAGCACTCCGGTACGGCGTGTCTCGTCGCCTGTGTTCCGTCGGCGCGTTAAACCCTATACAATCAAAATCAATCTACTCTAGTTGTCCGTGTTTTGTACGGGCACAAATAACTTGGGCAATTTTGAGGCAATAACACAACATTTGGACCGTGGTCAGTGATATCAACATTTCAGACACTAACAGATACATTCGTGTCAATTTTGCGTAGTTAGTAATTAGTTAGAGTGGCCATGTTATGGGTTATTTGGGTAGGTTCTATGATAAACGTTTTGGCCTAAAAGACGGTAATGGGCAGGCATATTCACAACAATTATCTTTTCACAAATGAATGTGGAAGCCACCACATATAGTTAAGGAATATTTTAATGCTGTAATAGATATCAGGATAGTTTCCGCGGTCGAAATGAAATCCCTTATACTCGAATTAGTAGAGCAATAGACAACACTGACCACGATACCGCCTTATAGGTGACTATAAATGAATTATTTTCGTCTGGATCAGAAGTGCATTGGGCCAGATAGAAGGTTTCTGTGTTTCTTTTAACAAACGGCGCGACACGCCCCCCTCTTGCCGAACTTTTTTTTCGTTTTGAAATACATGTGAAACTCGAGAATTTCTACTATCTCGCCTTCTTTCAGCCAAGTCTCTGTAACTACCCTTATATCCAAGCTAAACGTAAATTTCGATACGTAGGCAATCAACGTGCCTTAATTATTTCCTATGCTGCATGCCCTACACCGTGAAACACTTTGATAATCATGCTCAAGACTTATAAGTGTCAATTTGACTTGCTGTGTAGTTCATTACCCCAGGTTTGTTTCGTATCAGCGTAATAAATTTTAAAATATTTGAGAAAGGCTCTTGAATTCTCTATTTTCCGTATCGGAATTTGTGTGTGGACACGCACGTGAACTTGAAATATTTTCCCGTCTCGTCATCAGAGCACGCCCCAGAAAGGCATTATTTGCTGAACAGAAATGCTCATCGACATAAATAAATTCCTGTCCAGGGAGACGCAAGTGGGATCCGATATCATCTTAAAATATTCACCGCGAAAATGTTTTACACAAAACACGCCGGGAACCACGCTCTCCTAATGCCAAAGTGGTCAGCCCTGGCTTTACGCCTGCCGCAAATGTCTACCACCTGCCTTTAAATTCGTTTTGTTTCCTTTTTTGGCGAAGACGGCAAGTAAAAATTTTGAAGGAAAGCGAGAAAAAGGAAAAAGGAAGCTTCTTCAAGTGTACGCCTGTCCCTTCGGCAGAGGAGAATCGCTTCCCAGCCACCGCGATGCGCTAAAAAAGGTTCAACTTAGACGAGCACCCAAAGGAAAAACTTATGAGGAATGGATACACACGTGTGCCCACCTCAGACAACCGGCTGTTTTCCGCGGCAGGAAAGGTAGTCGGGTCGGTGCGGGCACCGCATCAGCAACATCGCGTTTCCCCTCCTCGTATCCCGAGTGGTGGGCCCAAACCACGGCTCGATTGGGAGGGCGCCATTTTTTATCTTTCGAAGGTTTATGTCGTGTAAAAAGCGCAACGCGAAAGGAGGCGCACAAAAAGGGGAAAAGGGGAGCGGCGGAGCAGCATCCATCAAGGAGGCGCACCAGCCCCATGTCGTCGAGGACCTCTCACACCTGAGCTAGCCGGAGCAGAGACAGCGAGGTTTAGACGCACGGCAGGTTGCGGGGTCAGAAGAGGAAGGAAGCGCGGAGGGAGGCGTAATTTATCTCAGGAGGCAAGCGAACGCACGGTCTCCTCGACCCTCTCCTGCTGTCCCCCATGTTCGTCGGGAATGATGGGCTGCAGCCTAAAGACCATAAGCAAAGTTGCTCCAAGGCGGGTGTGAACGCCCGAAAAAAAAAAAACACCGGAGAATCCGAAAAGTGGAAGAAAAACAATAAATATGTGTTATAAAATAAAGGCAGCGCTTGGTTGGGTTTATGTGGACGAGAAGAGGTTAGGCCTCACGCCTTCCCCTGTAACAAACGAGGGGAGAACGGACGCTTGGCGGCCCCGAGCTGAAGAAGGACGTTCGTCTCAGCAGCGGGCGTCCGCTCACGGGAGCAATGTATACCGGAAGAATTTACTGGGTGCACAGCCTTCGTGTGTCCCTGCCCTAAATATTTGGCCTTCCCTATTTACCAGTCGTGGAAGTTCCGCAGATAGTCCAAAATCGGCCTTCAGACCGGGGGTTTCGAAGGAATGCATGGCAAAATCAAGCGAGCCAAAAACAAGCAAAATCAAGTCTCGGGCCATTTCCCCACTTCATTAACGTATATAGGTAAAGGCCCGAGCAGTCCATCTTCCCATAATAGGTTCAATGAAGCACGAGCTAACTGGAACACATTTACAGAGACATCCAAACTACACCACACATCCATAGGACACCTACACGTTGAAGAAGCTACGCAACTCCTCACGGCGCACATCCTCGACGCCGCCGAAAAGTCCATTCCCCACGCCTCTGGTGCCCCGCGCAACCAGCGGAGGCCGTGGTGGAATGAGGACTGTAGCCGGGCGCGAGAGGCCCAGAACAAGGCGTGGGGTGTCCTTCGTCGGTACCCCACGTCGGGTAACCTCATTTTGTTCAAACGGGCCAAGGCGTTAGGAAAACGTGTGCGCCGGGAGGCGAAACGAGAGAGTTGGCACACCTTCTTGACATCCATTAATTCATACACGGACACACACAAAGTCTGGACACGTATACGCAAGCTCAAAGGACAACAGACACACAGCCTGCCCCTGGTTAGTACAACAGGGGACACACTGGAAGACCAGGCTAACACGCTCGCACAAGACTTCGAACACGTGTCCAGTTCAGCACACTACACGAACACTTTCATGAAACACAAAACATCTGCGGAGAAGAAGTCACTGCGTGATAGCAATAAGTCGCACACTTCTTACAACTCTCCTTTTTCAATTTATGAGCTGAAGGCTGCTTTGACCACATGTAAACCTTCAGCTCCAGGTGCAGATAAGATTACTTACACAATGATACAATTCTTACACTCAGACACCCTTGAAACACTCCTACACCTATACAACAAAATATGGCTTTCGGGGCACATTCCTCGCTCTTGGAAGGAGGCCATAGTAGTGGCTGTCCTAAAGGAAGGGAAGGACCCTTCCTCTCCTGCCAGTTATCGCCCCATTGCCCTGACAAGCTGCCTGTGTAAGCTCTTCGAGAAGATGATAAACAGGAGACTTGTGTACTTCTTAGAGTACAATGGTCTTCTCGAGAGCTGCCAGGCGGGCTTCAGGGCGGGGCGATCTACCAACGATCAACTCGTTGCGTTAGAGTCTTATATCAAAGATGCTTTCCTCCACAAGCAGTACTGCATGACGGTCTTCTTTGACCTTGAAAAGGCGTACGATACTGCTTGGCGGTACGGCATCCTTAGCGACTTGAAGTCCTTTGGCATGTCGGGTAACATGATGAACACGCTTGCCAGTTACCTGTCTGAAAGAACGTTTCGCGTGCGAGTTGGAACTGCACTTTCTAGGGTTCATGTGCAGGAAAACGGCGTGCCGCAAGGTGGAGTTTTAAGTTGCACCCTTTTTATTGTAAAAATGAATTCTCTTCGTAAGGCGCTACCACCATCGATTTCCTCCTCCATTTATGTAGACGACGTTCAATTATCCTTTAAGTCTTGTAACCTGTCTGTCTGCGAGCGCCAAGTCCAGCTTGGTGTGAACAAGCTAGCCGGCTGGGCAGATAGCAACGGTTTTAAATTTAATCCAGGAAAGTGCACTTGTGTTCTGTTTTCCAAGAGGCGTGGCATTCGGCCGGATCCAGACATTCGACTCCACGATGTCTCTATTCCTGTCAAAAAGGAACACAAGTTTTTAGGTATAATCTTTGACGAAAAGCTCACATTCATCCCACACATAAAACAACTAAAACATAAATGCTTAAAAACAATGAATATCCTGAAGGTTCTGTCGCACATCTCTTTTGGTGCTGACAAACAACTTCTTTTACGTGTTTTTACCAGCTTGATAGGTTCACGACTGGACTATGGTAGCGTTGTCTATGGGTCAGCCACTAAAACATCCCTCAGAATGCTGGACCCTGTGCTTCATCTAGGGCTCCGCTTGTCCTGCGGTGCCTTTCGGACTAGTCCAGTCGAAAGTCTGTATGTAGAGTGCAACAAATGGAACCTACAACGTCAGCGAGCATACACAGACCTCCTTTATGCTTTTAAAATTTCATCCATGCCTCACCATCCTTTTAAATCAGTTTTTCATGATACCTCCATGACTGCACTACTCCTAAACCGACCATCGTTCTCTGCGCCCTTCTCTTACAGAGTTAGAGAGGAAGCGTCAGAGCTTGCTGTCTCCTTTTTAGACACCATCCAAAGTTCCGTAACAGATTTCATAGCACCATGGCATCTCCGCCCTGTGTCATGCGACACATCTTTCACACATGTAGATAAAAACCGAGCTCCCACATGTGCAATTCAGCAGCACTTCTTGTATTTGCAGGAGAAGTATCATTATTCTGAATTTTATACGGATGCCTCTAAGACTTCCACCTCTGTGTCCTGCGCTGCGCATGGGCCCGGCCTTAGTGTCACTAGAATTCTTAACAGTAATACCAGTATCTTTACGGCAGAGGCTTATGGTGTACTTCTTGTTGTTAATCATGTCCTTCAAAGTCACATCCCACGATCCATTATCTATACAGACTCCCTCAGTGTTGTGCGGGCATTGTCTTCTACAAAGTCTTCAAAAAATCACGTCGTAAATCTTATCATCAAAGGTATTATGTCGGTGTATGTCCACAAATTTGAACTCGTCCTTTGCTGGGTCCCTGGCCACTGTGGTATAGCCGGGAACGAAGCCGCGGATCGAATGGCCGCTGCTGCTACACTCTCGAATGCAGTAGACATCACCACATTACCCTACACCGACGTGAAACCACACATCAAACAACAACTTCGCAAAACATGGCAAACACATTGGAGCGAACAGACAGACAACAAGTTACACGTAATAAAACCACACTTGGGACCGTACACCTCCGATACACGCAATAGATACACAGAAGTCGCCTTGGCTAGATTACGGATAGGGCACACTCATGCAACGCACTCGCACCTGCTCACTGGATCTCCAAGACCTCTTTGCAGCAGGTGCGGAGAGGCCCTATCCGTGATGCACATTCTCATACAATGTAAGGCACTTGACACTACACGACGCAAACACTTCCCTCAACTACACACACGACATATTCCACCACACCCGTCATACTTCTTAGGAGACGATGCCATGTTTTCTGTTCAACGCACCTTTCAGTTCCTATCAGAAGTTCACTTTTTACAACTCATCTCATACCACCCATAGCTTTTACCCCTGGTCCTATACACCAGCCACCTTATTTATTTTTAACCATTCTTGTTCTTCACCCTGGCCCTTTACACCAGCCATGCTCATAGCTTTTAACTGATTTTATTTCTTGTTCTCTCCTCATCAAATCACTTTGTGTTTGGCGCTCTTTGCCCATGTCGGCCTTGCGCCAATAAAATCAAACCATCACATCACAAGACACCGGCTACACTGCCGCTCCAGGAGCCCTTAAAGAGTAAGACACCACCGGGCGTTCGCAAGCCGAGCATGCGCAGTGGGGGTGTGGACGCCGCACGGCGGAGGGAGGGACATAGCCCCGATCATGAAATGCTTCGCATCTAAAAACGCGGAAAGCGCATACACCTAACATTTTGCCAAAGATTGTTAGTCATCACTCTCAAAACCATCATAAGACTGCTTAAATAATTCCCAAAGAAAAACTCGCACAATTCTGCTTGAAGTCCACCACGGTGTCCTGGTGCCCTGGCTCTAATACCTGCTAGTCAACCACGCAGGTCGCCTCCGTCCGAGCCATTCAGTGCGTTCCTTATCTCACAGGCCTTGAAGCACCATACCACAGTATCCTCGGGTACAGCGGCCCAGGCCTCAGCAACAAAATTGAGCACATGCTCCTGCCAAAACAAACCGACACCACAAAAAATAAAAGCAGAAATGGCGCGTAGAGATCGGGCTGGTAGCAGGATTGTATTGGATTGAATTCTAAACTGGCAGTGGTGCGCCAGTGTTGCCTGGGTGCAGTGAATTTCAGGGTGTGAACACTGCGGAACGAAAGAAGAGGGGGGGGGGGGGGGACACTTTCTGGGAAGGTTGCGGATATTGGTAATTATGGATATCATCGCAGGGGCGGTGGTAAAGAATTTTTCGGTACGTTGCCGACTGTCTCATTTCTACTCCGTTAGGTTTATTTTTTCAACCCGCAAAGTGCACTCTGCGCGCTGACACCTTTCGACACTACAAAGTGGGTGCCACTGTTCTTCATTTTATGTCTTTCGTGCGTGTTCGTATTTTTTTATATAAGCACGCTGACATTTCAAATAAACAGAGCAATCTTCTCAAAACGTTTTCTCCGCAGTTTAAATGGATCGAAGTAACTCGATTTTATATCACAAGGCTGCTGCGACCATGATACGTTCCTGCATAGCTCTTGTGCCCTTCAAGGTAATGAGACGCGGAAATTGTCGCTGCTTTGACGCCGCCTCTGCTTTGGGAACCGTTCTTGTACAATTGTCGGTTCGGTAAAGCCCAAAACACCGCGAGCGGCAAACATTCCTCACGAGTGACAAGATCGCCTCGTTCCAATTCTTCTGTCGGGAGATAATCTGGCGCTCTTCTGCAGTCGCGAATGCGTGAGCGCCAGGATGGGCCCAATGACAGCGACTGTGGCGGAAGAATTATCCCGGCTACGGGACGACAATCCCCCCAGCCACGCGTCAATGACGACACGAAGGATTTGCACGAGGGAATAGAAGTGCCACTCACTCATAGGGTACAAACATTGTTCGCGTTGTACAGAGAAAAAAACGGCGTGTTAAAAATACTTCTAAAAAAAAAGAAAAACACACTCCGTGTTGTCACCCGGCATTCTGTAGGTAGCGCCGCCGAGAAGAGCACCTTCTGAGAGTGTGCGTACGCATAACTGCGAGGGTTGATTTCCCGGCTGCTTGGTAAGCCGACACTGTTTCCACCGGTGTTGTTATAAACTCTCATTCACTGAGATGGTTCCCAGCACTGGAGAAGAAACGCAGTCGCCCCACGAACGCTCAGTTTGTGGGGCGACTGCGTTTCTTCATAGTCATCACCGCTGTAATAAACACAGTCGGCACCAATGTTTGCATGAGTTCTTGCTACTGCGATGTGTGTACATACAAATGACGTGCATGTAGGTTTGTATCCCTCTACGCATTTGTTTTCATTAGACAGATCAAAGGCACCGACGGATGACGTTGATTATGGGCAGACTTTGTTTCTTTTTTCAACCCTGTTTATAACGCTGAATTTCTTCTTCTCAAATGAACTTTTCCTTATGCATCGTGAAACCTATGACATGCCTCAAATTCAATTTCTGTGGGGTGGACGATTTGTTTACCCAATTTTACATAAAAGAGCATTATTGGTATGCATGGATCATTTCTATGGAAATCTGCACGTAAAATATTTATCAGTGTATGTATATGGCGCAACAAGCTCCGAGGATTTTGAGTCTGATGTATTTGCAAAGGAACGCATGGCCGTCGTCATGCACCCCCAACCGATGGCGCGAATCGTAGTGCCTTAAACGCAAAAGACGAGAAAGGACAAACCCCGAATTAGAGAGGCACATAGTTGTCAGCTATCGTAACGCACTTGGAGAAGTAATGCAGGCTGAAAAAAAAGACGCCTGCACAGAAAAATAACGTGTCCTACCTAATTTCTGTTAAGGAACTCGTCGGAGACAGGACACATAAAACGAAATAGTTGCCGCAGCACTTTTACTCCAGATCTATTTATAAAATATTTAGGCCGCCAGAAAATAAAAAATCGCTGCCGTGGAAACGGCATTTCTTGAATGTGGCTGGTTGCATAGAACGAAAGCAAAGAAAAATGGCAAGAAAACCACGTAAAAGGAATAAAACTGTGAACGAAGGTACTCAATGTGTATAATGTCTCCTTAACCCGCTAAAGACGGCACCGGGCTTAATGGTACTTCGAGTTCGAATGTGACCTCTACGTGATCGCATTTTATTTATACTGCACGACACCTTTCACTTGGAACATTTAGCTTGTCAGAAGGGATTACCGGGAAGAAATTCTATGAATTAGCTTGTCTTTTCATGCGACGCCAGGTTACCATAGAAAGCCACAAAAGTTTGCTTTGGGTGCTAGATTGTTCAGTCTTGAATTTAAATTCAGTTTGTGCAGGTGGGTCAGTGAAACCAATACACTAACGTACGCTCTGTTTCTTCCCTGTCCCTGTCACTCGTCTAAGCATGCAGAGCGCTAAATATGAAGTCACTAGCGTCAGAGCATTGGAGTCCGGTTAAAGCAAGGTGACTGCAAGCGATATTTTGAGTTCCCAAAGTGCAGCAAATGTTGATAAATAAAACAAACTCTTAGTTTCCCTAATTTCTGCGGAGGAACAAAAACGTGCAGTCGCGTTTCACCATTCTTAACGGAATCACGCTTTTTACGCCACACGGCATTTTGTGTTCTGCTCCTTGTGTATCTGTGAGCACGTATACAACGACATAAACATATTTGACCGGACATCCCAAAGGAGCTGTGAAAATAGCGATGGTGACGTGTTAACTTGACAAAAGTCGTAGAATTGCTTCCCTTATTTCGCTTTCTCTCGGTCGACCTATGGCGACGTATAGAAGTGCAAAGCTCCAAATTAGTGGGCTTTTTGGTCAAAACGCCAAACTCTTCATGGCGCAATTTGTTGCAGCGTTGTTGCTGTTGTCTACCATTTAGGGCCCACATTTTTAATAAAATTATCCTCGAGCCTACGCGCATATAAGATGAAAGCACCGAAAGTAGTCAACAAAACGCAGTCCCTAGTTTCGAAAATCCCCTCCATCCACGCTCAAGGAACCTGCGATGCCTTTTAATCTTTATAGCCACTTCTGCAAAAGGAAGAGGCAGGCTGAATAGGATCACGGCTTAAAGTTCTTGTAGAAATTTGCGGCAAACCTTTTGCAAGGTTTGTTAATAAAATCCGCACATCGTTTTCTATCGCTGTACACAACTAAGGAATGATGAAAGAGCGAGGCAACGCCTCACTAAACCTCCCGCACCCGACGAACAGAAACAGCAACGCATTTTGCACGCTGCGTCAGTTTCAGTGGCGTCGAACATCCTGCGAGCGTACAAGTTGTCACAGGTCACGTCTCGGATCAAGGGCAGCTCGGTGATGGAAAGGCAATGAGCGGCGTGTGAGCGCTTCGGTGAGCGTGAAGGCAGCGTCCCCCCTACTCCCCCTTCCCCCCCCCCCCCCCCCCCCCCTTTTCTGGCAGGCTATGTCTGGACGCGGAGAAGCTGGCCGCAAACCGTAAATACGTGCTCGTTTGAGTGAGCGCTTGTGGGTCTGTTTATGCGCATAGAAACTTTGTTAGGCGTGAGTAAAGTGCTGCCATGCCAGCCCATGCTAGGTAAAGTTTCTGTTGAGATCAGCAGAAAAAAGCGATATAACGGGCAGGCATACAGAACTCAAGGTGTCAATAGTCATTTTGTAATTTATCGTGTTCTGCGGTTAACGGCTTTCACTACATAGCCTTTTATACGTTGACTTACATATCTAGACAAAGAAAATCAAGTTTGATAAACGGTAAGTTTGGGTCGTTCAGTACGAA
Source organism: Haemaphysalis longicornis (assembly GCF_048455015.1). Lineage (NCBI taxonomy): Eukaryota > Metazoa > Arthropoda > Arachnida > Ixodida > Ixodidae > Haemaphysalis > Haemaphysalis longicornis. The sequence continues at coordinate 95,446,470 of NW_027526225.1, read as the reverse complement.
GTTCTGTAGTTTTGAGCGAACTTTAAAATCTGTTTTCTCTATAGTCTTGTTGATGACATTGTTTGTCGAGATGGCACGAAACACACTATTTAGTGGAATAATTAAAAATTGGCTGAAATTGTTTCATTTCTCAAAGAATAAACCATCGTATCCTGCCGGACAAACGCTGGGTGCACTAAAACCACCAAACCTTTTGAATATAACAAACTTGTGTTATGTTTTCATGGCCAATTTAAAGGCAACACTGATCCTCCAAAGTGCAGTCATATATAAATTGAACGAGCCTGATTTTAATTTTTTGTGACTCTCGAACTTCTACCATATGTCATCTCGAAAAAACAAGTACAATCGTATTCAAGTTTAAGACCCGGAGCTCAAGGCTGTAATAAGGTGAATGGTGATAAAGGGACCCAGAATAATTCCAATATTTGAACGACTCTAGAACCTTTACCACTATATTACTCGTCCAACATACGACCCTCTTTCTCACTTTCGTCACGATAGAAAAACACCCGCGCAGACGTGAACCAAACACGCGACTACGTATAGCCGAAACTTTAGCTATGGAGCCACCGTGTTGAGCGAACAAACGGGGCCGTATAATTGCCTGACTGCGCTGCATTGTCCCGCTATCGTAACTATCAACTAGCCCCCAGTGGTGCTGTGGAGAGTAACACACGTTAGCCGAAATAAACTGATAGCGATAACGCAAGCGCTGTGATTAGCCACCACCCTTCTTCGCATCAGCAAAGTCGCGCATGCGCAGACCGAGCCTATTTTGCTTCAGTCGCCCTTACCGTGCTGGGCGTGAATATCGTGCTGCTGTATGCTTCGTTTAGTTTTGTACGCGCCTGTAGATTTCGGAAAGCCCCGAGCAGCTTGAGGGGACGTCTTGTCAGCGACCAGCGGAGTGTCACCTTGACTCGGACGGGCTGCTCAACGAACGAACCTCCCGCTGGACTCTAGAGGTTAGGGTGCAAGGCGGCTTATGCGAGACAAAGTGCATCGGCAGTGGAGTGTGGGAATCGACGCCTCTGCAGTGTGCATTCGGCAACCATCGGCAGTGGAACTGGAAACATCTGTGGCGGCCCCCGTGACATCCTGTCGTTAACCGAGGACGCCCAAAGCATCGCCGTCTTCAGGCTTCCAGGTAGGTGATACCTTTTAGCGCGCACACGATTGTCGCAAGAGGTGTTTCTTTTAAGCTACTGCGCACCCATACGCGTTGTGCGCGCCTGAAAGCCTATTCCGTGGAATGCGTGCTTGATTCGTCAGCGCCCCTTCACGGGGGACCTTGAGTAATCTTGGCGACGGTATTGGCGACACCGCGGACTCCGAGCCCCCAAAAGTAGGTTGTAATCTACCGTGACGACGTGTGTAGAGGTGGAGGCGCCGCGGGTAAGAAACCACGAATGGTGGCGGCCGGATTTGCGGTCAATCTCCGGCCGATGGGCTCCCTGTCTGTTTACAAAGCAGGGAGTTCCCGGGCCTCTTCTGGTATTAGGGTAAGGCTGCTGAAGAAAGTACCCCCGTTTCCTGGTCTATACTCTAGCGGATTGTACTTTCTAACGCCCCACACCCCCGAAAGGGGCTGCACCGAAGTATCTTTTCTCCCTTTGTCAACCTCTAGCTTTCCTCAAGCGGATAATTACTCCCGATGTCTTGCCATACAATCCCTCAATCCCTCCTGCATCGCAGTCAGTCTTCTTGATTGCAAAATATCTTGAAGCTGTAATTGAAACATCGTATAAAGCTATAAAACAAAGGACTGATGAAGTCCTTGTCGAGGTAAACGAGAAACACCAGGCCATAAAGCTCCTAGCACAAACTCGAATGTTTGATCTGGACATCAGGGTCACACCCCACCGGAGCCTCAACTGCTCGCAGGGTGTGATCTCTGAGCCAGTTGTGCTGAACGATACAGATGCGGACTCCTTGAGGGCTTGAAGGATCTCCTTGAAGGATCTCCTTGAAGGAGCATGGTGTCACGGCCGTGAGGCGCATCACCATCTGCAGAGACAAGAAAATTCCCACCCAGACATCATCCTGACCTCTGACCGTTCGGCACTTCCACAATATATAAATTATGCATGATTTATCCGGTGCTCGATCCGTCCTTACATGCCGAACCCACGGCAGTGCCAGCGGTTCGGGCACTGTATAAACTCTTGCCGTGGCCGAACAACCTGCGCAAAATGCTCGGGTGGCACAAGATCACCCCACTGACAATTGTACATTCGACACTCTTTTTTGTGGGAACTACCGGGGACTACCTGAAAAAGTACAATTCGAAAAGAAGATATTAACATCAAGATGACCGAGAACATCACCTTCCCAGAGGCTGGAAAGAGGTTCGCCTCTTTCCCTCCGGGGAAGTACGCCAACGCAGCTTGCCGGGGGGTGGAGCGGCGTCTGGTTTCGGCGACGACCCAGGTCAGCGTATCTGATCTAAGCCCGCCCCTGCCCGCCGCTGGGTTGTCTACAGCAGCCCAAGCCGTCACCACACCACTTGCTGAGTCAGCAGCGGGTTTGGAGTCAACAGTCCCTGTCGGGACCGATGCCGCTCCTGTCCCTTCTTCCCGGCCTCCAGTACACTGGATGCTGCCCATCTGCTGTACTGGATGCTGCTGTACTGGATGCTGTACTGCATGGAGCCCATCCAGTACACTGGATGGGCACTGGGGGCCCCGCATGGGTTCCCACCCCCGCCGCCGCACCGCCCGTGCCGCCTGTGGCGTTCCTGAGCCCTCGGCGGGTGCGGCTCCAGCAAAGGGCACATTAAAGGGTGCTAAATACAAGGGGCCCGGTCCGACGGGCATCGCTAGGACATCCGACGACGAGATGGACGTTGAACCGTTCTTGCCAGCGACGCAGGGAAAGGAACGGGTCCCTTCGTCAAACCCCACAGAGAAGCCAGAAAAAACCCCTCCGAGAATAACAGCCCCGAAAGACCTTACATAATTTATCCCACTCTAGTAGCTCTGAACACTCAAAATGGGAAGAGAAAATATTTTTCAATGGAACTGCAGAAGCCTTCTTAATATTCTTGACGATGAGTTCGAGATTTTGCATGCTAATCAGCCAAGTGTAATTCGTGTCCAAGAAACACATCAGAATTCCAATAACACAAATTTCTTGAATAGTTATATGGCATTCAGGTTCCGCCACGAATAATTCGAATTACGCGCCACCGCGACGGCAGCATGGTGCTTCGCCCCCGGCTAGAGAAACGCTCCCGCTGCCTACGCACGAGGCTGCTTCGCCTCTGGAAAGAGAAGAACGGAAAGAGGGGCTGAATTGAGCAAAAGCAATCTAAAACACCAATAACGAATCTTTTTGTAAGAAGTTTCTTTCAGGACTACGTCGAAGTGGACGCCAGATCAGGGTAGGGGTGCGCTGACGGATGGGTTAGACGCGCAAAACCTGTCTCTGCCAAAGACCACGGGGAAGGGGCGAAGTATACGTGAAAAGGAGGCGTTACACTACATTCACCTGTTACACAAAAAAGTGCTGGCTTACGCATTCAAGGATTACAGGCGAGCTTATCAATCGCTGACTTTTTCACGACACTAATTGCTGACATGCTCTACTGCTCCTCCATGGTATTGCGCAATTTCTGTTCTACACTCTCGTTAGTTCGAACTTTCATTATTTCGAACTTCGTGGCGGCCTCTTGCAGTTTTAATTAACGAGCTTTTACTGTAATTGTTCGATCTTCTGAATCTGGGCCCTCTTACCGATGCGGTGGACGCGTTCGATGTCACCGGCTTGTACCTCGAGGTGCGTGGAAAAACTTCTTGAACTGTATCTCCTAGCCTTCCTTGTCGGTGTCAAGAAGGCGTTTAACGATTAGGTGGTTTCTCGTCATCCTGTTATCGGTGTGATCTACTGAATCAACAAGTTCTTCATCTATGGGAGCGTAAAATCGCAATCACCGACCAAATCAGAATAAAATGTTCGACGTTCCGTAGCTCCTACAAAGAACCCGTAAGGGGTTCCGATACGTCACATTTTAGGGGCGAAGCTCCTCTTGCTCGGTCCCTGTCTCGTCCCTCGTTGCTGCTGTACACGGCACCACGATGATGATTGTGGCAGGATCCCCCTAGGGATTGGCCAACCAAAGATTGGCTGAAGAGGTCAAGACGTTCATCGCGTTTGTTGCTACCCAACAAGGAGGAGACGAAGAAGAAGAGGTTGTCGTTCGTCGCCTGCGAGCTCAAGACACGTACCGGGGGTACGCGACCCAAGACGCTCTGCAGAAGGCGACGGCCAAGGTGGCTAAAATGTCACACACCAAATTCGCCAACTTACTCATGGAGATTCTCATCGCCCCAAACAAGCCCTATATAATCACCACAAACATCGACGTCGTCGACGGGCTTGTCAACGGAGTGGTGGGAAGTCTCAAGCTTTGCGAGTGAGGAGTGGTGGTCTTGCCGCGGCGGCGCCCGGTTTCGATCCTTCGACTCTCTGGCCGCGACGGGAGGTACGTTGCGCAATTCCCACTGCGCTACAAACCGAGACGCGAGCATGGCTACGAACGTGCCGTATGTCCCCAGCACGGGGCACCTTGAGCAATCTTGGTGACGGTTCTGGCGATACCGCGGACCCCGAGCCCCCAAACATAAGCTGTATCCAACCGTGGCGATGTGTTTATAGGTGGAGGGTTAGAAACCATGAACGGTAGCCGTCGGAGCCCAGGTCAAGCTCCGGCGGATGGGCTCCCTGTTTGTTCACCAGGCAGGGAGCTCCGGGACCTCTTTGACTACCAGGGTAAGGTCAAAGAAGAAAGTACCCCCGTCTCCCTGCTTTCCAATGTATCATATGGCATTTTCCAAACCCCCCTCCAAACGTGATCGGCCCCCGAAAAGGGGCCGCACCGAAGCTTCATTCCCACCCTTGCCAACAATTGCATCCCAAAAGCCAGATAACTATCCGCGCTTCTTGATTGTTGAATCTCTTGACAAGTCAAATCCTATCTCCTCCCAGTCAGTGTTTCTTATCACCAAATTCCTTGAAGGCATCCTTGGCAAGTCTTCCCAAGCCAAGAAACTGAGAACCAGCGAAGTTCTGGTCGAGGTGAACAGTCACCAGCAAGCCACAAGCCTCCTTACCCAGAATCGCATGGCAGATCTGGACATCAGAGTTACACCCCACCGTAGCCTCAATAGCTCTCAGGGTTTGATTTCTGAGCCAGATCTGATAAATGAGACGGAAGCCGATCTGCTCGAAGGTCTGAAAGGCGAGGGCGTGACGGCAGTGAGGCGCATCACCATGCGGCGAGATGATAAGCAAATCGTGACAAAGCATATAATCTTGACATTTGACCGTTCCACACTCCCCGAATCCATCAAAGCGGGTTTCATTCATTGTTCTGTCCGGCCTTACATCCCGTACCCCCGGCGCTGTTTCAACTGCCAACGGTTCGGGCATGGCACCACCTCCTGTCGTGGCAAAACAACGTGTGCAAAATGTTCATCTCAAGATCATGATACAGATAACTGCCAGGCTCAACAATTAATGTGCAGCAACTGTCATGGACCTCATGCTGCGTTCTCCCGCACGTGTGAAAGGTTCCAGAGGAACAAGAAAATAATCAACCTCAAAATCACTGAAAACATCACCTTCCCAGAGGCGCGGAAGAGGTTCGCCTCCTTCCCTCTGGGCAGGTACGCCGACGCAGCTCGCCGGGGGGCGGAGCGGCGTCTGGTTTCCACAGGGACGCAGTTCAGCGAGTCTGACCTGGTCCCTCCTCCGCCCCCCCCCCCCTGGGTTGCCTCTGGCAGCCCAACCCGCCACCACGCCGCTTGCTGAGGCAGCAGCGGTTGTGGTGGCAACCTCTCCCGTCGGGACCGGTGCCGCTCCCGTCCCTGCCTCCCCGTCCACCAGTGCGTTGGAGAGTGCCATGGACACCACGGGCCCCGTACCGGCTTCCACCGCCACCGCACCGCCCGTGCCACTTCTGGTGCCCCCGACACCTGCGGCGGTGGCGGGTCAAACGAAGGGCCCCCGAAGGGGGGCCAACTCTGGGGGGCCAGGTTCGACGGGCACACCCAGGACATCGGACGATGAGATGGACGTCGTGCCGTTCTTGCCTGCGGTGCACCGCAAGGAACGCGTCCCGACGCCAAAGCCTCCCGACAAGCCAAAAAAGGCGAGAGTCACAGCACCGAAAGACGACACATAAACAAACACACACACTCCAGTAGCTCTCACACTAAATAATGCGAAGAGAAAACATAATTCAATGGAACTGTAGAGGCCTTCTTAAAAATCTTGACGATGTATATGAAATACTGCATGCTAATCAGCTAAGTGTAATGTGTGTTCAGGAAACACATTTGAATTCCAAGCACACAAATTTCTTGAATAGTTACATGGTCTTCAGAAAGGACAGGGATGGCTGAACACACTCTTCTGGCGGTGTGGCCATAATCGTCCGGAAATCCTTAGCGTGCCACCCTGTCACTTTAAACACTATCCTTGAGGCTGTAGCAATATGCTTAATAATATTTAATAGGTTGATAACGGTATGCTCTATATACATTCCTTCTAATGTTACACTTTTGAGCTCTGACATCGAGGCGCTGGTTGACCAGCTGCCCGAACCATACATTCTAACAGGCGACCTTAATGCTCACAATTCTCTTTGGGGCTCTTCTCGTACAGATGCCCGGGGTCGCCTGATAGAGAGGTTTCTTACATCCTCTGGAGCATGCCTTTTCAACAATAAACAGCCTACATATCATAACATAGGACACAACACATACTCATGTCTTGACTTGGTTATTGGCTCTGCCGTTCTCTTTCCTCTTCTCGAGTGGGGTGTGGGAACTGACCCATATGGCAGTGACCACTTCCCCACCTCACTTACATATATAGGTAAAGGCCCAAGTACTTCATATTCCCATAATATGTTCAATGAAGCACGAGCTAACTGGAACACATTTACAGAGACATCGAAACTACACTACACAACTATAAGACACCTACACGTAGAAGAAGCCGCAGAACTCCTCACGGCGCACATCCTCGACCCCGCCGAAAGGTCCATTCCCCACGCCTCTGGTGCCCCGCGCAACCAGCGGAGGCCGTGGTGGAATGAGTACTGTAGGCGGGCGCGAGAGGCCCAGAACAAGGCGTGGGGTATCCTCCGTCGGTACACCAAGTCGGGAAACCTCCTCTTGTTCAAACGGGCCAAGGCATTCGGAAAACGTGTGCGCCGTGAGGCAAAACGAGAGAGTTGGCACACCTTCCTCACTTCCATCAACTCATACACTGACACACACAAAGTCTGGGCACGAATACGAAAACTAAAAGGACAAAAGACACACAGCCTGCCCCTGGTTAGTACAACAGGGGACACACTGGAAGACCAGGCTAACACACTTGCACAACACTTCGAACACGTGTCCAGTTCGGCACACTACACAAACACTTTCATGAAACACAAAACATTTGCGGAAAAGAAGTCCCTGCGTGATTACAACAAGTCGCACACTTCTTACAATTCTCCTTTTTCAATTCATGAGCTGAAGGCAGCCCTGTCAACATGTAAGCCGTCAGCTCCAGGTGCAGACAAAATCACATACACTATGATACAACATAGATTCCCCCTGTGCCGGACTTGCGGTGTGCGCGAGACTGTAAATCACTTGCTCTGCGTCTGCCCTCGATACGCTGCTGCGCGAAAAACTGCAGCGAGCTCCCTCTCTCGTGTACGTCATGGAGGCAGCCTCGAACTTTTTCATTTTCTTGGGCCCTGGGCCAATAGTGCTGACAGTACCTTAGGTACAAAAGTTCTGCTCCAGTTCCTACGAGAGACTGAACTGGACAAATCTCTCTAGATCAGAGACAGAGCAAGTGTGTCACGATATCTTCTCTTTCGCACTGTGGCTTTCATCTATTTATTTTTCTTGGGATGGTGTTGTTACGTTTTTTCCCGTCGTTTACTTTTCATTTTGTTTGAGCGTTTCCATTAACGATTTTCTTTCCAATTGTATTTTTTTGTCCGGACTCTGTTGGCAGCAATCTCTTGTTATTCTTGTCCTTTTTTATTTCTTTTTTTTAACGCTTCGTTTGTCTTCTTCCTACTGTAACCCTGATTGATGTCTGATATGCACCACTCATCAACGTAGTCACCCCCCATCTCGTGTAGAAAGCCCTGTCCCTAGCAGGGCTGACCTCACCAGTTCACATTAAAGAGCATTCTCTCTCTCTCTCTCTCTCTCTACACTCAGACACCCTTGAAACACTTCTACATCTATTCAATAACATATGGCTTTCGGGGCACATTCCTCGCTCTTGGAGGGAGGCCATAGTAGTGGCTTTTCTGAAGGAAGGGAAGGACCCTTCCTCTCCCGCTAGCTATCGCCCCATTGCCCTGAAAAGCTGCCTGTGTAAGCTCTTCGAAAAGATGATAAACAGGAGACTCGTGTACTTCTTAGAGTACAACGGTCTTCTCGAGAGCTGCCAGGCTGGCTTTAGGGCGGGGCGATCTACGAACGATCAACTAGTTGCGTTAGAGTCATATATTAAAGATGCTTTCCTCCATAGGCAGTACTGTATGACAGTATTCTTTGATCTTGAAAAGGCGTACGACACTGCTTGGAGGTACGGCATCCTCAGCGATTTGAAGTCCTTTGGTATGTCGAGTAACATGCGGAACATGCTTGCCAGTTACCTCCCTGAAAGAACGTTTCGCGTGCGAGTTGGAACTGCACTCTCTAGAGTTCATGTGCAGGAAAACGGTGTTCCGCAAGGTGAAGTTTTGAGTTGCACTTTGTTTATTGTAAAAATGAACTCTCTTTGGAAGGCTCTGCCACCAACCATTTCCTGCTCAATCTATGTAGACGACGTGCAATTATCCTGTAAGTCTTGTAACCTGTCTATCTGCGAGCGCCAAGTCCAGCTTGGTGTTAACAAGCTAGCTGGCTGGGCAGATAGCAACGGTTTTAAATTTAATCCAGTGAAGTGTACTTGTGTTTTGTTTTCGAAAAGGCGTGGCATGCGGCCGGATCCAGACATCAAACTCAATGGTGTCTCAATTCCAGTCAGAAATGAACACAAGTTTTTAGGTGTAGTCCCTGATGAAAAGCTCTCGTTCATTCCACATATAAAACAACTTAAACATAAATGCTTAAAGGCCATGAATATACTCAAGGTTCTCTCCCACTCTTCATATGGTGCTGATAAACAACTTCTTTTACGCGTTTTTACTAGCCTGATAGGTTCACGTTTAGACTATGGAAGTGTTGTTTATGGGTCAGCAAGTAAGACATCGCTCAAAATGCTGGACACAGTGCTTCATCTGGGGCTCCGGCTGGCATGTGGCGCTTTCTGGACAAGCCCGGTCGAAAGCCTATATGTGGAGTGTAATAAGTGGAACCTACAACGTCAGCGAGCATACACAGATCTCCTTTTTGCTTTTAAAATTTTATCTATGCCACACCATCCTTTTAAATCTGCTTTTTATGATACGTCTATGACTGCACTACTCCTAAACCGACCATCGTTCTCTGCGCCCTTCTCCTACAGAGTTAGAGAGGAAGCGTCAGAGCTTTCTGTCTCCTTTTTAGACACCATACAAAGTTCTCAAACAGATTTTATAGCACCATGGCATCTCCGCCCTGTCTTATACGACACATCTTTCACGCATGTAGATAAAAACCGAGCTCCCACATGTGCAATTCTGCAGCACTTCTTGTATTTGCAGCAGAAGTATCAATTTTCTGAATTTTATATGGACGCCTCTAAAACTGCCAACTCTGTGTCCTGCGCGGCGCATGGGCCCGGCCTTAATGTCACTAGAACTCTTAATAGTAATACCAGTATCTTTACGGCAGAGGCTTATGGTGTACTTCATGTTGTTAATTATATCCTTCAAAGTCACATCCCACAATCCATTATATATAGAGACTCCCTCAGTGTCGTGCGGGCGTTATCGTCAAAAAGCCTTCAAAAAATCACGTTGTAAATCTAATCGTCAAGGGTATTATGTCTGTGTATGTCCACAAATTTGAACTAGTCCTTTGCTGGGTCCCTGGCCACTGTGGTATAGCCGGGAACGAAGCAGCGGATCGAATGGCTGCTGCTGCTACACTCTTGAATACAGTAGACATAACCACATTACCCTACACCGACGTGAAACCACACATCAGACAACAACTTCGCAAAACATGGCAAACACACTGGAGTGAACAAACAGACAACAAGTTACACGTAATAAAACCACACTTGGGACCATACACCACCGACACACGTAATAGATACACTGAAGTCGCCTTGGCCAGATTACGGATAGGGCACACACATGCAACGCACTCGCACCTTCTCACTGCATCTCCAAGACCTCTGTGCAGCAGGTGCGGAGAGGCCCTATCCGTGATCCACATCCTCATACAATGTAAGGCACTTCACACAACACGACACAAACACTTCAGAGAACTCTACAGACAACATATCCCACTACATCCATCGCTGTTTCTAGGTGACGATGCCAGTGTTTCTGTGAAACGTGTGTTTGATTATTTGTCAGACGTTAAGTTTTTAAACCTCATTTCCTATCACGCATAATCAAATCTGGCCCTATACACCAGCCATCACCATTATCTTTAACTGATTTTACTATGTTCGGTTGACACTTTTTTTGTACCTACCTTTTTGTGGTAACCACTTCACTGCATTAAATAAACTTTTATCTGGCGCTCTTTGCCCTTAGTCGGCCTTGCGCCATGAAAAACCCAACCATCATCATCGTGCCTTATGTCCTTCATTCATTCAGATGGTGCGCGCCGTCAAGAAGACCTATAACAATGTTTAACGGTTTCACCGATAAGCATATTAGCTTCGCCCCTCTCATCATCATTCACTTCGGGGAGATGGCGGGATTTTTTTTTATTTTGACTTGGTCAGTGGCTATGACTTTACACTCCCAAATATGACCCATAACTAGACGAAGTTTCGTCGAACACTTGACTAATGGCGTGTTCGGTTGGGCGTTTACGAGCGCTCCGGAGTGCTCTGAAAAGTGGCCGCGCCTTCGGTTGGTAGAATTCGAGCGCTCGATCTACCTTCGGTTGGTTCTTTCGGAGCGTTAGCCTCCGACTCGGAGCACTCCCGACCGTTCTGACTTCGAAGTGAGAGCCTGGCGCGATCTGGCCGGTAGGACGGGTCACGTGACACAAAACGCCGCTGTTTACCTGGTGGCTTCCCGCGCTGGCTGCACGCTGGCGCTACAGGCACTACAGGCGCGCTGCTCCGAGATCGCCGATGCATTCGGTTGGCACGCTGCCTCTCGCGCTCTGATTGGGAGCCGCCTTGGCATCTGGCGACTCCAAGCCAGAGGACCGGAGCGGCCAACCGAATACGCCATAAGTTCATTTCCTTTGTTATGCTTGATTTTACTTCACGTACTGAGTTACGTGCATCTTCGCACTTTGACACAATTTGCGCCAACTTTTTCAAATCCCTCTCAATTTCATGAATTTTGGTATTATTGCTGGTAATTTGGTGTCTTGTTTCTGTCAGGGTGGCTGTGGTTTCACCATGAATTTCTTTCATTAAAGCTAGAACATTAAGATTAGGTTTGCTTCAGCGCCGCCTGTGCAGAGTAGGAAGAGGGAAAGGCCTGTGCTTAGCAGATAGGTCTCGGACTAACAAAGCTTGGCAAGTTAGACAAACCATTCAAACGAGACCTTGGGTAACTTGTGTGCTCACGGTAGGAAACAAATGACCCATACCACTGCTCTGGATTCAAAACACAACTAGAGACAGCTGGGATACGCGGCCAGCAGTATGTAAGAGATACAGTTCGGAAAAGATGGAAAGGCTAAATTCCTACCTAGAACAACGAGAACCAGGACTTAGCAATGCCCACATGGTATGAATGAAGGTTTCCTTCAAGCCACTTGCTGGGAGGAGGGAATAAAGTGCTGTCTGGCACGACAGCGCAAAGTGTTTCTTTGAATGAGGCCCCACAAGCGTTATTCAGACTGAAAGAGCGTCGGATGAGCCGGGGGAAATATGCGGACAGCGAGGAGATTATGCGGAGTTATTTCCTTATAGCGAAACAAGCTGTCTCGGGCCGATCGGACTTCGTGCAAGAGGACGGGGCTTGGGCCTGCTCGGACAGTGAGCTCTCGAACTTCTTTTTGCGCTGCCTGCTTGCCCCCCAGCCCAGTACGGGCAGAAGTGCAGACCAGCTCGACTGAGTCGATCGGTAGGTGATTTTCAAGAAGAATTTCGAGTACCTAAGGAGAGATGGCCCCTCTGAGAATGATTTTATGTGTGTTTTCGAATGAGAGATCACGATTGGGATAGGGGGGGATGGGGGTTGAGGCTGCTTTAGTGCTAGGGTGATTGCCCTGCCTCCGCTGTCTGGATGCGTATTGTGAGGGAGGTGAGGGGTGCGGAGTCCATGCTCGTTCATCCCTCCGTGATTGGTTGTGCATACTGCGGGGAAGAGGAGGGCGGATGAGGGAGACTTTAGGATCACTTATCAGTGGATCACGCAGATTTAATGCATGCATAACCTGTCGACCAGTAGGTGTGGTCGATAGGCATTTAAGTTGAACGAGTCTATGGGGTTCGAGTTAATTCTTCTGCAGTGTTGTATATGCCCAAGTGTTCCAATCTAACAGTGGGAGGAGTGTGTGAACTAACGCTCACCCGTTGCTTGTTTAGAGCAACAACCGTGTTGTCGGCCTTCAGCCAATCAGGGGTCCCTCGGAGGGGCCACAACTCGGAGTGCCGCTACATGATAGTACCACTTTCTAGTTTTCTGTCTGTGGCCTAGCGTTCTGCCGGTTTATCCCCGTAAGTTGTCGGTCAGATGCTCTCATCCTTGTCCTAGTCTTGTGAGATACACATCTCAGTGGCAGTAGTACTACCCCATCTAGATGTGTGTCCTGTTTTGATACCATTGCACGTTCTGTATTCAGCTGATCGTTAAACGGCGATTAATACCTGTGCAGGCCATTTGAATTATTTTAATTTCATTCCGGTTTCATTTATTTAACATTTCCACCGTAAAGAGCATTGTGTATGGCCTGTGAACTATGCAGCAGGGGCCGTATTGTTTTGTTGCAGGGTCTTGCAGCCATTTGCCCGACCCACTTCCTCTGCCCCGCCCCGTGGTCACCGGAACGGCCCTGGAGCTCCAGCTTCGGCATGGTATTATTGCTGGTATTATTGCTGGTAATGTGGTGTCTCGTTTCTGTCAGAGTGGCTGTGGTTTCGCCATGAATTTCTTTCATGAAAGCTGGAACATCATCGATCTTAGGAATAAGGTTTGCTTCAACGCCGCCTGTGCTTAGCAGATAGGTCTCGGGCTAACAAAGCTTGGCAAGTTAGACAAACCATTCAAACGAGCCCTTGGGTAACTCGTGTGCTCACGGTAGTAAACAAATGAACCATAGAACTGTTCTGGATTCAAAACACAACTAGAGACAGGTGGGATACGCGGCCAGCAGTATGCAAGAGATACAGTTCGGAAAAGATGGAAAGGCTAAATTTCTACCTGGACCAACAAGAACCAGGACTTAGAAATGCCCACATGGTCATTTCCTTTGTTATGCTTGATTTACTTCATGTACTGAGTTACGTGCATCTTTGCACTTTGACATAATTTGCGCCAACTTTTTCAAATCCCTCTCAATTTCATGAGTTTTGGTATTATCGCTGGTAATGTGGTGTCTCGTTTCTGTCAGGGTGCCTGTGGTTTCACCATAAATTTCTTTCATTAAAGCTGGAACATCATCGATCTTAGGATTGGGGGTTGCTTCAACGCCGCCTGTGCAGAGTAGGAACAGGGAAAGGCCTGTGCTTAGCAGATAGGTCGGGTCTGCTAGAACAACGAGAACCAGGACTTAGCAATGCCCACATGGTATGAATGGAGGTTTCTTTCAAGCCACGTGCGGGAGGAGGAGGAGTGCTGTCTGGCACGACAGGGCGAAGTGTTTCTTTGAATGAGGCCCCACAAGCGTTATTCAGACTGAAAGAGCGTCGGATGAGCCAGGGGGAATATGCGAACGGAGAGAAGATTATGCGCAGTTATTTCCTTATAGCGAAACAAGCTGTCTCGGGCCGATCGGACTTCGTGCAAGGGGACGGGGCTTGGGCCTGCTCGAACAGTGAGCTCTCGAACTGCTTTTTTCGCTGCCTGCTTGCCCCCAGCCCAGTATAGGCAGAAGTGCAGACCAGCTCGACGGAGTCGATCGGTAGGCGATTTTCAAGAAGAATTTGGAGCACCTAAGGAGAGATGGCTCCTCTGAGAATGATTTTATAGGTGCTTTCCAATGAGAGATCACGATTGGGATGGGGGGGGGGTTGCAGCTGCTTTAGTGCTAGGGCGATTGCCCTGCCTCCGCTGTCTGGATGCGTATTGTGAGGGGTGTGGCGTCCATGCTCTTTCATCCCTCCGTGATTGGTTGTGCATACTGCGGGGAAGAGGAGGCCGGGTGAGGGAGACTTTAGGATCACTTATCAGTGGATCACTCAGATTTAATGCATGCATAACCTGTCGACCAGTAGGTGTGATAGGCGTTTAAGTTGAACGAGTCTATGGGGTTCTGTTAATTCTTCTGCAGTGTTGTATATGCCTAGGTGTTCCAATCTAACAGTGGGAGGAGTGTGTGAACTAACGCCACCCGTTGCTTTTTTAGAGCAACAACCGTGTTGTCGGCCTTCAGCCAATCAGGGGTCCCTCGGAGGGGCCACAACTCGTAGTGCCGCTACATGATAGTACCTCTTTCTAGTGTTCTGTCTGTGGCCTAGCGTTCTGTCGGTTTATCCCCGTAAGTTGTCGGTCAGATGCTCTCATCCTCGTCCTGTGAGATACACATCTCAGTAGCAGTAGTACTGCCTCATCTAGATGTGTGTCCTGTTTTGATACCATTGCACGTTCTGTATTGAGCTGATCGTTAAACGGCGATTAATACCTGTGCAGGCCATTTGAATTATTTTAATTATATCCCGGTTTCATTTATTTAACATTTCTATCGTAAAGAGCATTGTGTATGGCCTGTGAACTATGCAGCAGGGGCCGTATTGTTTTGTTGCAGGGTCTTGCAGCCATTTGCCCGACCCACGTCCTCTGCCCCGCCCCGTGGTCACCGGAACGGCCCTGGACCTCCAGCTTCGGCATGGTGGAGATCGACATCCCCGAGCGCTTCTGGGGGCACTGACCGCCATCATCAGTGGAACACAGCCTGTGTACTCCCCGAGAAGGCCATACACCTCTGCCCGCTGCTGAAACGTTACTTACCAGCCAAAGCGTTCCCCGGTTGTCAAGCATCGCGCTGTTTCATTAATGGTTCATTCACACTCATGTAAATAGGAATCTATGGGAGGGAAACGGACAGTCTCATGATGGACTAGAAAATAAAAACGTGTATATTCGTCAAACCATGTGTGTGATGTGTGTTTTCACGTATTTTGCTTTCAATTTACTGTAGAATTCAATACACGTGTGTGCATACTCACGGCTGTTAACTGGAACGTTTCCAAGAAGCTCCTCTTATTTCAATGTAAAATTCGCTGTAAAGCTGGCTTTGCTTTGCTTTCACTCTGCCAGCTAGCTTGCTTTCCGTTCAGGCTGCGAAAGGTTGCAGGCTGCTAACACGAAGACAAGCTAGCTTGGTTTCCTTTCATTCTACCTAGCTTCGCGTTCACTTTGCCAGCTAGCTAGCTTGCTTCGGTTCTACCACCTTTGCTTTTGCTCTGGCAGCTGGCTAGGGAATCTTTCGACGTTAAGGCTGCGAATACAAAGACAAGAACAAATTATCACTGAACAATTAAGCTTTTATTTCAAATCCAAAATTCGCCGGCGATCCGTCCAGGTGTAGTCAGGAAGCCCAGGAACACAGTGGCACTGCGAATTGTGACATAAAAATCATAACGTAAGCATTCCTTGCGAAGTACTTCAACGCACTACAAAAAAGGCAAGGTCCACTGCACTAAAACCTGTGCATCGATTGAGCCTTCCGGCCAGTAGGGAGCGGTTAATATAGTGATAACCTAGCAGAGAAAATGGTTGTCCTAGGTGCTCTAAGCATTCAGGTGCACGAGGAAAACTACGCACTGCCAGCAGCAGGCGGAAAGGCTGGCGAGCGGGGAAGTGCAGGAACGAGCAATAGGGAAGTCATTAAAGGTCAAGACAATAACGCCAGGCTCGAAGAGGACCTTACGCGTATCCAACAGATGTCGGATTAGGTTACGCGCGAAAATGTAGCCTTAAATAAACAAATACCCCGTATAAACGTATAAAGCACAAGCCCGCCGACAAAGCGCTTCAAGAACACCTGGATTCGCTAAACTTTTCCTTCAAACATTACACATCGCCACAGTTCAACGCTCCGCACACGGAGTGGGGTTACGCTAAGGAAATACCGAAGGGCAGACAATTATGAATCGATGCGCAACAAAAAAAGTTTCACCTTTCCCACGCGCGGCGGCAACACTCTCAATATATGATCTATGTATTTTGACTCGATCCTACAAGTACAAAGTTGTTTAACGTACATTGTTTAACACCCACGATTGCCTTTGCACGCAGCTTTAGTGGTCGTTTGCTTGAAAGCCGAATGCCATAGCCAAGGGTTACACGTATACACGTATGAACGGTATAGGTTACGTAGCTATTGTTAAGGGTTGCAGGCTGGTTTATCCTTCCCATAGTACGGTTTTTACCCTGAGAGTTTGGTCAGGCACCCGCTTTCCTGCAGGCATATGACCTTTGCTGTCTACGAACTGCCGTACGTTCCGCCGTTTGGGGTGGTACCCACGGCAATTCCACTGCCAGATTATATACTTTGATTATTCGGTGCCATATTTATATCCTCAGAACGAGAGTGAGAAAGTGCTTTATTGATATAGAAAGTGGAAACGAGTTGGCGACTGCCAAGGGCATGTACGCCCCATCGTCTGCTAGATGAGCGTAGCATTAAAGCATTTCGTCCTGCACGATTCTTCCGTCACGTTCCCTCGTACGTCAGAAAATTGTCCCGCTTTCGTAACTACCAACTAACCCCCAGTGGTGCTGTGGAGACTAACACACGTTAGCCGAAATAAACTGATAGCGATAACGCAAGCGCTGAGATTAGCCACCACCCTTCTTCGCATCAGCAAAGTCGCGCATGCGCAGACCGTTACTATTTTGCTTCAGTCGCCCTTACCGTGCTGGGCGTGAATATCGTGCTGGTGTATGCTTCGTTTAGTTTTGTACGCGCCTCTACATTTCGGAAGGCCCCGAGCAGCTTGAGGGGACGTCTTGTCAGCGACCGGCGGAGTGTGACCTTGACTCGGACGGGGTGCTCAACGAACGAACCTCCCGCTGGACTCAAGGGGTTAGGGTGCAAGGCGGCTTATGCGAGACAAAGTGCATCAGCAGTGGAGTGTGGGAATCGACGCCTCTGCAGTGTGCATTCGGCAACCATCGGCAGTGGAACTGGAAACATCTGTGGCGGCCCCCGTGACATCCTGTCGTTAACCGAGGACGCCCAAAGCATCGCCGTCTTCAGGCTTCCAGGTACGTGATACCTTTTAGCGCGCACACGATTGCCACAAGAGGTGTTTCTTTTAAGCTACTGCGCACCCATACGCGTTGTGCGCGCCGGAAAGCCTATTCCGTGGAATGCGTGCTTGATTCATCAGCGCCCATTCACGGGGGACACCGCGGACCCCGAGCCCCCAAAAGTAGGTTGTAATCTACCGTGACGACGTGTGTAGAGGTGGAGGCGCCGCGGGTAAGAAACCACGAATGGTGGCGGCCGGATTTGCGGTCAATCTCCGGCCGATGGGCTCCCTGTCTGTTTACAAAGCAGGGAGTTCCCGGGCCTCTTCTGGTATTAGGGTAAGGCTGCGGAAAAAAGTACCCCCGCTTCCTGGTCTATACTATAGCGGATGGTACTTTCTAACGCCCCCCCCCCCCCCCTGGTGCTGCACCGAAGTATTTTTCCTCCCTTTGTCAACCTCTAGCTTTCCTGAAGCGCAAAATTACTCCCGATTTCTTGCCATGGAATCCCTCAATCCCTCCTGCATCGCAGTCAGTCTTCTTGATTGCAAAATATCTTGAAGCTGTAATTGAAACATCGTATAAAGCTATAAAACAAAGGACTGGTGAAGTCGTTGTCGAGGTAAACTAGAAACAGCAGGCCATAAAGCTCCTAGGACAAACTCGAATGTTTGATCTGGACATCAGGGTCACACCCCACCGGAGCCTCAACAGCTCGCAGGGTGTGATCTCTGAGCCAGGTCTGCTGAACGAAACGTACGCGGATCTCCTTGAGGGCTTGGATGATCAGGGTGTGACGGCCGTGAGGCGCATCACCATCTGCAGAGACTACAAGGAAATTCCCACCCAGCACATCGTCCTGACCTTTGACCGCTCGGCACTTCCACAATATATAAATTATGCAGGATTTATCCGGTGCTCGATCCGTCCTTACATGCGGAACCCACGGCAGTGCCAGGGGTTCGGGCACCGTATAAACTGTTGCCGTGGCCGAGCAACCTGCGCAAAATGCGCGGGCGGCACAAGATCAGCCCCGCGGGTTCGATTCCCCGCCGCGGCGGCCGCTTTTCTGATGGAGGCGAAAAGCAAAAAAAATCGCGCCAATCCACCCCGTGAATGTGGTTGGAAAGCAAAGCTGTAAACGGCACCCATAACGATTACCCATGCGACGTCACTTAAATTCACTCACATCGCTTGACAAATAGTAATACCAGAGAGAAGTCAAATTCACTTAACCACACCATTTATTACTTCAAAGAGATATTTTTGGTAAGGTTAAATCAATGCATGATGCATGAACGGTGTTTGGTTGAGTTGTATTGGTGTAGCACAAGAGTGGAAACTTTTTTATAAAATTAAAGTAAGCTCCAACGCGGTGTTAGACGATCTGACTTCTCCATCTCTGCGCCGCGGACGGAGGCGACGAGATTTGCGGCAGAGAAGAGGGAGGAGGCGGAAGAAATACTTCTGTTCAGATTTCTGAATGGCCCAGAGTGCAGCCCTGGGGAGTGATTCCTTCTTCTGTGGGGCCCATATTCATTCTGCGCGGACTGTGTTCTGTCTGCGCGGACTGTGTTGCGTCTGGCGCATTATAACCGAGAGGTTGCTGTGCCAAAAAACCACAACTTCTTCTTCTGTGTTCTGTCCACCCGCTGAAGCTGGGTAGGTAGAGAGGGCCTGGACAGCAGCATCTCCCATTGCTCTTGTTGGGTAGTTGACGGAAAGAGAGGAGGGTGCTCAGGGCTAAAGTCGCACACCCCGGTTACGGGGTGGAGTGTTCCTACTTCTGAGCAAAATTCACATTCAGCGTCGTAGCGATTTGGATACATTAAGTGAAGACGCGTATACTGTGGGAAGGAGCCAGGATTGTATGAGCCGTAGGGTAGTTTGTTGTTCCCTGGTAAGGTCACGGTAAGGCGAAGGTATGGTCTGTCTCAGAAGGCGATAATGCTGGGTTATCTCCCTGAACGTGACAAGCGGGTGACTGTCCACGTGCAGCTCCATAGCACGGGAGGTAAAAGCGCAGGCTTGTTGGGTGGGCATATTTGTTGCCCTCAATTGAAGCGTGAGGGGGTGTTCAGATGAGCTGTATGGAACCGTTTGGGGAGTGGTATTTTAGCACGTGCAGTGCAGGTCAGGACACCCAACTCGACTGGTAATTCCAGTAGGCTTGCTTGGAATCGGTGACTACCCTCCGAATCCCTGGTTGAGTGAGAGTCAAGGTGATGGCTGCCTCTTCTGCTGCCGTCATTTCTTGGGTCCTAAGCGAGGTACACGCAAGGAGGTTGGTTCTGTAGGTAGCCACGATGAGGGCGTATTGCTGCCCTCGATGTTTTGAGGCGTCTGTGTAGATAAGTGCATGAACCCCACTGAGGGTGGTGTTTAGCGCTTGAGCCCGTGCTTTTCGGTGACCCTCGTCATGTGAGGGGTTCATATTTCAAAGCAAAGGGAGCATCTTTAGCTTTGGTCGCCAAGAGTCTGGTAGTACGTCAAGTGGAGTGACATTCTGGGCTGCCAAGCCAGTCTGGTGAAGCATGCGGTTACCCACCGCAGTTTCGAGTCGGATCTTCTGGTTAGAAAGATGACCTTCTATCAGCTCCTCTACCATGTTGTGGAGCCCCGTTCTAAGCAGCCTCTATGTGGACGCACTCATGAGAAGACCAATGGTCTGCTCGACCGCCTTTCTTATCATTATTTAGTCTTCCTTGTCGAGAAGAAGACAGGTAATTGACGTAAGCGACTCTCGAGAGGACAAAAGCTTGAATTAATCGAAAGGTACCGGATACCTTTAGGCCTCACTTCTTGGTGGCAACTCGCCTGATCATGTGTATGATTTGATTAATACTGTTTTTGAGGCGCTGCAAGGGGACGTCACTCTTGGTGTTAGCCTGGAGATGTAGGCCCAGGATCTTGATGCTGGGGATTGGAGTGATGGCCTTGCCATCAAGGAGTATTTGAATGTATTCCTTTATTTGGCGGGAGTGCGGACGACGAGGAGCTGTGATTGTTTACCTGAACACTGGAGGCCACAGGCTTTAGCACATTGGCGTACTAGAAGGGAGATGCCATGCATTGGTGTGAGCTTCCTTTAATTGTTGTAACTCTTAGCACATGAGCAAGGTGCGCATAGGGCCGCTAGACGGGCGTGAGTGGTCGCGTGACGCTTTCACGTGGCATTCAGCGAGAACGCAGGGGGTAAACCCGTAGATGTGCTTGGTGAGTACACCACCTGTATTCCCCGTCTTCGCGTGGGCTCGTAGCTAAATCAGTAAGACGACGGGCTCTGGCTTTGTTAGTCTATTAGTTCCAGGTTCGATTCCCGGCGGTGCCACTAAATTGTTTTATTGTTCGCTGGAGTTTTCTGGTGACACCAACGGTCGCGAAAGAACCCTTGGGGGGTAGAGGTAAAAAGCTTTGCTTTAAAACGCCCGTGTGTACGAGATTTCGGCGCACGTTAAAGATCCCCAGGTGGTCAAAATTAATCCGGAGCCCTCCACTACGGCACGCCTCATAGCCTGCGTTGCGTCGGCGCGTTAAACCCTACAATCAATCAAATCAAACAAGATCAGCCCCCTGACAGTTGTCCATCCGACACTCTTTTAAATGCAGAGCATTTCAGTAACTCACGATGTAACCCGCGTTGGCGTCCGTAGTCCGCACTGCACCCCTCCCTACTATATAAAAAAAAGAAATACTATCCGGCGCCAGGTTGCGATCCCTCGACCCTGCGGGCGGAACGCAATGTACATTGTGCTCTAACCACTGCGCCACAAAGCCAACACAGAATTGGAGGCTACGGACGCGCCTTATATCCTTCACTCATTCAAATTACTGCTGACGAGCGCTCTCTCGTCAGCAGTTGCCACAAGTGCAACAGCATTACCGTAACGCAAACTACTTAACGTCGTGCGCCACCGGAAATGCTCTGCATTTGATCGTGATCCTACTGGCCAGTACACTCGTCGCCATCTGTCGGATGTTGTGCGAACCCTTTGCGGCTGATGGCTCGCGATTTAAAATGACATTTGCATATGATCAAACTGAAAGGCTCTCCAAGAAAAACAAATACCATGGCCAGAGTTTCTTTTTTCGTTTTCCGCCGATGTTTTCTATACTGAGTTTACCTTTTTTTGTGTAAACTGCCGGGGACCGCATGCGTCATACACCCGCACTCCTGAAAAATTACAATTTGAAAAAAAGATTTACCATCAAGATCACCGAGAACATCACCTTCCCGGAGGCACAAAAGAGGTTCGCCTCTTTCCCTCCGGGGAAGTACGCCGACGCAGCTTGCCGGGGGGTGGAGCGGCGTCTGGTTTCGGCGACGACCCAGGTCAGCATGTCTGATCTCGGCGCGCCCCGGCCCGCTGCTGGGTTGTCTACGGCAGCCCAAGCAGTCACCATACCACTTGCTGAGTCAGCAGCGGGTTTTGAGGCAACAGTCTCTGTCGAGACCGATACCGCTCCTGGCCCTGCTTCCCGGCCTCCTGTATACTGGATGCTGCCGAGGAGATGGGCACGGGGGGCCCCGCATGGGCTCCTACCCCCGCCGCACCACCAGTGCCACATGTGGCGTTCCTGAGCTCTCGGCGGGTGCGGCTCCAGCAAAGGGCACATTAAAGGGGCTAAATACAAGGGGTCTGGTCCATCGGGCACCGCTAGGACATCCGACGACGAGATGGACGTTGGACCGTTCTTGCCTGCGTCGCAGCAGAGGAAACGGGTCCCTTCGTCAAAACCCACAGAGAAGCCAGAAAAACCCACTCCGAGAATAAGAGCCCCGAAAGACCTTACGTAAATTATCCCACTCCATTAGCTTTGAACACTCAAAATGGGAAGAGAAAATATTTTTCAATGAAACTGCAGAAGCCTTCTTAATATTCTTGACGATAAGTTCGAGATTTTGCATGCTAATCAGCCAAGGGTAATTCGTGTCCAAGAAACACATGATATTTCCAATAACACAAATTTCTTGAATAGTTATATGGTATTCAGAAAGGACAGGGATGGCTGCATACACTCTTCGGGCGGTGTGCAATAATCGCCCGGAAATCCTTAGCATGCCGCCCTATTACTTTGAACACTGTCCTTGAGGCTGTAGCAATTTGCGCAATAATATTTAATAGGTTGATAACGGTATGCTCCATTTACGTTTCCCCTGATTTTTGAATTTCGAGCTCTGACTTCGAGGCGCTGGTTGACCAGCTGGCCGAGCCGTACATCCTCACAGGCGACCTGAATGTGCAGAGTTCTCTTTGGGGTTCTCGCACGGATGCCCGAGGTCGCCTGAAAGAGAAGTTCCTAACATCTTCTGGAGCATGTCATTCCAAGAATAAACAGCCTACATACCATAACATAGGACACAAGACATAATCATATCTTGACTTGGCTGGCACCCGCCGTGGTGGCTCAGTGGCTAAGGCGTTACGCTGCTGAGGACGAGGTCGCGGGCTCGATTCCCGGCCGCGCCGGCCGCTTTTCTGATGGAGGTGAAAAGCAAAAACGCCCGTGTTTACGAGATTTCGGCGCACGCTCAAGATCCCCAGGTGGTCGAAATTCAGAGCCCTCCACTACGGCGTGCCTCGTCGCCAGCGTTGCGTCGGCGCGTTAAACACCACAATCAATCAATCAATCAATCAATCAATCAATCAATCAATCAATCAATCAATCAATCAATCAATCAATCAATCAATCAATCAATCAATCAATCAATCAATCAATCTTGACTTGGCTAGCGGTTCCGCAGTTCTCTTTCCTTGTCGTGAGTGGGGCGTGGGCACGAACTCACATGGTAGTGATCACTTCACCACTTCACTAACATATATGGGTAAAGGCCCAAGCAGGTCATCTTCCCAAACTCGGTTCAATAAAGCAAGAACATCATGGAATACATTTGCAGAAACATCCAAAGTACACCATACACCTATAAAACACCTACACGTGGGAGAAGTTATCCAACTCCTCAAGGCGCACATCCTCGACGACGCCGAAAAGTGCATTCCCCACGCCTACAGCGCCCCGCGCAAACAAAGGATGCCGTGGTGGAATGAGGACTGTAGGCGGGCGCGAGAGGCCCAGAACAAGGCCTCTGGTATCCTCTGTCGGTACCCCACGTGGTATAACCTCCTGCTGTTCAAAAGAGCAAAGGCGTTTGGAAAACGTGCGCACCGTGAGGCAAAACGAGAGAGTTGATGCCTATTCGTAACATCAATAAACGCATACACAGACACGCAAGGTATGGACACGAATACGTAAACTTAAAGGACAACAAACACACAGCCTGCTTCTGGTGAACACAACAGGGGGCACACTCGAATACCAGGCCGATGGTGTTGCACAAAACTTCCAACACGTGTCCAGTTCAGCACACTAGGCAAACACTTTCATAAACCACAAACAATCAGCCCAAAGGGAGCCTTTACTTGATAACGACAGGTCAAAAAATTCTGATAACTCAGAATTTTCACTGCATGAGCTGAGGGCTGCTCTGAGCACGTGTAAACCCTCAGCTCATGGTGCATACAACATCACATTAGAGTGATACAGCCCGTACACGCAGACACACTTGAAACACTCCTACACCCATACAATAAAATGTCCTTCGAGGCACATTCCACGATCTTGGATGGAGGCCATATTAGTGGATTTCTTGAAAGAGGGAAAGGACACGTCGGCCCCCTCACGGTACCTTCCCATAGCCCTGACAAGCTGCCTGTGCAAGCTCCTCGAGATGATAAACCGCAGGCTCATGCACTTCCTTGAGTATATGGTGTTCTCGAGGGCTGCCAGGTAGGCTTCAGGGTGGGGCGATCGACGAACGATCAACTTGCCGCACTTTACTCCTACATCAAGGATGCCTTCATGCATGAACAGTATTGTTTAAGTGTTTTTCGACCTCGAGAAAGCCTATGACACCCCTTGGTGTTATGGGAACCTCAGTGAGAGTTGGTTGCGCACTCTCAAAGGTTCACGTAGAAGAAAATGGCGTGCCACAAGGTGGAGTGTTGAGCTGTATTTTTTTCATACTTAAGATGAAGTCTCTTGGAAAGGCACTGCGACCTTCAATTTTTATTCAATGTATAACGTCCAGATATCTTTTAACTCAAGTAATATGTTAATCGGTGACCGCCAAGTCTAGCTTGCGGTGAAGGAACTTTCCAGCTGGGAAGACAAGACTGGTTTTAAACTTAACCCTGGGAAAAGTTCTTCAATTGTGTTCTCCAGAACGCGTGGGGTTCATCTCGACCCAGACATTTCTCTTAATGGCGTGTCCATTCTTATGTGCAAGGAGCACAAGTATTTAGGTGTTTTTTTTTTATCACAAGCTCGCATTCCATCCTCACATCAGGGAACTTAAAGGGGCACTCACACAAAAATTTTGCATCTTTTTTTTTTGGTTGCGATAAGTAGCTAGTGACCTACTTATAACCTGTAGAAACCTCATTTGCTTCAGCGTGCGACGGTTGTTTAATTAGAGGCATTTTCAATGCGGCCAGTCGAAGTTTCGGTTTCAGCGAGTGCCGCGAAACGATGGATTTTGTGGGTTTTGTGTGAACAAAGCTGACCACGTGACCGTCGGAGGGATATCACAGAGCAGAGCCGCCGTAGCACTGTCCAATCCGCATAGACGGCAGTTTCTGCGAATGCCCCCACGTAGTGATCTCGTGAGGCGCCTAATTAAAAAGCGACCGTGGATGTTATGCAGACGCTGCGAGTGCAAATGCTACCGCGGCTAAAGAACGACGCGCGACGCTCGAGACGGTGGGTGGCAAGACGCGCGCTGGGAGCAGCCGGCCGGTCTGCCTACAGGTCCGCCTACAGATGTGTTCGGCTTAGCACTGCGGCGGATATTCGAGTGCCGCTCTCGTAAGCGGTGCCGATGACAATTTTTAATGCAACCCGCCATCGCATCATTAACTCCTTTCTCATGTAAGCCACCATGGTCGGGACTTGGGGACAATTTCGTGCAGCGGTAACAAGCTATCACTCGAGCTACCTGCGCCGGCCTGGGCCACTTCGCGGCCGTGGCCGCCGCCTGCACAGCGACCGTGCGGCTAGCTCAGTGGGCATTTCATGCCTCCGGCGCGTTTTCGCATCCAATGGTAATAAACAGTAATAGAAACAGAGTGCCTGGAATCGCTGTAGAACTTTGGTAGCGGCCAGCTGCCCCATGAGCTGACGAAATCACGGCGCCTCCGCCGCCAACGATCGGGTCGTTCATTCTCGAGAGCAGAAGCTCCGCCCTCCGGCCCTCCGATTGGAGCGGCGACGGCGGCGAGCCGGGCGAGCCGGCCAAAAATGCCGGCAGTGCGGAAGCGGCAAACAGAAACTCGTGACGTGTTTGAATGTTGTTTAGTTACACGATATTCTCGGGATGTCGATTGCGCGTGGTCCTCTGCTGGCTGCTCGGTTACGTTTCGCACACTTAAAAATTGATTTTAAATATGTTCTAGGCTGTATTCGCCGCTGTTATTTTGCAGATGATGTATATGTGTTCCTACCAATCTATCTCCGAAGTTATCTCGCCTTCAAAATTTTGTGTCAGTGCCCCTTTAAGCATAATAAAGGTCTAAAAATGCTTGTAGACTATGGCTGTGTGGCGTATGGGTCGGCGACTAAAACATCATTGCGAATGCTTGACCCAGTGCTACACTTGGGTCTTCGTCTTCCGTCGGGTGCTTTCCGCACTCGACTGTTCCAAAGTTTCTATGTTGAGCGTAAGAAGTGGTGCCTTGAGGACCAACGAACGTACATGCACCTGCTTTATGCTTTTAAAATCTCATCGCTGAAAAAACCGCCCTGTTTATCCTGTCTTTAATAATACTTCTGCATCTCTGCTGTTTGTAAATTGCCCATCCGTTCCTCTGCCCTTCTCGTTTAGAGTGAGAGAGCGAGCTTCGGATCTCAGCTTAGCGAGCTTCCGACCGGCGAACACAATAAATTATAGTTCTGATTGGCAGTTTACCATGCACGTGGCAGAAGATTATAAAACATTTCTGCCCCCTTCCGCAAAGGTAATACAAGAGATAAAGTCAAAGACTCAGAAAAACAAAGTGCAGCCGCCTAGTGCTAGTGGAGAGGTCGAAAGAGGACCTCTCCACAAGCAACGCACTCTTATGCACTCTTATGCGCACTCTTATCCGCACTCTTATGCGGTCGCACAGATGTTCCATGAGGGACACGCGGCCCGCGGCTCCGCAGCGTCGCTTTGTCTGGAACGGCTGCCGGCATCGCCACGGTGTCGGCACGCTGGCTGGGAGTCGCCGTCAAGCAAAATAAATGGCTTAGCTACGGCGCACATGCGTGGGCTCCGCACCCGTCATTATGCCCCTGCACCGAACCGAACCCCACTGAAGCACGGGGCTCTCCACTAAGGAAAGCGAGCTGTGAGCCAAAAAGGCCGAAGTAAGGCAGGCGAGATTTGTTGCCCTTCGGATGCTGAATTGATGTCCCCACAGCCCCATTCCTTTCGCCCAAAGTTCGAACAATGACGCCTTCATGTTTCAGTGTTGGTAAACAGATAAAAAACAACAGATATCTGTTGGTAAAAACAACAGATATCACCCAGCGAAATCCTTCTCTTCACGAGCGGATAAACGGATTTCCGTCGATGGAAACCAAAGTTAGTTCGAGGGACGTGTCGTAAGCGGTAACTGACTGTTAAATTTATTTTTTAACAGGTATAATTACTCCTCCTTCTCTTTCACAAGGAGAGACCTGCCCTCGCGAAAAACTGCAAATTGCGGAGAAAAGTCAAGTTCAGTGTTGAAACTGACTTTCGAGAGCCACGTTTCCGTGCCTATTAATATGTCCGCTGAAAATGCATACAAGGAGGCCCGTAAGTTATCTGGCTTATTAAAAATGCTCTTGAAATTTGTTAGGAGCATCGATGGCTCGGACTGGAGCTGTGATTGCAAGAGATAGTTTGTGAATCCGGAGGAGGTTGGTGTGACGAGGATACAATCGGCACTGTCTGGTGGTTTCGTTGCATTGGGGCTGGGAGGTGAGTTCATGTCTTGTGGCTACCTCTACAATGCCGTCGGGGACGGAATGCTATCGAAACACTCGATTACAAATGTGCAAGCAGTTAAAGCGTAACGAAAAACACTCGCTTTCTTTTGGGTTATGGTATGCGAAGTCGCTCAGCCTTTTACGGGGTATATACACACATGGCAAAAAATCTTTATGAATACATACTTTTGGGAACTCAAAGTTCTTCAAGTTCGGGACATTCTACAAGAGAGGAATTTGACTGTATGCAGTGGAAGCTTGTTAACTCGAACTTCAATAATTTTTATTTATGGGTAATTGGAACTGCATGATTTGGTCCGGCCGAGCTCCCTTAGAAGTATATGTACAATACTGCCCGTTGATTCGAACGCGTGTAGATTCCGCCACTAATAATTCGAATTACGCGCCACCGCGACGGCAGCATGGTGCCTCGCCCCCGGCTAGAGAAACGCTCCCGCTGCCTTCACACGAGGCTGCATCGCCTCTGGAAAGGAGAGAAGAACGGAACGAGAGGCTGAATCGAGCAAAAGCAATCTAAAACACCAATAGCGGACATTTTTGTGAGAAGTTTCTTTCAGGACTACGTCGAAGTGGACGCGAGATCAGGGTGCTGATGGATGGGTTAGACGCGCTAAACCTGTCGCTGCCAAAGATCACGGGGAAGGAAGGGGCGAATTATACGTGAAAAGGAGGCGTTACACTACATTCATCTGTTACACACACAAAAAAAGTGCTGGCTTATGCATTCAAAGATTAGAGGCAGGCTGTTCAATCGCTGACTTTTTCGCGCCACTAATTGCTGACATGCCCTACTGCTCCTCATTATGCTCCTCCACTTTCATTATTTCGAACTTAGCTGGCGGCCTCTTGCAGTTTTAATTAACGTGCTTTTACTGTAATTGTTCGATCTACTAAATCTGGGCCCTCTTACCGACGCGGTGGACGCGTTCGATGGTACCGGCTTGTACCTCGATCGGCTCGAGATAGCCTCCTCAGCTATCACGACTTGGTCCTACACTACCGTCTCTCCCGTCGCGCGTTTCCCCCCGCTCATGTCAGCCTTAATAACTCCCAGGAACGCACGTGGCGGCTCTTGCAGACCGACACTCTTCCATGTCGTGCAGTGCTGCACCGTATTCACCCCTCACTATTTCGGTCCCTCAACTGCCCTTCGTGCGGTGCTCTAGCCACCGTGTCGCACTCCATGTGGGCATGTCCTATATATCCCTTCCCCTTCATAGCGTGTGAGGAGCAGTGGGAGGGGGCGCTGGGTAGCTGGGATCCGGGAATCCAAATCTCCCTGGTGAACCGAGTCACCGCTGTCGCCACCAGGCTCATGCCACCGGCCACCCCGCCCTCCTAACTGCCTTGTACAATAAAGTTTCTCTCTCTCTCTCTCTCGAGGTGCATGGAAAAAATTCTTGAACTGCATCTCCTAGCCTTTCTTGTCGGTGTCAAGAAGGCGTTTAACGATTAGGTGGTTTCTCGTCATCCTGTTATCGGTGTGATCTACGGAATCAACAAGTTCTTCATCTATGGGAGCGTAAAATCGCAATCACCGACCAAATCAAAATAAAATGTTCGACGTTCCGTAGCTCCTACAAGGAAACCGTAAGGGCTCCGATACGTCACATTTTTATTTTGACTTGGTCAGTGACTATGATTTTACACTCCCAAATATGACCCGTAACCAGACGAAGTTTCGTCGAACACTTGACTGAGTTCATTTCCTCTGTTAGGCTTGATTTTACTTCCCGTACTGATCAGGTAACTCGATGCAGGTAACCGACGCCACAGCCGATGCTCGCTGTGGCGTCGCATCTCCACAGGGTTCCCCTCGCGGGAAGGTGGGGTAATTTTTATGCTTGATTTTACTTCACGAACTGAGTTACCTGCATCTTTGCACTTCGACACAATTTTCGCCAGCTTTTTCAAATCACTCTCAATTTCATGAATTTCCGTATTACTGCTTGTAATGTGGTGTCTTATTTCTGTCAGGGTGGCTGTAGTTTCGCCATGAATTTCTTTTATGAAAGCTGGAACATCATCGATCTTAGGATTGGGGGTTGCTTCCATGTCACCTTTGCAGAGTCGGAACAGCGAAATGCGTGTCCTAAGCAGCGAAACAGGAGGTCTCGGGCTAACCAATCTTAGCAAGTAAGACAAACCGTTGAAACGAGCCCTCGAACAACTTGTGTGCACACGGCAGGAAACAAATGACCCATTGCACTTACCTGGAAGCAAAACACAACTAGAGATAGCGGGGATCAACTGCCAGCAGTATGCAAGAGATACAGTTCGATAAAGATGGCAAGGCTGAATGCTAATTGAAGCGTAGAACAACGCTAATGCTAATTGAAACCTAGAATGAAACCTAGAACAACGAGAACTAGGCCTTAGCAATGCCCGCACGGTATGAATGAAGGTTTTCTTCAAGCCACGTACTGGGAGAGGGAAATTAGCCGGGGGGAATATGCGGACAGCGAGGAGATTATGCGCCGTTATTTGCTTATAGCGAAACAAGCTGTCTCGGGCCGATCGGGCTTCGTGCCAGGGGACGGGGCTTGGGCCTGCTCGGACAGTGAGCTCTCGAATTGCTTTTTTCGCTGTCTGCTTCACCCCAGCCCAGTACGTGCAGAAGTGCAGACCAGCTCGACGGAGTCGACCGGTAGGCGATTTTCAAGGAGAATTTGGCCCTACTGAGAATGGTTTTATGTGGGCGTTTTCGAATGAGAGATCACGATTGGGATGGGGAGGGGGGGGGGGGGGGGTTGCAGCTGTTGTAGTGCTAGGGCGATTGCCCTGCCTCCGCTGTCTGGATGCGTGTTGTGAGGGAGGTGAGGGGTGCGGAGTCCATGCTCGTTCATCCCTCCGTGATTGGTTGTGCATATTGCGTGGAAGAGGGCGTGTGGGGGAGACTTTAGGATCACTTTTCAGTGGATCACGCAGATTTAATGTATGCATAACCTGTCGACCAGTAGGTGTGGTCGATAGGCGTTTAAGTTGAACGAGTCTATGGGGTTCGTGTTAATTCTTCTGCAGTGTTGTATATGCCCAGGTGTTCCAATCTAACAGTGGGAGGAGTGTGTGAACTAACGCCCACCCGTTGCTTGTTTAGAGCAGCAACCGTGTTGTCGCCCTTCAGCCAATCAGGGGTCCCTCGGTGGGGCCACAACTCGGAGTGCCGCTACATGATAGTACCTCTTTCTAGTGTTCTGTCTGTGGCCTAGCGTTCTGTCGGTTTATCTCCGTAAGTTGTCGGTCAGATGCTCTCATCCTTGTCCTGTCTTGTGAGATACACATCTGAGTTGCAGTAGTACTACCCCATCTAGATGTGTGTCCTGTTTTGATACCATTGCACGTTCTGTATTCAGCTGATCGTTAAACGGCGATTAATACCTGTGCAGGCCATTTGAATTATTTTAATTTCACCCCGGTTTCATTTATTTAACATTTCCACCGTAAATAGCATTCTGTTCTGTATGGCCTGTGAAATATGCAGGAGGGGCCGTATAGTTTTGTTGCAGGGTCTAGCAGCCATTTGCCCTACCCACTTCCTCTGCCCCGCCCCGTGGTCACCGGAACGGCACTGGAGCTCCATCTTCGGCATGGTGGAGATCGACATCCCCAAGCGCTTCTGGGGGCACTGACCGCCATCCTCAGTGGAACACAGCCTGCGTACTCCCCGAGAAGGCCATACACCTCTGCTCACTGGTGAAACGTTACTTCTATGCAGCACCAGCGACGTGTTCCCCCGTTGTCAAGCATCGGGAAACAAAACAAATCTATGTTACTGATTCGTCCATAAGCTACGAAAACGCATAGCAGGAAATACACCTTTCTGACGATGAGGATTGCGGAAGCACCCCAAGAAAAAAATTTGCCCAGTGGTCGTCTCTGAAACTCGCGTAATGAAGATGACGCCATCGTTTGCGTAATCCCGGCATCACCGAAGTGGTTTCAATTTAGAGAGGGTTGCATGAACGTCGAAAATTAGGCAGAAAAATCAACCGCCAAAAGCGGTGGCTGAAAACGAAGCTTTCTTCCTGCGAAATGAAGGGTCAAAGTCAAAGCCGCTGTTTCCTCCCAGTCTCATGATGGACTAGGAAAATAAAAACGTGTATGTTCGTCAAAACATGTGTGTGATGTGGGTTTTCCCGTATATGCTGGCCTTTCATTTTGCTTTCAATTTACTGTAGAATTCAATACACGTCTGTGCAAACTCACGGCTGTTAAACTGGAACCTTTCCAAGAAGCTCCTTTTATTTCACTGTACTGCTGGCTTTGAATTCACTCTACCAGGTAGCTTTCATTTCCTAGAAACACCTTTCATTCCACTCTGCTAGGTATCTAGCTTTCCTTCGCTTTCACTCTGTCAGCTAGCTTGCTTTGCTTTCATTCTACCAGCTGGCTAGCTTCGCGTTCACTCTGCCAGCTATAGCTGGCTTTGCTTTTATTCTACCAGCTTTCCCTTCACTGTGTCAGCCAGCTACCTTCGCTTTCCTCCTACTGTACCAGCTTTGCTTTTCCTCTGCCGGCTGGCTAGGGAATGTTTCGACGTTAAGGCTGCGAACACGAAGACAAGAACAAATTACCACTGCACTGCACTGCATGTATGTTTTCACGTCTATGCACTACACGTCTGTGCACACTCACGGCTGTTGAACTGGAGCCTCATCCAAGAAGCACCTTTTATTTCACTGTACTGCTAGCTTTGAATTCACGCTTCCAGGTAGCTTTAATTTCCTAGAAACACCTTTCATTTCACTCTGCTAGGTATCTGCTTTTGCTCAGGTAGGTGCTTTTGCTCTGGCAGCTGGCTAGGAAATCATTCGACGTTAAGGCTGCGAACACGAAGACAAGAACAAGTTATCACTGCACATTTCCTCTTTTATTTCAAATCCAAAATTCACCGGCGATCCGTCCAGGATGTAGTCAGGAAGCCCAGGAACCCAGCGGCACTGCAAATTGTGACAAAAATTCACAACGTAAGCATTCCTTGCTGAGTACTGCAATGCAACAGAATAAATACACAAAAAGGCAAGGTCCACCGCACTAAAACCTGTGCATCGCTTCAGACTGTGCGTTAATGCAGTCGTAACCTAGCAGAGGAACTGGTCCTCCGAAGTGCTCTAAGCATTCAGGTGTACCAGGAAAACCAGCAGCAGGCGGAAAGGCTGGCGAGCCGGGGAAGGGCAGGAAAGAGAGAGAGCGGAAAGTAGCTGTATCGACGTTTTAAGCACCCGCGATAAACAGGTTGCGTTGGCCCACCGCTTTGACGTCACTCGCTTGAACCGTGAGTACACGCTTTCTGCGGATTCTGCCTGCCTCCTTTCCACGAGCTGTGCACCTCACCCAGCTAGCCGAGTGGCAAGCACGCTGGACCGAGCCGCCCGGATGGTCGAGTGGGTAGCGTGCCGAGCTCGCACGCAGGCAGCGCTAGAGAGATGGGTTCGATCCCAGCTGCCGCCTGCTTGGCTGTTCGGGTGTGGCGGACAAGAAATAATACGTGCCGTGGGGAGGGCCTCGTTTGGCCCTCCCCGTTTGCACTATTATTCCTCGCTGTCCGCTCGGTCATCCAGTAGCCGGATGGCTGTTCCCCCCGCGGGGGTTTCCACCCGATGCCCGTACCTGTACAGAAGAAAGCGCGCGGTCAACGCATGGCTTCACTTTTGTTTTCTTTTTTCCCATCGAACTAACCCTCTGCAGATACAGAGCCGCGAGTTCGTCTGTTTCCTTACTTAGTTTACATACCCCTGACACGGTCTTGCGATTCAACTATCGCGCCGTCTGGGCGTCGCTCGGATTGAATCCCGAGCCCGGGTCAGGAGTATGCAAATTATGTGAGAAAACCGACGAACTGGCGGCTTTTTTCCGTCTGCCGAACTCAGCTAACCTGTCGCAAAATGTGCAACAAGAGGGACGGACCTCATGTGCCGGCAACAGGAGGGCGACATCGCTTCCAATCCAAGTCTAGGCGCCAACCAGGTAGCTGGGAAAGACGAGACTCCGGCTCCCAAAGGGACGGAGCCTACGTAGCCACGTCGCCCACGGCAGTGTCTCGAGGGGACGTCAGCGACAATAGGGTGTGCTGGGCCATATCCTCCTTTATATAGGAGGCTATGGCTGGGCAGAGACGGTCTCCCGTTCGAACGCTCCGTGAAGTGTAAAAAAATTACCCCCACCTCCCCTCGCGGGAACCCTGGTGTGATGCGACGCTCAAGGGGGTTCCATTGGCGTTTCCGTTGGGTCGATTAGTCGAATTGCGTGAAACGCGTAGTGAAGGTTGGGTTCCCGCGAGGGGAGGTTGAGAAGAGACCGCGGAGAGAGAGAGTAATGCACATGTGCGCAGCCGCGCGCCCGCATATGGTGGGAGAGAGTGTTCGCTATCGGAGAGAGCGGAGGAGAGACGCACGCAGGACAGGGCCGCCGGCAAGAGACGCTCCTCTCAGTTTCACATCTAAAAACGATGGTGAGGGACCCGCCAAGGGTGAAGACAATAACGCCAAGCTCGAAGAGGAGCTTACGCGTATCCAACAGATGCTGGAGAAGGTTACGCGCGAAAATGTAGCCTTAAATAAACAAATAGCCCGTAGAAAGCACAAAGCGCTTGAACAACAGCTGATTTCGCTAAACTTTTCCGTGAAACATTACACATCGCCAGAGTTCAACGCTCCGCACACGGAGTGGGGTTACGCTAAGGAAATACCGAAGGGCGGACAATTATGGATCGATGCGCAACAAAAGGGCCCATCTTCCCGCGAGGGGGACTCGAGTAAATGCGTCGCATAGGGGGTGGGTGTATTGCGTTAACGTTTAGTGTTTGGGGAGTTGGTGGTAGTGAATGCGTTGTATCAGCAGCTTCTTGACGTAGTTTGAATGAGTCAAGAATATAAGGCGCCTTCGTAGCCTTCCATTCTGTGTCGGCTTTGTGGCGCAGTGAGTAGAGCACCATGTACCTTGCGTTCCGCCCGCAGGGACGTGGGATCGAAACCAGGCGCCGGTAAGTATTATTTTTTTATATAGTGTAGGGGGAGGGGTGCGGACCTGTTGTTGAGAGCGAGGAGGGTAGCGTGATGCGAGAGAGGAGGAGGGGGGAGAGGGCGCACCTGGAACGGCTGTTGCGGACGCCAACGCAGACAACGCCGGGTCACATCGTAAGTTAAAGAAATGCTCTGCATTTAAAAAACGTTTCACTCTTATTACAGACCTCGCCCTTCCCACGCGCCGCGGCAACAGCGTTACCGCAGATTCCACGCCGGATCTGACTTTCCAGAAAAACGTGCGCGTTGGGACGTGCTTCTGGCCATTCGGCATACATAACAAGAAACGGGAGACGATGTAACAGAAATCGCATAGGCGAATGCACGGCCGTTCTCCGGGATCGCGTCGAATGCTCCACGGATATCGTTCAGAGGAAGCCGAGCTTCCACACGTGTGCGAAGCAAAATAGTCTACAGAAACGTTTCAATAGGCAGAAATGCATCTATCGAGGCACCAACCAAACATATCAACGGCTGTTGGGAGACTAGCCGCATACCACACCAATGGAACGCGGCTAAAATAGTCATGATACCGAAGCCTGTGCACATGCGCACAGTGCGCAGCCGCGCGCCCGCAGATGTTGGGAGAGAGTGTTCGCTATCGGAGAGAGCAGAAGAGGCGAGCGGAGGAGAGACGCGGACGCACGCAGGACAGGGCCGCCGGCAAGAGATGCTCCTCTCAGCGTCGCATCTGGTGTTAAAAAGAATAAATGTCTACACGCACGAAAGCGGCCTGTACACCCTCAGACGATGACAGGTTTTCGACACAGGACGTCATATTACGGAAAAGCTGGCGAGCGGGGAAGGGCAGGAGAGAGCAAAAGGGAAAGGACCTGCTTAGCCGTTCTAAGCACGCGCGATAACCGGCGGTGTTCGCCCACCGCTTTGACGTCACTCACTTGTACCATGATTACCACCTTTCCACAAGCTGTGCACCTCACCCAGCTAACGGGTTTTCGCGCACGCTGGACCGAGCCGCCCGGATAGTCGAGTGGGTAGCGTGCCGAGCTCGCTCGCACGCAGGCAGCGCTGGAGAGATGGGTTCGATCCCAGCTGCCGCCTGCTTGGCTGTTCGGGTGTGGCGGACAAGGAATAATGCGTGCCGTGGGGAGGGCCTCCTTTGGCCCTCCCCGTTTGCACTATTATTTCTCGCTGTCCGCCCGGTCATCCACCAGCCGGATGGCTGTCCCCCCCGCGGGGGTTTCCACCCGATGCCCGCACCTGTTCGGAACAAAGCCCTCGCCCACCGCGTTGCTGTGGCTTTCTATTATTTCTTGCATCCAACTCTTTCCGCAACACACGGTTGTATGCTTTATATCTGTAAAGAGCCGCGAATTCATCTCTTTTCTTGGTTCACATACTCATGACACGGCCGTGCGGTTCAGCAAATGCGACGTCTAGGCATCGCTCCAGGTGAATCGTAAGACCGCGTCAAATTTACGTACTCTTGACGCGGTCTTACGATTCAACTGGAGCGATGCCTAGACGTCGCATTTGCTGAAGCGCACGACCGTGTCACGAGTATGTGAACCAAGAAATCCGGCGAACTCGTGGCTCTTTACAGATATAAAGCATAGGATGTCTGGATAAACGTAGGATATCTGGATGGTACTTATGAAGGATTTCGTAGACGTCATTGAGGTGTCTAATCAGTCCTCATTGGATAATGCTTTTAACTGCCATAAAAGAGTGGAACAAAGATGTTGAGCGCAGGTTTTGCTTGGATGGAGATCCTTGTCACTAAGCCCGAATCACTTACTAAAATAACTAGTTTAAATCGGTATAAATGGGAATCACTAAACTCAAATGCCGAATTGTTTCTGTGTCTGCGCTTGTGTCGCTCGGTGGTGTAGCCCCGAGCTGGAACATCAGGATTGCTAGGTTCCGTGATCTTACCCTTCGAAAGACGCTCTTCTCCCTTTACTTGCCTTTCTGTCCACGCACGGCCGGGCTAGAGCGGTGGACGCCACCGCTCTAGCCCGGCCGACACTGCTGCGGCGTTCGGGACGCCGCTCCCGCGACTTCCAGGTGACGGCTGGCAGAATCTCTGGTTTCACTCTTTGTAAAGCCACGTATGTGAATTCAAGTGACGTCGAATGGGCAATTGTTGTAGGTGTCGTTTACAGCTTTGCCTTCTAACCACATTCACAGCGTGGATTGCATTTTTTTCTGTACAGGCGACCACGGCGCTCGATCTTCGAGAGCTCTAATGTGCCGGAACAAGACTTCTTCCCCATCCTCGAAGCTGAAGAACAGCCGGGTGTAACCTAGTCCTTATATTACTCTGGAGAATAAATGTCTTGCTTGAACTTCATCTTGTTCACTCGCGTCGTCATGCTCCATGGCGTGTTATCCTCACCGAAGGCGCTGGGAAGGAAATAATTCGACATTGTCCCGGTTGTAACAAGGCCCCAGGCGCGCACAAGCATTTTCAGGGCGGCGAGAAGAGACACGGTGCAGTCCTTGTCGTTCTCGGAACATGAAATTATTCGCTAGAGAACTGGGCGCCGACAAAAACTTTCGCCCAACGACTGCTGGTCTTAAGGTGATGATGACGTGAGTGCCCCCTATGTATCGGGCGGACGCAAGTTTTGCGCCCTAGCTGTCGCTTCAAAATAAAACACAAACGAAGAAATGAGAGGTAAAATTTTACCTCGGTAACAATCTCAAAAACACGTTTGACTGAAAAAGCGGGCTCGTCTCCTAAAAAGTATAACGGGTGTTGTGGAATGTGTCGTGTATAGTTGTGGGAAGTGTTTGCGTCGTATTGTGTCAACTACCTTGCAGTGAATGAGCATGTGGATTACGGATAGGCCCTCTCCACACCCGCTGCACATGGGTCTTGGTGATATAGTGAGAAGGTGAGAGTGTGTTACATGTGTGTAGCCTGTCCGTAACCTTGCTAAGGCAACTTCTTCGTGTCTGTTGTGTATCGTCCCAAGTGTGGTTTTACAATGTGTAGTTTGTTATCTGGCGTGGGGTACCGGCGAAGGACACCCCACGCCTTGTTCTGGGTCTCTAGCGCCCGCCTA
This sequence comes from Haemaphysalis longicornis, assembly GCF_048455015.1. Lineage (NCBI taxonomy): Eukaryota > Metazoa > Arthropoda > Arachnida > Ixodida > Ixodidae > Haemaphysalis > Haemaphysalis longicornis. The sequence goes on along the minus strand of NW_027526225.1, from coordinate 95,408,872 downwards.
CAGTCCTCGTTCCACCACGGCCTCCTCTGGTTGCGCAGGGCACCAGAGGCGTGGAAAATGGACTTTTCGGCGGCGTCGAGGATGTGCGCCGTGAGGAGTTGGGTAACTTCTTCAATGTGTATGTGTCCTATGGATGAGTAGTGTACTTTCGATGTCTCTGTAAATGTGTTCCAGTTACCTCTTGCTTCATTGAACCTGTTTTGGGATGATGAATTGCATGGCCCTTTACCTATATATGTTAGGGAGGTGGGAAAGGGGTCACTACCATATGGGTCCGTACCCACGCCCCACTCAAGACAAGGAAAAAGAACTGCGGAGCCAATTGCCACATCAAGATATGAGTATGTGTTGTGTCCTATGTTATGGTATGTAGGCTGTTTCTTATTGAAAAGGCATGCTCCAGATGATGTTAAAAACGTCTCTATCAGGCGACCTCGGGCATCCGTGCGAGAACAGCCCCAAAGAGAATTGTGTGCATTAAGGTCGCCTGTTAGGATGTATGGTTCGGACAGCTGGTCGACCAGCGCCTCAAAGTCAGAGCTCGAAAGTGCAAGATCAGGAGGAATGTGAATGGGCATACCGTTATCAACCTATTAAATATTATTGTGCGAATAGCTATATCAAGGACGGTGTTCAAGGTGACAGGGTGTCATGCTAGGGATTGGCGGGCGATTATGGCCACACCGCCAGAAGAGTGTGTGCAGCCAACCCTGTTCTTTCTGTATACCAGGTAACTGTGTGTTCAGATGTGTTTCCTGAACACACATTACACATGGCTGATTAGCATGCAGAATCTCATACACTTCGTCAAGATTATTCACAAGGTCTCTGCAGTTCCATTTAACAATATTTTCGCTTGACATTATGATGTGTTACAGCTACTGGAGTGTCACTATTTATGTAGGGTCATTCGGGGCTTGGACTCTTGGACGGGTTTTTTTTAACCTTCTCTGGAGGTTTAGATGGAGGGACCCGCTCCTTCCGCTGCGAAGCAGACAGCAAAGGCCCCACACTATGTCGTCATCAGATTTGGAAGGGTTGCCCGGCGGAGCGGACCCCCACGGCTTGGCCCCCTTCCCAGTGCCCTTTGTTTGAGCCGCGACCGCCGATGGCATCAGGAGCGCCCCGGGTGGTACAGGCGGTGCGGCGGGGGTGGGAACTACTGCGGCTACCTCCGTCTCCATCTCCTCCGGGCCCTCGCGTGTGCTTCGGGCCGGTAAAGAGGAGGAAACAGTGGGTTCAGCAGCATCCCCACCGCACGTGGATGCCACCACAGCCGCTACTGGCTCAGCGAGCGGTGCGGAGGCGTGTTGGGCTGTCCGAGGCAACCCACGGGGGGAGGGGGGGACCAAGTCCGACCCTCGGTACTGGGTCCCCGCCGAAACCAGACGCCGCTCCGCCCCCCGGCGAGCTGTGTCGCCATGCCTCCCCAGGGGTAAAGAGGCGAACCTCTTTCGCACCTCTGGGAAGGTGATGTTTTCTGTTACCTTTAGGTTAATGATTTTTTTCTCTACTTGAGACTTTTCACAAGCGCGAGAGTAGGCTGCGTGTGGACCTTGGCAAGGCGGGCAGGTGAAGCTGGTTGCAGTGCAGATGGGGAGATCATGCTGGGCGCATTTGGCACATGTTGTTCTGCCGCGACAGGAGTTGGTACCATGCCTAAACCGCTGGCACTTGAAACAGCGCCGCGGATTCGGGATGTTCGGCAAGAGAGGCAGAACAACGAACAAAACCTGCGCTGACATGCTCGGGCAGTGTGCAGCGGTCAAAAGTCAGTATCAGGTGTTTGGTGGCTAGTTCTTTCTTTTCGATTATAGGGTTTAACGCGCCGACGCAACGCAGGCGATGAGGCGCGCCGTAGTGGAGGGCTCCGGATTAATTTTGGCCACCTGGGGATCTTTATCGTGCGCCGAAATCTCGTACACACGGGCGTTTTTGCTTTTCGCCTCCATCAGAAAAGCGGCCGCCGCGGCCGGGAATCGAACCCGCGATCTCGTGCTCAGCAGCGCAACGCCTTAGCCACTGAGCCACCGCGGCGGGTAGTTCTTTCTTTTCTCTCCTAATGACGATGCGCCTTCCTGCTGTCACGCCTTGATCTTTAGGCCTTCGAGCAGATCGGTCTCTGTCTCGGTTAGGAGGTCTGGCTCAGATATCACACCCTGGGAGCTGTTGAGGCTGCGGTGGGGTGTGACTCTGATATGCAGGTCTGCCATGCGTGTTTGGCTCATGAGAGTTGTGGATTGCTGCTGTGTGTTGACCTCAACTAAGACCTCACCAGTTCTTAGTTTTTAGCATTGTATTTCTTGACCAGAATAGCTTCAAGAAATTTGGATACAAGGAATACTGATTGTGAAGAAAGAGGCTTGGATTTGTCAACAGATTCAACTATCAAAAAGCGGGGGTAGTTGTCGGGTTTCGGGGGTGGTTGGCAGGAAGAGGTGGAAAAGATGCTCCGGTGCGGTTGGAGGGGGGTTTTAGATTTACCATACGGCCTAAGAAAAAATTACGCCCACCTCCCCTCGCGGGAATCCTGGTGTGATGCGACGCTGAGGGGGGGTTCAAGCGCAAGCGGAGAGCAACCGTCGACCGAAAGGCCGCCGGAGAGCGGCACACCGGTTATATGCGCAGCGCGCCCGAAGGAGAGGAGACCACGGAGAGAGAGAGAGTACTGCACATGCGCAGCACCGCGCGCAGTGCCGCCCACCGGCGGAGTGAGAGCGCGCTGGGCCGCACAGCCGCAGATGTTGAGAGTGTGTGTTCGCTCTCACCTGGGCACGCGCCGGTGCGTCTGCGGCGGCTACGACGCTACACAATCCAACACAATCCACTTTAACCCAATCCAAGCCAATCCAATCCAATCCAATGCCCCTCGCGAGAGAGTGTTCGCTATCGGAGAGGAGAGGGGGAGAGTGGAATGGCTGCGGACAACAACGGGCGCCCGCAGGAAGGATAGGGCCGCCGGCAAGAGATGCTCTCAGCGTCGCATCTTAAAGCAGGGAGACGGGGGTACTTCCTCCTCTGATCTTACCCTGGTAGTCAAAAAGGTCCCGGAGCTCCCTGCCTGGTAGACAGGCAGGGAGCCCATCAGCCGGAGCTTGACCGAGGCTCCGACGGCCACCGTTTGAGGATTCTACTCTTCACCTTAAAACATATCGTCACGGTTGATCACAACCTATGTACGGGGGGGGGCTCGGGGTCCGCGGTGTCGCCAACACCGCCACCAAGATTGCTCAAGGTGCCCCGTGCGGGGTGCCTGGCTGTTCTCGGTTTGGATATTTTACTGTAGGAAATACACGTCTGCTGTGTACCGCGTTCTCGAAGAGCTTGTTACAAGTTACAGAAGCGCCGATTTGTTTTGAGGAGAGGTTAAGAACAATGAATCCACGTAAGTGTACAGCTAAAGTGTTCAGATACCTCTACGTGAAAAGCGCGGAGATGCAGTAGCTAAGAAATACTATAAGGCTAACAATTGAACATGTTAAGAACACTGGAGGGGCGTGATAGATGTAAAGAAATGAAGGAGGCTGACACAAAAAGGAGGCAATCTTCGCGGCCGTCGACGAATTAAGTCCACGATTTATGATTGGTGTTGTGACAAGTCGTCTTTGTAGCCAAAATCAATTTAAGATAGAAAGTTTTCTAATATATCAGATAACGTTTATTTCGAATTCAGATGCCAGTTTTCACTCAAAACTATCGTACGTGCCCTTGAAAGTAGAAATAAAGCTAGTATTCATTCTAACCCAAATATACACACGTGCTTGTTGATGTTCCAGATCTCGCCTTTGGCTTCAGTGTGCGAGAAGGCAGGACCTGGCTCATTTACCACCTCGTCTGACCTGCACCTACCGGCTGTGTCCTGCGCATTTCACCAGCTTAGACTACGCGGACCTTGGACAGACAAGGCACTGGACAGATATGCACTGGCTGGATACCTAGTTATTAGCATGCGGCTATGTGCCATACACTTTTGTATGCGACTAAAAACGTAAACACCAACCCAATAAAAATAAATAGATGAACGCCAGTGACACCAACACAAGCAAAGTAAAGAGATGAACGCCACAGTGCGAAAGAGTAGATATCACGACACACTTGCTCTGTCTGCTATCTAGAGAAATTTGTCTAGTTCAGTGTCTCGTAAGAACTGGAGTAGAACTTTGGTACCTAAGGTACTGTCAGCAGTATTGGCCCAGGGCCAATACTGCACTTTTTTTTCGCGTCGTTTACTTTTCATTTTGTTTCAGTGTTTACATTAACGATTCTCTTTTCCATTGTATTTTTATGTCCGGACTCTGCTGGCAGATTTCTCTTGTTTTTACTTTCCTTTTTTTTTTCAACGCTTCTTGTTTGTCTTCCTCTTGCTGTAACCCTGATGTCTGATATTCACCACTCATCAACGTAGTCACGCACCATCTGGTGTAGCAAGCCTTGCCCCTAGCAGGGCTGGCCTCACCAGTTTACATTAAAGAGCCTTCTCTCTCTCTCTCTCTCTCTCTCTAAAAACGTAAAAAAAATCCCACTTGTGTTTTACAGTATGAATGGTACATTTAGGCAATAAACATTAAAAAAACTGCGCTCTTTATTCTTGTCTAGATTGTGTGCTCTAATAAACCAAAACAACGTCGCACTTGGATAAGAGGTGCAAAAAGAAGTGGACGCGCAAAACGTTATCAGTCAGAAACAAACAATTGCCCTTTTGATAATGTGGCGGGTTGCGCAACAGCAACAACATCGTGCGCTGGCCATCTGAATCGCCCCCCCCCCCCTCCCGCTCGGCTTATGGCGTCTCCTAATGTATGTCTGCAACGCGCCGCCATGTTTTTAGTACCGCCTCCCCCAACACCAGGGATTTGTCCGGCGCTGCGAGCGAATATCGCGTCCCATGCAACGTATAGGAAGTTTCACTCCCCTGGCTTTGTGGGCACTTGTATACCCAAAATGATGGGGCATGTATGGGCTGCAGATAGGAGACGACCGATTCGGCAGACTGTGTTGGAATGTGGCAATGGCCATACAATTTACATAAGGGCAATATTAGCCCTCCAGAATCCCTCGGTTTTAGACGCAAAACAGAGAAAGTACACTATACGCGACAATACAGTGGCGAGTAAAAGGAGGCGGGAGTGCTTGTGGAAGAAGGCACACAAGGGAAGGTTGCTATATAGCCTTGGGCAGCTACCGCCTGTTACGGCCGAAATCGAAATTGTTCCTTCCGTTAATAGCAGCGCTAGAATTACCAGGGTACTGCACAAAATAGATACATTAGCTTTTTCGGTGACGTGGCGCACGGCTATACAACGGGGATGCCATAAACGATAATGCAAGGCTGTGTCTATTTTGCCGGCAGTCGGCAGATTAGCCCGGGAGAAAAGTTGTCGGCAGTTCCTTCCCACGTCACGTGTTGGGCAGCCGGCCAATGGCAAGGAACTGCCGGCAACGTTTCTTCCAGGCTAATCTGCCGGATGCAAGTGGCCGGCGAAGTAGGCTGCGTGAAATGATGCCGGCATTGCGCCACCATTGGTTGGTCGCGTCCACTTGACCATTTGGCCGTCATTTCTTGCCGGTAGTCGGTATTTTACATTATTCCTCACAGCTAAATTGCTTTCTGGGCATGCACTTCTCGTAAGTATTTTAAGGCAATGTAATCCAATTAATACAACCTAATTAACCTAACATGGCCCAACCCATGAAGGCAGGTCTCGAATAAAAAAAAACGGAAGGTCGATAAAGAACCGAACGGATCTGTATTGCCTAGTATCGATGTTCTGAAGAAAAAAAATGCCATGAATAAGCAACGAAAATCGCAAAGAAAAAAATTCATAAAAATAAGAAAATAAAGAATTGCGGCAAATGGGATTGAACCAGAAACGTCTCGATCAGGAATAAGAGGCGCAACCACTGTGCCAGGCTAACCATGACAGTGCTACCACCTGCAGATAAAGGCATACCATTTGGAATGAAGTAAGCTTGAACAACCAATCAAAAGAGAGTGCCGACAAATATCCCTATGCGGACAACCAATCAGAGGAGAGTGCCCGCAAACATCCCTACCAGCTGATGTTCACACCCGCTTCCATATTTCAACCACCAACTGAATCTTATGTAGGCATTTTGAAAAAAATCGTGCGTCAATTGGCCGCTAAGAGGACTCTTTTTTAAGGCCGAGTTTTGTTTACTCGCAGCAATTAGTTGGCCGTGGAGTTGTACAGTCATTAGCTTTATGACAGAAAACACGGGAGCGCGTGCCTCTCAGTACATGCAGAGCGCTCTGGCGAGAGGCTGGCCCGCTCCCGCAGTTTGTGCGGTTGGTGGGTGCACTCCCTCACCCAATCGGTCAGCGAAAAGCAAGCGTTTTAATGCGGTCGCTCCGTACCGCGCACGGTAAAAAGCCCCTCATCGGCACATCTATTCTGTGGAATCGTTCCCAGATATCTAACGTATACTCTTAATAAAAAAGGTCGTAAAATGCTTGTAACGGCCGTATTTACTAACTCCGTATGAACCTTACTACCCCGCAGTTTTGTACGTAGGCTCTTCCACTAACAACTGCATGGTTAGTAAATTAACTGGGTGTAGGAAGATGATGATGATGATGGTTGGATGTTAATGGCGCAAGGCTAACTAGGGCAAAGAGCGCCAAAACAGTGGTTAAATATGAGAGGTGAGAACTTAGACACTGAAATCAGTAAAACTGGGTGTAGGAAGCAGTATGCACTAGATTAAGGTCGTGCTTATGACTAGGTTGTTCATGGCCAGCTAGCAAACGCATGTAGCTCAGAAGAGTGCTATCTCGGGACTTTACTAGTGGGGGTAGTGGTGCTTACTGCCTGCTTCGACTAGTAATCCTGACAAGTGCTACATTTACTACCTCCAGTTACTAAGTACCAAGTGTATACTGGGACAAGTAAATTGTTAGTATTCCATTAGTGAATGCCCCGACCTTTTTTTAAAGAGTGTAGCTACCGCAGCAGACAACAACGCAATAAACCGTTGTCAGGGGGTGGATCTGCCAAATGTGCGAACTATATACCATCCCATATATATATACTATATATTATATACTTCGCCATCCCATCGCTAGACCGCTTTGTATGTACTATGGCACTCAACCTTGCTGGGAACGCGGGAGCGCGTGGCGCGAGCTACTTCTAGCTACTAGAGCACCCTAACGGCGCTTCGCGGAAACAGCGCGCAGGCGCGTTGCGGGGGAAAGGAGAGTGCAGATCTCGTCGCGCTCATCGCGTCATCAGGCGGCAGCGCGTCGTCTGCTACTTGCGAGCTGCCGCCGCTCAAGAGGCAGTCGACGTTGTCAGTGGCCGCCGTGAACGAAAAAAATAAATACTGCGGCTCTGGAAAAAGAGTTCAGAGATTTATTTTACGCGCAAACAAAACGACTGATGCAGGGAAGCATAAACGAATCGTGGTCTTTTTCCACTACGCGCACCGGCATTCTGCAGCCGTGAAGATCGCTAGCATGAGTCGTCACTGCGAGCTGTGTGGAATGTTTTTAATGCTTGACCAGCCTGACAATACGCGACCACCTCGCGTATTGTCTGCAGCGGGCGTCGCAGTATGCAGAACTTTCATCTGTGTGGGCGTAAATAAGGACGAATCTCAGCTGATTAGAACCCTCGTTTGAAAGCAAAAAAAAACGAGTCTCGGCCTTGCGATGCTTCTGTTCCTTATTTTTTTGTATCATCGTGCACTTCGTAAAATGTTGTCAATAACAGTAGCTCCTAGTTTGCTTCTTAATTTGTGTATTTTCTGTCATCTGCTGCTATGGCTGGCGGCATAACTAGCTTTACTGCAGGTTGAGAGGAACCTTTGTTAAACTGGAGAAGCTAGCTAACCTGCGATATGGAGCTAGCTTCTCAATTTCGAAGAATTTCTATTTCACGGTCTAGTACTGCTTATACTGGGAAACAACCCCGACGATGTGGTAGTGTCCCGTTCTTGGTTTTCTGGCAAAACACACTCGCAACTTCCTCGTGTGGGCGTCAGTGAAAGTAGTATAAGTTGTGGAGCGAAGCCGGCCTGAACGCTTTTCACTCTCATCCACGAAATATGTTGACTGGGGCGCCATGGGAGCTAAGAATAATTCTTACGTGTTTCGCATAGCTTCAGATCTAAGTAGTTTTGCACTGTTCATAGGCCGCAGGGGTCAGCAGCAGCGCTCTATAATAACACCACACACCTGTTGCCGCAGGCGATATCCCGCAAGTTGCCTGGTACCAACATCCGGCCCACGTGCAGCGCGCGTCTCTCTCAGCGGGAAGAACACAACAAATGTCGGGGCGCAATTCCAAATCTCGGGTTAAGGTACACCAGTATACGGTAGCAGCAAATCATGGGCCCGATCGTCGTTCCATACGTCAGTTACAGAAACTAATAGGACAAGTCATGGTGGACCTCAGCCAGCGACGACTGCTTTGGTGATGATGCTTTTTTTCTTCCACATGAACATTCTAGAGACTGCGCTGTAGTTTCTTCAACCCCGTTAATTGAAGTTATTGATGCACCTATATGCGGCTGGCACTTGTCTCACAGCTCGCAGTGACGGCTGGTGCTAGCGATCTTCATGACTGCAGAATTACGATGCGCGTCGTAGAAAAAGACCGCTATTCGTTTATGCTTCCCTGCATCAATAGTTTTGTTTGCGCAGAATCTCTGAACTCTTTTTCCAGAGCCGCAGAATTTATTTTTGCTGTTAACGGCGGCCACTGGCAACGTAGACTGCCTCTTGAGCGGCGGCAGCTCGCAAGTAGCAGACGACGCGCTGCCGCCTGATGACGCGATTCGCGCGACGAGATCTGTACTCTCCTCTCCCCCGCAACGCGCCTGCGCGCTGTTTCCGCGAAGCGCCGTTAGGATGCTCTATAAGTAGGTCACGCCACGGGCTGCCGTGTTCCTATTAAGTGTGACCGCCATAGTACAGTGGTGAGCTCGCTTAGGGCGAAGACGGGAGCGTGTCGCCTCCGGTCCTATCAGAGCAGCCCACCGGGAGCTGCGCGAAGCATCGCGCTTGCGCTGTGCGTGTCAAGCTAGAGTTTGCTTTCAACGCGCGCATCGCGTCATCGAAGCACCTGCTCGTCCTTTGCGATGTTGCGAGTCGTCTGCTAATGGTGTCTCGCTTTGAACCTCGATCCTTCTATGAACATGCCTACTAAAAATCACGAAGTGCTTCTACACCATAAATTGAATATCTAGGTTGCAGTGCCCGAGCTCACTTCAACCTCTCCATTTATTTCTGATAAACATTGTGCGCATGTGTTCCTTCGATTTCTGTGGCAAACACTTAAAAATATGTAGTGCTGTTGAAATGAGCGTCACCGATTTATCAAGTTTCCTTGAAGCAAGCTGGCGAGTTAAGATGTGACGAGCCGATTTTATTGCATTCAAGCTAATGAACAAATAACCGTTGAGTTGGCAATTCCAGATTCCAGGTATTTAAACAGCGGCCGATTGCTCCACCGCTACAAGCAAGATTAAGTCAGCAAACGACGTTCAGACGCTCCGATGACGCGATGCGCGCGCTGAAAGCATAGCCTCGCTCGGCACGCACAGCGCATGCGCTCTGCTTCGCGCATCCTACGGTAAGCTGCTCTTATAGTACCGGAGGCCACGTGCTTCCGTGTTTACTGTCATAAAGCTTCCGACTGTAACTTAGGAATTCCTGTCGTCTTTAAATGCGTGGGCTTCAATAGAAATTAATGGCTACACACAAAAAAGGCTGCTCCAACTTCTCTCTCACCTGAACTATCCCGAAACTAACGCGACATTACACTGCTCAAACGACGAAATGTGCCGTGGGAAGTCGTTTCCCAGCAGACGACATCATGGGTAGCTACGAGTCACCATTATAATGCAAATACCGTAATGCCAGCACTCCTAAGCCATGTCAGCAGCATCAGAAATCTGTAACAGACCGTCGCGTATTTCTCTGCTAAGATACTGCGCTAGTCCTTGCAAGTGTTCTTAAGATTATTTACTCAGAAGCACGCTACAGCATATCTAATAGCATAATGGTATGTTTATTATGCTTAAAAAGCGCGTCTCAGCCGCTCACAGTAAGGCATTCTTGGTTGCACGGGCTCCCCAGCAACTCTTCGCGGTTTCCTTGTTGATTTTGTGAGACACGGAGGGCCGTAAACAACAAAAATGTGCGCCGTCTTGTCGCGGGAAGCTCCGGGCGACGGCGCTCACTCACTGCCTTTATCTGACGTCACTTCCGGCTGCCGTAATGACCGCCCTTTTTTTTCGTGTTGAGACTTACAAAAGAGCAAATTTTAGATGCGACTACATCTCATTCACTCGCCTGTTTCTTCCAAACGGCGTTGTTGTCCGTCCACACCCCTCCCTAATTCTCCTCGTCGCGCGAGCTGCGCTCTCCGCCGCTCACCCCCTCTCCTCTCCGATAGCGAACACTCTCTCGCGAGGGGCATTGGATTGGATTCGATTGGGTTGGCTTGGATTGGATTGGATTAAAGTGGATTGTGTTGCGTCATAGCCGCGCCACGTTGCGTCATAGCCGCGGTCGTTCCAGCACCGGCGTTCCGATTTCCATCGATGCGTTGAATGGAGCCTAACAATTCTGCTATCGCCCGCGCAACCGTAACAAGCACCGATCACAGTGATAACAGGAATGCTAGCACCACTGAAGACAAGGCTGCGAAGCGGCGTGAACGTGATGCTGAACGCACACGATTGAAGCGAGCAGCCGATTCCGAACTTCGTAAACGTGATACCGAACGCAAACGGTTGAAGCGAGTAGCCGATGCTGAACGTTACGTCGGGTGTTAAATAAAGAATACATCATATGCGTTCCTCACACGTTTCACGCAATTAGAGAATCAACCCAACGGAAACACCAAGTGAACCCCCAAGATGCGTCGCATCTCCACAGGGTTCCCCCCGCGGGAAGGTGGGGTAATTTTTGATCCTGGTTTGCAATGCATTCACGCATATTTGTGCTTCCATATTTTGCGTTCGCCATCTTTTTAAAGTAACACGGCCAGTAAACAGTGCATATGAGTGCCCAAATACGTTTTCCTTTGCACCAAGAAAGCAGGGGGCCCTACCTAGAAATTTTTCTCGTTCTTGAAAGGCACTCAACACGCGAGCACATTCCCTCCGGCTGTGTAAAGCATTCCGCGAGCGTCGGCCATGATTCAACAGTGAACCACTCTTCCCGCACAACGCGAAAAACTTACTCGACAGCGACATGACTCTGGTTTCTTGCGAGTTCACGTCATCATTTTTGGCCATAACACACGCGCACTTACCGAGTAGCCAGCAGGTGCACGACGCAGTTGGTCGCGTGTGTGGGTCCTTTTTGGAGACGAGTTCAGCGAAGTTGCTTGAGTCCCATCACGGACGGCAGCACGCCGTCTCCCACTCAGTCTCCACACTTTATCACGCACAGGCACGGCGTCCCCCGCTTCCAGGTCTGGTAGGCGAGCCTGACGTCTTCCGGGTTCTCGAGGTTGCACGAGGTCAAAATGCAGGCTCCAGAAAATTTTACGGAGCGCGCGAAAGCGTGCCATTCCTGCACAGCGCAGCGATGGCGACTGAGGCGAAATGGAGGTCTGCGCATGCGCGGTTTTTCTCGCTCACCTGCGCAGTTCCTCCGGCCACTGTCTTATCGCCAGCTGGTTTCCGAGGAGTGCATCGACTACTAAACAGAGTGCGCGATTTCTGGGGTCGTTGGCGAACAGAACTGTTGCAGTAAATCATCATGTTCACTAACCTGTGGTGCGAACACAGCAAAAATTAAAGGAGGTATCTCTCCGCATCCAGCTGCACACATTCCAAGTCGAGGAGGACGATAAACATCTTTATTGTGTATCAAATTTGTATGGCGTATTCAGGAGGTGGGGTCCTCAGTCCGGGACCCCATCTGCTTTGCCAGCCGCTACAGCCCGCTCCACCAGTAGAAGCAGGTCGGACATGCGTGAACTGGACAGGGCGCGCCTCCACTGCAAGTCGATTCATGCTAGTTGAACCTGTTCATGGATCTTTTGAATTCACGCAAAAGGCCACCAAAAAAACAACCTAGAAGAAAAATTGAATGCACAGGAATGCCACCCTTTTACGTGCCGTTTGAATTTCCCGTGAACAGTACGAGGTAAACCTGTATTTTTAAACCTTTCCATTCTAATAATGGACACTTTGACAGAGCGAATTGGAGTCACGAAATCCAACAGCGGACTTGGTTTTGCTTTCCAGAGGCCTTCGTGCCGCCACCCACATTGCGTGGGACGAAAGGCCGGATGTACAGGTGCCCCAAAAGATAAACGGAGCACAAGAGCAGTGGCCGGAGCGGGGGGAAAACTGCATGCATGCTGCATGCCAGCGCGATCTATGAATAGATGCCAAGTAGATGCGCCGCAGACAGCGAGAGTGCGTGGGCACATCCGGACGGTCCACCTCGATACTCGGACGCTCGCCATATCGCCGGCTCAAGCTAAGCTGCGCCGCTGCCTACCCTGCTCGCCAGGGGCGCTTCCAATGCTTCATGCACGAATCTGTTTGCGGCCCGCATCGGGAGGAAAACTGATCTATCCCCGCGGCAAGTATGTTGTTCCATGAGCTTTAAACACTCGAAAATCGTTGAGCTGCTGCTGAGGCCCGTAACCACGCTCGGCTCAAGGAAAATTGTGAAAGTGAATACAAACAAACAGTTCATGCTGCACTGCTTCTGTGGTCATAGTTGGCGCTCAAGAGAATTGAGGAGCTGAGCCTATCGGACGCCAGCTGCTTCAACACAAATCGGCTTTATTACACAAACTTCAGTAAATTATGTTAGAAAAGAATGGTGTCTTAGCTTGACACGTAAGCATGGAAAGTGCCCCTGGCGAGCAGGGTAGGCAGCGGCGCAGCTTTGCTTGAGACGGCGATAAGGCGAGCGTCCGAGTATCGAGATGGGCCTTCTGGATGTGCCTAGAGCCACTAGATGAGCTTATTTAGTGGCTCTAGATGTGCCCACGCAGTCTCGGTATCTGCGGCGCATCTATTCATAGATCGCGCTGGCACGCAGTTTTGCCAGCTTCGGCCACCGCTCTCGTGCTCCGTTTAGCTTTTGAAGCACCTGTACTGCGTGTACGCATTTTCCTCATACAATTTGCACAAATTTTACGGGCCTCGCTTTGTCCGGGGCTTGGCGTCCGTGCACACAGTGTTGCGCATGCGCAAGGAGCATTGGATTGGATTAAACTGAATTGTATCGGGTTGGATTGGATTGGATTGGAATTGCATTTACTGTACACACGCGTTGTCACTCATTTATATGCATGACTGGGCAATGCCACGGGTGATTTACGGTAAGAACGATCCCCAGTGCTTCGCCCACTCATCATGATTCACTTCGTGGAGATGCGTGATTTTTTTGTGTTCTTTTTACCACTACCTGGAGGCACGGTTACCAGAGAGAAGTTATAGCATCAGTGTCCTTTTAGGGGAGTTAGCTACTTTGCGCGGCGTCAAAGCTGTGCCAAGCAGCTTTGCGCAAGACAAGTCTCCGCTAACCCATGACCGGCTTTGTAGATAGCGACCTTCTCTTAGCAGCCGGGGACGATAGGAGCCAGCATGCCGAAAAATTGCAAAGTAGGGGCGGCGCGCTCCGCGAGGTGACACTAAAAGTATTCTCCGACCTCGGCAGGCAGCTTCGCTTCGTTTGCAGTGCGACCTGCGACTGCTCGCATAAAATGTGGCGGTCGTACCAATGCGAGCACCCATCAGTACGTCTACCAATCAGTACCAATGACTGTCGTACTGTCCGACTACCGGCCTGCACCGAGAACTGCGGTTGTGTAGGCCACATTTTTAGGTATGAAAAGTTCAACGTATCAAGTTAATCATGCACGCCACTTCCATATCTGCCTGCTCGTATCGCATTCTTTATTTTTGGGAATTTAAGTTTGTTCAAACATTCGAAAACTTTATCGACTTAGACTTACTTCGAAAGACTTCTTTTTTACCTGAAAATCGTCTACGCACGTGCAGAAGTTCATAGGGAAGGATTGAATTTGTGTGAAGCAGCGCCAGCAGGGCCATTCTGTGCGTGGAAACGCCATCAATATTTCGCTCAGGCAACGTTTTTCCACCGAAGAGAGCATTAATCGACGGCAACTATGAGGGCGTCGAATCAGCAATGAAGAAGGCAACAGTGCAGTTCACGATTGTGATCGGAGACTTTAAAGCAAAAGTCGGTAAGAAGCAAATGGGAGAAAGGTCGGTGGGAAACCTCGGAAGGGACAATCGCAACAGTCGAGGCGATACACTGGTGGGAATTGCAGCGAGAAATAACCCGTGGTTGACGAAGACATTCTTCTACAAACGAAAAAAGATGGAATGGACATATGAACAATTCCCGATTGTACAATCAAAAACGAAATTGTCTTCGTCTTAAGTGACAACCCGGGTTTCGTGCAAGACGTGGAGGGACTAAGATTCTGAGTAACAATCGCAGCACGGTTAGATGCAAGCTAAGGCTGAATCTCGGAAGAGAAAGAGGTAAACTCGTGAAAACTAAGACACCCGCATGAAGTCAGTCATAGTCGGACCGCAGGAGTTTAAAATACTTCTTCAAAAACAAATTATTGCTTCGGGACGACCAGAGCGAGGTCAGTGCAGACAGGTTAAATGACAACGTAATATCGGCACTCCATGAATCAGCAGCAGCTGTGGTAGAGGCAACATGTAGGGAACAAACTGGAAAAATAACTCGCAGAAGGTGTCATCTTCCCAACAAGGTGAATTGGCAAAGACTGAGCTCTACGCGTCGAGCAAACGGCACAATAACAATGACGGTATGGTCAGCAAACGCGTATGCAGCGGCGAAATGGGGTACAAATGCAGCGCAAACCGGTACGTGGACTAGGAAAGAACTTTAAAAAGCCAAACAAGCAATAACAGACTCGGCACGCGGAATCACCGAGCATGAGGAGTCGCTATCTCTAAAGCCGGTCTTTGGCTAATCTTGGCGTATGTTAGATGAAGTTGAACGGTGTTTAATGCTGAAATTTAACACGAATGGACATGAACGAAAGAATGAACATTAGGGAAATGATTACTGGGACACGACATGCAGCCCGGAACAAGTAAAATGCCCATACGCTAATATGTAAAATCAAGGTCACCCTCGTAACAGCCGAAACAAGTGCCCTCAGAATCACGCTAGCTAGCTATGACGGCTCGGGAAAGAGGGATCGCCGTGAACGGAGAATGTCGCGAAAGTTGGCTGTGTGACGTCATGGCGTCTCTTAAACTGTTTTTGAAGACCCGGAAGCCCCCCGTGATGATGATGATGATGGTTGGATGTTTATGGCGCAAGGCCAACTGGGGCAAAGAGCGCCAAAACAATAGTCATATATGAGGGGTGAAACCTGAAAACCTAAGTAAAGTCAGCAAAAACAAAAGTGAAATTACAAAACGACAATGAGCACGGGTGGTGTATAGGGCCAGATTTCATGATGCGTGATAGGAAATAAGGTTTAAAAATTTGACGTCTAACAAATACTCAAACACACGTTTCACAGAAACAATGGCATCGTCACCTAGAAAAAACGATGGATGTAGGGGAATATGTTGTCTGTAGAGTTCTCTGAAGTGTTTGCGTCGTGTTGTGTGAAGTGCCTTGCATGTGATTAGTATGTGCACTACGGATAGGGCCTCTCCGCACCTGCTGCACTGGGGTCTAGAAGATCCCGTCAGCAGATACGAGTGCGTCGCATGGGTGTGCCCTATCCGCAGCCTACCCAAGGCGACTTCCGTGTGTCTATTGTGTGAGTCAGATGTGTACCGTCCCAAGTGTGGCTTTATTACATGTAGTTTGTTGTCTGTCTGTTCGTCCCAGTGTGTTTGCCATGTTCTGCGCAGGTGTTGTCTTATGTGTGGCTTGAGGTCTGTGTAGGGTATCGCTGTAATGTCTACAGTGTTCCTGAGTGCAGCAGCAGCGGCCCTCTCGTCTGCCAACTCATTCCCAGCGATCCCTGCGTGTCCTGGGACCCAGCAGAGGACCAGCTTATGCTTTTGTGCATACACGGACATGATAGTGTTAAATACAAGATTAACTATGTGGTTTTTGGGGGGTGTATGCGATGACAGTGCGCGAACAACACTCAAAGAATCTGTATAGATGATGGAATTGGGAATTTGATTTTCAAGAATGTGTCGTACAATCAGTAAAATTCCATACGCTTCTGCTGAAAAAACTGTTGTGTGCACGCTCATGGTTCTGGCTGCATTAAAATTTGGACCATGAGCAGCGCACGACACCTTAGTGGAGGTTTTAGAAGCGTCACTATAAAATTCCGCACATGTGTATTTAAACTGCAAAGACAGAAAGTGCTGCAGTATTGCAGCTCGTGGTACACGATTTTTATCAAGTCTCATAAAAGAAAGGTCGCACGACACAGGGCGAACTTGCCAAGGCGGTAAACTGTTAGAAAAGGATGACCTGTACACGTCTAAAAACGAAGCACTGAGATCCGCGGCTCGCTCTCTCACTCTAAGTGAAAAGGGCAGAGGAACGGATGGGCGATTTACAAATAGCAGCGATGTTGATGTATCATTAAAGACAGGATAAAAAGGATGATTATTCAGCGATTAAATTTTAAAAGCATAAAGCAAGTCCATGTATGTTCGTTGGTTCTCAAGGCTCCACTTATTACATTCGACATAAAGACTCTCAGCAGGGCTAGTGCGAAAAGCACCCGACGAAAGACGAAGGCCCAAGTGTAGCACTGGGTCAAGAATTCGCAAGGCTGTCTTAGTCGCCGACCCATATACCACACTGCCATAGTCCAAACGAGACCCAACCAAAGCAGTATACAAGCGAAGCAAGAGTTCTTTGTCGGAACCATAGGATTGGTGGGAGAGAACCTTAAGTATATTCATTGTTTTGAGACATTTATTTTTAAGTTCCTTGATGTGGCGAATGAATGTGAGTTTGTGATCAAACACCACACCCAAGAACTTGTGCTCCTTTTTCACAGGAAACGACACGCCATTAAGAGTAATGTCTGGGTCCGGATGGACCCCACGCTTCCTGGTGAACACAACGCAGGAGCTTTTTGCAGGATTCAATTTACACCCATTGTTGTCTGCCCAGCCGGCAAGTTTCTTGACACCAAAGTGGACTTGACGTTCGCAGATTGACATATTACATGATTTATAGGATATCTGGATGTCATCTACATACATGGAATAAGAGATTGTGGGTGGCAGTGCCTTACCAAGAGAGTTCATTTTTACTATGAAGAGAGTGCAGCTCAACACGCCACCCTGTGGCACGCCATTTAATTGCACGTGAACCCTTGAGAGTGCACCACCGACTCTCACTCGAAACGTTCTTTCTGACAGGTAACTGACAAGAGTGTTTAACATGTTACCCGAGACACCGAATGACTTCAGGTCACTAAGGATCCCGTAGCGCCAAGCGGTGTCGTAGGCCTTCTCGAGGTCGAAAAAGACAGTTAAACAGTAGTGCTTATGCGCGAAGGCATCCTTGATGTACGAATCAAGAGCAACCAGTTGATCGTTCGTCGATCGCCCCACCCTAAAGCCTGCCTGGAAGCCCTCGAGAAGACCATTGTACTCGAGGAAGTACACGAGCCTGCGATTTACCATCTTCTCGAAGAGCTTGCACAGGCAGCTCGTCAGGGCTATAGGACGGTAGCTTGAGGGGGACGACGGGTCCTTTCCCTCTTTCAGAAAAGCAACAACTATAGCCTTCTTCCAAGAGTTTGGAATGTGCCCCGAAAGCCATATCTTGTTATATAGGTGTAAGAGTGTTAGAAGAGTGTCTGCGTGCAGGTGTTGTATCATTGTGTATGTGATGTTGTCTGGGCCTGGAGCTGAGGGTTTACACGTGCTCAAAGCAGCCCTCAGCTCATGCAGTGAAAACTCTGAGTTATAAGAAGATGTTGACCTATTGTTATCTAGTATAGGTTTCTTTTCGGCCGTTGGTTTGTGTTTCATGAAAGTGTTTGTGTAGTGTGCTGAACTGGACACGTGTTGGAAGTGTTGTGCGAGGGTGTCAGCCTGGTCTTCGAGTGTGTCCCCTGTTGTGCTGACCAGAGGCAGGCTGTGTGTTTGTTGTCCTTTGAGTTTCCGTATTCTTGTCCATACTTTCCGTGTGTCTGTGTAGGAGTTTATTGATGTTATGAAGGAACGCCAACTCTCTCGTTTTGCCTCACGGCGCACACGTTTTCCTAACGCCTTGGCCCGTTTGAACAAAATGAGGTTACCCGTCGTGGGGTACCGACGAAGGACACCCCACGCCTTGTTCTGGGCCTCTCGCGCCCGCCTACAGTCCTCATTCCACCACGGCCTCCGCTGGTTGCGCGGGGCACCAGAGGCGTGGGGAATGGACTTTTCGGCGGCGTCGAGGATGTGCGCCGTGAGCAGTTGGGTAGCTTCTTGGACGTGTAGGTGTCCTATGGATGTGTGGTGTAGTTTGGATGTCTGTGTAAATGTATTCCAGTTAGCTCGTGCTTCATTGAACCTATTATGGGAAGATGGACTGCATGGGCCTTTACCTATGTATGTGAGTGAGGTAGGGAAGTGGTCACTACCGTATGGGTCAGTGCCCACACCCCACTCGAGGAGAGGAAAGAGAACTGCTGAGCCAATCGCCAAGTCAAGACATGAGTATGTGTTGTGTCCTATGTTATGGTATGTAGGCTGTTTACTGTTGAAAAGGCATGCTCCAGAAGATGTAAGGAATTTTTCTATTAGGCCACCTCGGGCATCCGTGCGGGAAGAGCCCCAAAGAGCGTTGTGAGCATTAAGGTCGCCTGTCAGGATGTATGGTTCGGGCAGCTGGTCAACCAGCGCCTCGAAGTCAGAGCTTAAAAGTGAAACATCAGGAGGAATGTATATGGAGCATACCGTTATCAACCTATTAAATATTATTAAGCGTATTGCTACAGCCTCAATGACGGTGTTCAAGGTGACAGGGTGGCATGCTAAGGATTTGCGGGCGATTATGGCCACACCGCCAGAACAGTGTGTGCTGCCAACCCTGTCCTTTCTGTATACCAGGTAACTATTCAAGAAATTTGTGTGCTTGGAATTCAAATGTGTTTCCTGAACACACATTACACTTGGCTGATTAGCATGCAGTAGTTCGTATACATCGTCAAGATTTTTAAGAAGGCCTCTACAGTTCCATTGAATTATGTTTTCTCTTCCAATTATTTAGTGTGAGAGCTACTGGAGTGTGTGTGTTTGTTTATGTGTCGTCTTTCGGGGCTGTGACTCTCGCCTTTTTTGGCTTGTCGGGAGGCTTTGGCGTCGGGACACGTTCCTTGCGCTGCGTTGCAGGCAGGAACGGCCCTACATCCATGTCGTCGTCGGATGTCCGAGGGGTGCCCGACGGACCGGGCCCCCCGGACTTGGCCCCCCCTCGGGAGCCCTTCGTTTGAGGCGCCACCGCTGAGGGCGTCCGGGGCACCAGAGGTGGCACGGGCGGTGCGGTGGCGGTGGGAGCCGGTGCGGGGCCCGTGGTGTCCATGGCACTCTCCAACGCACTGGAGGACGGGGAGGCAGGGACGGGAGCGGCACCGGTCCCGACGGAAGAGGTTGCCACCACAACTGCTGCTGCCTCAGCAAGCGGCGTGGCGGCGGGTTGGGCTGCCAGAGGCAACCCAGGGGGGGGGGGGGGGGGGGCGTGGGAGGGACCAGGTCAGTCTCGCTGAACTGGGTCCCTGTGGAAACGAGACGCCGCTCCGCCCCCCGGCGAGCTGCGTCGGCGTACCTCCCCAGGGGGAAAGAGGCGAACCTCTTTCGCGCCTCTGGGAAGGTAAGGTTCTCAGTGACTTTCACCTTGAGGATCTCCTTCTCCTGTTTGAATTTCTCGCATGTTCTATAGTAGGCCCCGTGGGGCCCCTGGCAGTTAGCACACATGAGGGTTTGCGATGGGCAGTTGTCTGATGGGTGATCGTGTTGTGCGCACTTGGCGCATGTTAGTCGACCACGGCAGGCGATAGTGCCATGCCCAAACCGATGGCATTTAAAACACCGGCGGGGGTTGGGGATGTATGGCCTGACGGGGCAATGAATGAAACCTGCATTTACTGATTCAGGAACTGTGGAATGGTCAAAAGTCAATATTACATGTTTTGTTAGGATTTCCTTGTTATCTCTACGAATCATGATACGCCTCACTGCTGTCACACCTTGGTCCTTAAGGCCTTCCAACAGATCGGTGTCAGTTTCATTCATTAGATCTGACTCAGAGATCACACCCTGGGAGCTATTAAGGCTGCGGTGGGGTGTGACCCTGATGTCGAGATCTGCGATGCGAGTTTGAGTCAAGAGATTTGTAGCTTGTTGCTTGTTATTCACTTCTACAAGAACTTCTCCTGTTCTGAGTTTTTTGGCTTTGTAGGACTGACCAACAATGCCCTCAAGAAATTTGGAGATCAGGAAGACAGACTTTGTGGCTAGGGGATTCGATGCATCAACAGATTCGATTACCAAAAACCTAGCATAGTTGTCCGGCTTTCGGAAACTCGTCGTTGGCAACGGAGGAAAGGATACTTCGGTGCGGCCCCTTTTAGGGGGCCGATCTTTGGATTTGGAAAATTTGGAAGCCATATATCATAGTATAAAAGCAGGGAGACGGGGGTACTTTCTCCTTTGACCTTACCCTGGTAGTCAAAGAGGTCCCGGAGCTCCCTGCCTGGTGAACAGAGAGGGAGCCCATCCGCCGGAGCTTGACCTGGGCTCCGACGGCCACCGTTCGTGGTTTCTAACCCTCCACCTATAAACACATTGCCACGGTTGGATCCAGCGTATGTTTGGGGGCTCGGGGTCCGCGGTATCGCCAGTAGCGTCACCAAGATTGCTCAAGGTGCCCCGTGCGGGGGAAGCCCCCCGTCTTACGTGTAAACCTAATAAATTTGATTGCCGTTGAAAATATAAGTATATTGTTCTAAAGTATAGTATTAGTTACCGTTTCTAGGGGCGACACCCATGCAACTACTGGGTTTGAGATTAATGGCGAGTCTAGACGAGAGTACGACGGGGCTAGTAAACAAGAAACATCACGTTTCTATTGCAACAGGCAAAAAGCGTCCAAATGCCATGGCATGCGTCATAATTTCCATGACAGCTAGGACGCCTATGTACGCCAAGTACTGCTTTTGACGAGAAATGTGCGCAAAGCGTTTTAGAGGACTGATGGCACCCCCTGGAGAGTCAACTTTTACATTGCAGTTGTGAAGTTCTAGGGCTTGCCACCTGTAGTTGACATTGAAACCACGAAAAAAGCAATATAGTAATGAAAAAGACATAATAATGAGAAAGGATGTGAGAAAGCGATAATTTGGGCGCTCTCGCCCCTTATCTGGAAGTGCCAGCTTGCTCGGCCAATTTTCCCCTCCCCTTTGATACCGCGAAGAAATCGGCGTTGCAGTGCACCCGTTTTGATTCGGTCGCCGCTCCCTCGAGCTTTCAAGTTCCGCGTTGTATGACAGCGATTACGCAGCAATTAAACGCTCCCGAAGCATCTCATAGGCACTGATATTCGTCCATGACTGCTGGGACGGCGAGCCTTGGGCGTTGCTCGACAGGGTTTGATGCGCTGCTCTGCAATTTGAATGATTCGTGCCGTGGTGTAGTTTTTTTGTGCGAATGCGACTGCGACGTTCCTCCCGCCTTACCGTGCATTTCTTCTTCAAGCTGTCTGGTCTCCACTTCCTCCGCGGTTGGCCCCTTCCTCGTTTACGCCTACCATCATGTGATGTGGAGTGAAGAGGCAGCTTGTCTCGGTTCTTTTCATACACTTTATTCAACTAGGGAGAGGCGGAGCTAAGAAGAAACAATGCTCACATAAAACACAAGAGACAGAGAGAGAGAGAGAGCGAGAGAGAGATAGAGAGAGATAGAGAGAGAGAGAGAGTGAAAACTTTATTGCATAACAGCCAGTAGTCCTAGACGTCGGCCAAGAGCCCTTGGGCTCTAGCAGCGTCTTCGGCCAGCTGAATGGCCCAGACTTGATCAGCTGGGTCGGAGCTGAGCAATACGGTCTCCCATTGCTCTACAGTAGCGATGTTGCGACCTAACGTTGTCGCCTGTGGACAAGCCCACAGCATGTGTGCTAAGTCTGCCCTGTCCTTACACCGGTGGCACTTGTCAGAATATTGTCCAGGGTAACAGTGACTGTACGCAACCGGGTGGGGATACGAGTTGGTCTGTAGAAGTCTCCAAGCCACGGATTGCCATTTACTGAGGGTAGGATGAGCGGGGGGGAAGCGGGTTCGCTCTAGCCTGTAATGATTAGTTATGTCCCTGTAGGACACAAGGCGATCCCTACCCGAACAGCGAAGTGACTGAGCGTAGTTGTCGTCACCAGCTCGGTCAGAAAATACTCGAGCGGCATCGTGCGCGCATTCATTCCCAGCCAGGCCAGAGTGTGCAGGTGCCCATATTAGACATATCTTGCCCGAACGCTGAATGTTGTTGAGCCCAATCCTTAGAATTGCAGATGCCTCTGGGGAGATGCGCCCCCTTGCGTAATTTATAATAGCAGACTTTGAGTCGCTCACCACGTATTTGATTTTTGCGGATGCCGTCATTGCCAGGGCAATGGCCGCCTCTTCGCCCATCTCCGGTTCGCTCGTGCGGACCGACCCGGAGCTGGTGGAATTGCCCTGGTGATTGACTATTGCAATTGCCATAGCATTGCGACCCGGATAGTCGGCCGCGTCCACGTACAGCACGTCCTCCGAATTTCCGAATCGTTTGTGCAGGGCTTTCGCCCTTGCCTGCCTGCGTTCCTGATTGTGAACCGGGTGCATATTTTTAGGGAACGATGGGATGTGAATTTGATCGCGCACTTCGGGAGTCAAGGGTATCTTGTGAGTGACTGTTCGCAGGTGGTTGATGCCCAGGGAGCCGAGAATATGCCGATCCGTCTGGCTGTGGCTAAGCCGTTCCCGTTGAGCCTCTATTAGTTCGCTAAGGGTATTGTGAAGCCCCAGCGCCTCGAAACGTTCGGTCGGAGCAGTGATCGGGATGCCGAGGGCCTGCTTGTAGGCCCGTCTAATAAGGGCGTCAATTTTGAGTTCATCGTCCTTTCTGAGGTGTACAAAAGGGGTGACGTAGGTTATCCTACTGAGGACGAAGGCTTCAACTAATCGAACAAGGTTGCTCCTTCATACCGTGATGCAGGTTAGCGATTCGCGATATGAGTCGGGTAGTCTGATGCACGCTATTTTGGAGCGCGAGGACGGTTTCCGAGCTGTGCCCATTGGCCTGTATTCGGAGACTGAGAACCCGTATACTGGACACTGTGGGAATGGGCTGCGTTCCATTCGCGGAAATATTCACAACCGGGGGGTTCGGGTCTGTACGTCTACCCCTACTAGTGGGCCTGTAGAGCAACAATTGTGACTTTTGCGAGGAGCAGCTGAGGCCCCTGGGACTTACGTACCGCTCCACTGCCTCAATGCCTTGTTGCAAGATGTCCTGAATTTGCCCGTCACTGCCTCCGCTGACCCAAAGCGTGACATCGTCCGCATAGAGGCTGTGTTGAAGACCATCGATCTTTTCCAGTATTTCGGGAAGCCCCATCATGGCTACGTTGAAAAGAAACGGGGAAAGGACTGAACCCTGCGGAGTTCCCCTGCTCCCAAGCTTGATCACATCTGATTGGAGTCGCCCTACAGCTAGAGTAGCTGTGCGTTCGCATACGAAGTTACATACGTAGTTGTATACCCGTTTCCCAAGGCCCAGTCGGCCGAGGTTGTCAAGAATTACCGAGTGTTTAACGTTGTCGAACGCCTTCGTTAAATCTAATCCCATTATGGCTCTGATATCTAGAGGGGAGCAGATTTCCCCGCCGATGACGTCATGTTTAAGACGGAGCATGATATCCTGCGTAGAGAGTTTTGGACGGAACCCGATCATAGAGTGCGGAAAAAGTCTATTGTTTTCCATATAGTTGGTGATTCGATATAGAACACAATTTATAATGTAGTACCCGCCGCGGTGGTTCAGTGGCTAAGGTGTTGCGCTGCTGAGCACGAGGTCGCGGGTTTGATTCCCGGCCGCCGCGGCCGCTTTTCTGATGGAGGCGAAAAGCAAGAACGCCCGTGTGTACGAGATTTCGGCGCACGTTAAGGATCACCAGGTGGTCAAAATTAATCCGGAGCCCTCCACTACGGCGCGCCTCATCGCATGCGTTGTGTCGGCGCATTAAACCCTACACTAAATCAATTACGATGTAGTATTTTTTGGTAAACAAATATGGGAAACAAAATGCATCAGGTAAATCGCAGCATTGTACCAAACTCGTCTTGCTTCCGGTAAGTAGACAAGGATAAAGGCTTCATCAAAATCAATGGTAAGTTTGACTCCGCCTGTCGTGAGGGTCTCGGTTGTGGAGCTCACGGGCACAGGAGCGACACTCGTCCGACCCTGCTTGCATTCGAACGCCGTGCGCCGGACTCCTGGCATCCATTCTCTGGACGCTGCTCTCTCCGGCTGTCGTGTACCCATCTTTGCCAGCCTTGGGAGCACGTCATCCTGAAATGACCATTGGGATAAGTTAGGAGCGCATTAGTCACAAAAACAGATACTGCCACCCACCACCCTATAACTGCTGCTTGATATCGAATTTGCGCAAGTCATTGAGCAAGACCATGGCCAATGAAAAGGGTAATGGCCTACGCGTCATGTCTCATCACTCTCTTCTTTCCCGTGGTTTTTTGCGCGGGTAACGTGTCCCTAAAGAACGCAATTCTCACCTTCTACTCGCTACCTTCTTGGCTGCTTTGTTCGATGCGAAATTAGATTTCTGAAAACCTTTCGGAATTCCGAGATGTGCCCTTTTCGCACCCGTTTCAATCGTGACGTAATTTCGGTTGCGGGGCCTCTGATAGGGTGCGAGATTCACCTCTATCGTGCATAGAAACCAATGGCTCTCCGTCCTCGTTGTTTTGCGTCCCATTATATATCGGCTGCATTCACCCAATCCGTAATATGTCGTAATGGACACTTTGTAACGAACGAGAAATGGTCACAACTCACGGGTCTTCCCCTAGTTCGCCAATTAAGCGAAAGTGACAGAACAGACACTCTTGTGAGGCTTAATATAGATGTCCACCCTGATGTTAGGCAAGTCAACGACCTCCCCGCTGGAATTTCCTACCACAGCGATATAACCCGACTGTGTGTGATAAAAACAAGTGACGGAAACAGTGCGCAGCCCACCTATGCTTTTGCATCATCACACAGGCAGTACCAGGTGTCCTCCCCAATTTTTGTTTTTGCTGTTGTTGTGCTTCTATATCTCAACCATCGCAGCAAAGCAGCAGTTATTCAACCTAAGCGCCATTTTTTTATTCATTCTCTGTATAAACATCAGGACGCAGCTGAAGACTACATTTCCTGGCAGCATAGGGCATCGAATAGAATTAGGCCACTGCAAACTGCATTATCCTTCCTATTAGCGCGGCGTCACTGCACGGGCAGATATATCAAAGCGAGCACCGTCTGCGCGTTGTTTTCTGTTGCCTTTTAAAACGAAGCGTCACTGTTCTCAATGATGTCATCTGTAACGCAAAAACGTCGAAGTAAAAGAAAAGAGAAAACGCTTCCCGTGTCCGGATATGAACATGGGTCAGGCCTCGCGTTATGGGTCCCTCACGTATATCCGATAGCTCAATTTCGACCTGGTCGGAGTCACGAGAAAGCTTCGCGTTCAACCATCGCCGTCGTTTGACGGAGGGGTGCAAGATTTTTTGCTATGCGAAACAATTTCACCCCCTCCCCCATGGCCTGCTGAAACTGTTTTCATTTTGCGAAGTTTTTTCAGCGCTCAATGAGGGTTACCACTTTTTTATTGAAGCGCGCGCGCGAGCGCGCCCACGCATGCACGCACAGACGCACACACACGCGCGGACACCACGATCTTTGCGGTGGACCGTGGCAGTGCGCTCAACGCTCTGGTGGAGTCTTCAAACGGCTCCGAAGTGATGTGGCACAGGGAACGTGTCATGATACCCATAGAGCAGCGGGTCACTACGTCATTCATCCTTTTGGCCCGCTCCTGGCACTTCTTCAAGGAAAGAACGCGGGTGAAGGAATTGCCCTTCGACGCCCCGTCATAAGATGAACCTTGCCGTTTCTTGATTTCATCGACGCACAGCTGGCAGTGACGCTCGCCTTCTTCTAAGGTGACAACGTCGCGGCACGATTCGGCCAAGAGGCTCGTCACCTTGACCAGGCCTGTCGGCGCCGATTCGGACCCGTGCTGGCGAAACCGGTCCAGGCATCCCCGCTTGTGTCGCTCCGTGTACAGGTAGGACTTCTGGTGGTGGCAGCAGATAGTTCGCAACGCGCCGGTGCCTAGGTGAGCCGCGATCGAGTTTTGCTCGTGGGCGGGGAAATTGCTGAAACTCTTGATTCCGCTCTCGCCCGTAAGAATCGACTGGTGGAACTCGGTGTTCGTAACCAGCCCCACAGTGCACCACGAATCTGGATCCTCTTTGTCAATGTCCAACACCGGAGGGGCGTTTCTGGAGGCCGCCATATCGGTGGTCTTGCCTGAGGACGCTGTCGACGGCCGGTAGCCTCAGCTGAGCTTGCGCTGTTGTCCGAAAAAAAAGACGTTTCCAGCTCACTTGATTCCGGCTTGTCTTTGCCTTGACTCTAGGGTAGATGTGCTTCTTTTCTCGAAACAACGGGCGAAGTGGCGCTAACAAAAACCAACACGGCACCGAGCTGAGCAGTTGTTCGGTCTCGTGCCAGTCGATGGCGATGGTGTTGGTGGTGGTGGCCCATAAAGTGGCGCATACCCACTCAGGGGGATTGGCCAAGAAGAGTGTTTTTTTTTACTAAAAAACCAGATAGGCAAAAAGGTGCAGTCGAAGAAAGAATTGAGAATATAGGTTGAAGACAGAAATAGAACAAGAAAGAGGAGCGGGAGAGCCTGATCAGAATCATTTTAACAAGGCAGACGAGCCGTCTCTGAAATGCCAATCTTCTTGGTCAGTACACGTCACATCGTCTTCTACTCTGGCTTCCACGCTGGCTTCCACGCTGGAATGATCTCACTGACGCTGACGATGCCATGTCCGCTGCTAAGTATCCTCATTGCAGAACTGTATCGGACTCTCCATTCGTTTTCATTACAATACCCCGGGACAACACGGAGCCGCCTTGGCAAAAGCATTGATGGCCAGTTGAACACCTGGAACGCTTCTGTAGATTTGCCCCACATTGTCGTTGTTGTTCCTCTAGGACTGGCACGTACGTGATGAGGGTATCGGCCAAAAATCAGCGGTTGAAGAAGTACGGTGTTCTGTGTGAAGATAATTAATGAAGAGCGTTAAGAAACCTTAATCGAGATTACAAGACTCCCTAAGGCTACATTGGGGTGCAGCTGTTTAGCTGTTTTGACTGCGCAAGATATGTTGACGCGAAGGATTTCACACAACTTATATGAGGCGTTTTTTCTCGAAATGAGCCAAATCCACCAAACGCGAATTTGAGCAACAAGCAGCAGTTTGTTACCGGACCTAACTGCAACGCCGCCAAAGCTATTACATGATATATTTTACGTCTGCTGGGGGACGTTTAGGGCTGCAAGTATTTAAAAATTAATTCGCGAATTTGAGCATTAATAAGGTGATAAGATTGGATTTGGCTCATATTGAATTGAAACACTGAAGTTGATCCGGAATTCTTATGAACACTTCATTTAAATTGACTTTAAAGCATGGTGCGATTGAGTCTTCATGGTAAAGGCATTAGATATGCAAAAAGTCTTTAAGAACAGTAGAACCATACATGAAGAGCAGATGAGTCCTCTTGGCACCATTAGCAGCTCTTGTCGAATTCTTTCCTAGGACAATTTTCTTGGGCACTCACGAAATAAGCAATCTTTCCATTCCTTTGCCATGAACTCCCAAAACGCTTAAAATGCTGTAAGCGAACCTTTTTCTCGCTGCACCAAGATATTAAAAAAGCTGCAGGTCTGGGACTGCTTTATAGTTTATTCACTTGACAAAGCAATCGCTAGAAAATATTGCAGCCAGAGGTTGCATAATCAACTGCAGCTTGGTAAATACCCATTCAAAGGCAGCGCAAAAATACTGCTCATATGTTCTTCACCTTAAAGAAGTAGTTCGCATTCTCAGAGGCAAAGGGGGGGGGGGGGGGGGGGAGATCTGTAAGCGGGCTATTAGTCATGTACTGAAATGGTAAATATGGGAGTAAAAAATATAACCAGAGGTATTTCATTGGGACTGGGAAGACGAAATGAAATTATTGATTCACATCTCCCAGTTTCATTTCGCTCACTTCTTTCGTTTACTTCATCGCTGACATCTGGCGACATATCTTTCGCCTATCTCCGAATTGCCGTCTGAATTCATAATAAGCCAGCCCCGAAAAGCAAGAAAAGTAAAACTCCCGAAAACACCGGCAAAACAATCTGAACAGCCAAGCCAAAACCAAAGTCCCATTGGGTAAATGGACTTGGTTCATTTTGATGCGTGAAACAGCAGGATCTGGCTCGTTTTAGAAGATGGGAACTACGATCTGCGTACACGTTTTCATAGCGTTATCTCAACTATTTTCTTGCCACCCCTTTTTCAGGGGAAAGTTGAAGAATTTTTCTGGTAACTGCTGTTTTATCCGACTATATTTCGGTTTCTGGATCTGGCTCATTTTGAAGAATAAAAAAACGCCTCATTTGTATGGTTACAGAAAAGTTATTTCCAGCCGCCACCGAACTGCTGTTTTATCCGACTATATTTCGGTTTCTGGATCTGGCTCATTTTGAAGAAGAAAAAAACGCCTCGTTTGTATGGTTACAGAAAAGTTATTTCCAGCCGCCGACGAAGCACAAGCAGCACAAGCACCGTTTGCCTCGCTCATCGTTCAGCACACACTCTGGGTTCTGCCGTCGGCGGTGCTCAGCCTCCGCTCTGGCAGCTTGTTTAGCTGCAGCGGCTGACGAAGCACACGACCGGTGGCCCCACTCGCAGTTCAGCACTCACTCCTCAATGCAGCAGTGTGCTAAGGCAGCACTCACTCGTGGGTTCTCTCGACGGCAGCGATGGTGAACCTCCGCGTCGGCTGCGCGAAGTGCGTCTCAGGAAGGAACCGCGAACTGCGTCTTAGAAAGCGAACGCACAACATCGTCACGCTTGCGCTCCCCGTAACGTTTTCGCCAAGCGTCGGGCGGACGAGCGTCTCGTGCGGCCTCAGCATACAGCCCTCCCCCATCCACCCCGCACACTTTCAGAGAAGCGCTTCGCTAAGCCGCCACGGCGAACCGCTCTCCCCTCACAATTTGGGGACAGTCTCCTCATTGCTTTCTTTCACTCTTCGGTCTTGCCATCGTTCGGGGCGCCCAAGGGCTGCGCCGTAAAAAAGAAGAGATGCGATTGTTTGTCGGTGAACGGAACGGCGCTTCCCATTGCCAAAGCACCTCCCGAAACGTCCAGATGGACTTTCAACGCCGGATCTGCCAGCCGCTTTGCGATACTCGCTGGCTACGCACCTTCTGGCGTCGACGCTCATATCCGCCGTACACAAACATCGTCATATGGAGCGCAGACGGACGATTTGGCATGCATTTAGGTGAAGCGCGCAGACACCGGACGTCGCTGCAGGCATAGAAAGGGGCTTATCGTAACACGGCTTCAAAGGGCACACAAACGGTCGAAGCGGGCAGTAATGTCTGCTGTATTACTATCTGCGGCTAAGTTTTGCGCTTCTGTTAGGGAAAAAATACAAACAAAAGCACTATTTAGGCTCGTATGATAAATACAATGACATATATACAAATTATTGCAAGCTGAGCCAATTTTAGGGTGTGTAGGGTCTGCGCGTTGCGTCGTCATATCCGCAGGCTTCGGATGCGACCTAGGCAGTGCCGCGTTTGCTTGTATTTGTAGAGGTAATTATTGAATAACTTCTTTATCTCCGCACCGATGCTGATAATTCTTTTTGCGTCTATACCTGCACGACACGAAAAACCGATGTATGGAGGGCAAGAAAAGTATCTGTAAAACATTCAAGACGTTCACTCAACGTGAAAGCTGCCGGAAGTGCAGAGCAGTGGTTCGCCGTAGTGGACTGTGGCGACGTTATCCGCTCACTGCTACCACCCATCACGCTCTCCTCGCCTGATGGATTGAATGGAGGTGTCCAACGCATTTCAAATTTCCCGCCTTTGCAGTGCTCGCGCGCCCCTGCCTGAAACAACGCGAACGGGAGTTTTGTTCCTTTTGTGCTTGCTTTTCATTCCGTGGGCCGTATACGAGACTGCACAAATTCCCCGGGAATTGGGCAAGTTGCCAGAAGTCTTTTCTGATTGGCTTTCAGTTTTGGTCACGTGCTTCGGCCACCTCTTGCCCAACTTTCGCGCCTGGCGCCGTTCCCGAGCGGCTCATGAGGCAGAGACCGGCGGCAGGCGAGAAAGTTGGGCTAGAGTCGGTTGAGGCGCCCGGCTGCCACGGAAAAATGACGTCAGCAGCACCCGCGATATCACCACCCTCCATTCTCCCTTTTCCACCCGTTGCCATTACGATTAATGCAACGCTTTTCAAACGCCATGTGCCACTAGGGGAAGATTTGCCACTGTTGGCGCGAATTCCGCGGCACCGCGGTGGATGCTGCACAGGCCGCAATGTGGTATGGCAGCAAAATCCTGCACCGTCAAGCAAAATGGGCTGGTGAGCATTGTTCCCGGTGTACTGCTGCCGAACCCGCTGGCTCCCGCGGACGAAGCGAAGCCTTTCGTAGCATCCGAAAATGTCACGTGGTGTGACGTCGGTGAACAAGGCACAATCGTTGGATGTTCCAGGAATGCCACCGACATTCTCCTTGAGTTAGAGCGCGACCAGTCGATATCGGTTGAACTTGAAGTGCTTGAAGTATGGCAGCAAAAGCCTGACCCACGAAGCAAAATGTGTTGGTGCGCATTGTGGCCGGTGTACTGCTGCCGAAAATTTTCGTGCAATTTCGTCTTCACAAGGTCGAAATTGTATATTTCTTCGTCCTTCGGATCTTACGCACGTAGGATATCTCGCGTCTTCATCGTGTAGACGAGTGTTCTTACTCGCAGCTACTCATCAAGGCCCCATGCGTAGCAGTAGTCGTGAAATCCGTCGATTCAGGCTGGCTCGTATGCAGAATTCTGGAAGTCGAACGGCTTTGGAGGCTTGATTCCTGCCACTTCTCGATGACGGTCGTTGCTGCTCCTTGCTCCGAGGGTGGGCCTCTGCTCTGGTTTGCCCATGTTCGTTGGGACGTTTATGACGGATCCGCTACCGATACCACTTCTGACATCATGTCAGACAACTCTAGTGTGGCGACCAAGAATAAAACTCGTTTATTGGTCGGCACCAAAATACACACTCCCGAAAAGTCACGGGACTTCTCTGGCCTAAGGAAATGCCACACGCACCAGGCCCCCCCGCATTATGACCTCACAGCAGCGGGCTGCAGGGACCGGCTCGGTATTGGTTATAGGCGACGCCAAGTCCCGGAAATATTTCGAATCGCTTTCGGGGTTGTCGGTACTCGGTGAGTTAGTTTCGGCTTGGTTGAACGTCTTCATGGTCGCCGACATGCCCCGAATGCATGCGTGGGGGCGGGACTTCCCATCGGTGGGGCCGATTCTGCAAGATCCGCAACCGAGTCTTTCTAACGCCCCACGAACAGAGAACCCTTCCCCGTTCCCTTGATAATGATGACCAAGTTGCATGCCTAGTTCGTATAATTGTCATGATAGCGCCAACTTCGAACCTTGACCACAACTGAGTAAAGCTGTGGCGTTATTAGGCGTCAGAAAAAAAACTGTGCCACAGCTTTAAACTGCTCTGCGCTTTTTAGATATCAATTAGTTAATGTGCTTTAAACAGATTGTCTGTTCAGTTGGCATGATGCCTCAGTTGGTGGTACTTGAAACACTTACATAACTCTCGAACACATGTTTTTCTTTACTTTTTCGACATAAGGCGCAAAATACAAAAATCATGCGACAGCCTTAACCTGTACTGCACTATTAGTGTCCTGATCCTGTTTGCTAGTAACAGGATCAGGACTTTACCAAAATGCCCACGAAATTATGGGTCGAGGATGGGATAAATGGAAGCAGCGATGCACTGAACGAGGGGACATGGGAAAGCACATCTACACTTCGATTCATGTTTGAAGAGAACGAAGAATGTACTGCACCGAGACATATCGCCGCTACCCCTAGCCTTCTTCATAGTTAACCAGTCAGTTTGTGACCTGTCGAAATTTGCGTAGTGTGTAAGTGTGCTTTCCATACACGCCCCCCCCCCCATCAGAATTTCTGAAATCTCTCTTTAAGCGCGTGTAGTTTTTATTTTTGTGGAATGGACGAGAGACGGCAGCACCAGCTGCGAAAGAACATTTGATATCTCTAATCTGAAACAATGTAGGGTCAAATGCTCCAGACTGCGCATTTTGTGTTATGCCAGCACTGCCGATAGTCGAGCTCCAGTTATTTTATTGTGATTGAACTGTGATTTTATCACAATGGTTTCGCAGTGAAATTACCCTAAACGTTGCTCAAGCCTCGTAGTTGCAAACGTGTACGTCCTCTGGTGCTCATTCAGTGTGCTCCTAATCCAAAAGGGTGTCTATGGATCTTATGACCACGGCGACGGCGGTCTTTCACGGGGAAGACTTCTGGCTTAGGACGTGGGCGAAGAATTCTTGGCACCTAAGAGTTCTGTGGACCGTGATCCAAACTACGGTTGCTCCCACTGAGATGCAAGGAGGGAGAAAGGCAACCACGGACGTCCGCGGGACGTCCGAAATACAGCCGAACATCCAATCCCCAGTTTAGACGGCCGCTGCAAATCCACTGTACGTCCATGTTTGGATGTCCATTTTCGGACGTGCCGTGGACATCCGGAAACGGAAGTCCATGTCTTAATGACATCTGCCAGTGGACGTACAAAGTTATAACGAAGCATGAAATAATGGCTTCAAATGAATATAGAAGCAAAAACGAAAAAGCAACTTTGCTTTTCAATTAAAACGATCTTGTACATCACCCTGACTTGTATGTTGCAAGTTTCATCTTCATATTTGTGACATTAATCCCAATTGTTTCTTTGTTGAAGGATGTCACCAACTACAATGAGGATGTCTTCGGGGAAGGATATATAAGAAGAACCGATAAAGAAACATGTGGAGCAATTTCCCTGTGTTCATGTATGCCTGTCTGCCCGGTAGTGCTTGCGCGGTAGTGCTTGCGTTGGTCTTGCGCGGTGTACATTTCGTGGCAGAAACATAAGCTTCTCGTTATGTGATGTTTGGAAATTTTTACTGAACATCCAAAATACATCTAATTTCGGACGTCATACTGGGCGTACGAAAGTGGTAAATGCGGACGTCCCACGGACATACATGGTACGTTCATCGGCCCTGATACGGGCGTCCTTCGGAAGTCCGCTACAGCCGGAGTGGACATACGGTGGACGGCTGACAGACGTCCGGTGGTTGCTTGGAAGTCTTCAAAGAAGCTACGCTTGTTTACTTGCAGTAATTACAGACAGTGCTACCTGCAATCCATCACTCCAAATTGTTCGCACGAAAGCTAATCTCAGCTACCGAGGCTGGAAGAACTGTGATGGCAAGCCAGGCTGTATTGCACTAGAATATTCACAGTGTAAATGAACGGCGATGGTAAATAACCGATAATTCGCAGAAATTTCGCATATATTCAGGGCGCCGACCGAAACGCGATGCATATGCACACAGGGCACGCACAAACTCCGGTTCGGTGTTTGGGACTAGACAAGAAATTAGAAACAAGGAAACATCGACTTTTTAATAGCTATCGCTTTCGCGTTATCAGCGGCGTCTAGACGCGCGGTGGTGCGACGCTGCGGCTCGGCCTGGTGCCCCTGAGGACGATCTGGCGACGTGCGAGCCCAACAAGAATTTCCTCGAGCGTGATGTCGCTTATGGACATTTCGGGAAGCCGCAGGTCGCGCTTGATGGCCGTCATCTTCGTGAATATCTCCGCCCAGCTCGTGTAAGACTTGCCCACGAGGAATTTCATCACGCCCTGCGTGAACGGCAGAGAAGGAAACGTCAATGGGCGAATGTCAGCATGGCCTGTCTGCCTACGGGGTGTACATAGAAACAATTTAGCGCCCCTTTCTAGAAAATTGATGGTTGAAACGCGGAGCTTTTTCCGATACGAATGCGAAGTCCACAATTCTACCGACCAATGGCCAGTCCAAATCTACGAAACGATGATCTAAGCGAATGGGATGTGATTTTCTATGCATTAATTTGAATGGGTCATTACAATGGGCTCATTCGGTTATCTCAGCGTCATTGTTGATTTAAACTTTGGCTGATTGGTTTGTGGATATTGTATTTGTATCGGAGAAAGCTTCTCGCTTCTTCGTCATCGTCCTTATCATCATCACCCTCTCGTAGTAGAAACCTATTTTGTAAAGTTTGCTTCCTTCCAGTGTAGCTGACAGCAGGCGTAGCTGATACCGGTTTCTCGAGAAACCGATATCTGCTACGCCTGTAGAGTACGCTTCAGGCGGTTACCTCAACAGACCTCCAAAGAAGGGCGGAGAAACAGAAATGGACAGGGTGCACATAAAAACTTCCTCCATTCTCCCAAAATCTAGAAAATATCTTCAAAAATAAAGACAAAAAAATTGCTCAATTCCGTTCTCGAAGTACCGCAAATATATTAACAAGGGCAAATAGGCAGTGAACACGCGTGTTTTCGCCCATTCCTTACGTGCGAATCACGATTATTCTTTCAATAAAAATTAGCTGCGTATCTGCATGCTCCGCAGAAAAGGCGGACAAATCGTCAAGACGACAGTCTTCTGGCGCCCCCACCACGGAACCTTCTCTGCTCTGTCTCTGCCAATCCATCGGACTCTTTCCCTCCCCTCTTGGTCCTCCCGTGAATACAATGGAGGTTGGTTCAGTTCAGTTCCGTTCAACTACGTTTTTACGAATCGTGTGTGATCTGTTCAGACAGCACGCCTTCTTTATTTTTATGCTGGGTTCAGGCAGCGCTAACGGATATGCTCTGTTTTAAAGTATCTCTCCTCTATCGAAAAGCGTTTTTTTTTTCTATCGGTACATGAAACGAACGTGTGTTCTTAATGAAACGAACGTCGGCACTATATACAATTTTCTTTTATTTTCTTGTACGCGTGTCCGTTGTTTTCTTTGGGCTGAATCATGCTGACATATGTAAGCCACGGCAGCAGTTTTACCATTTTGAAATGCCTTTGCCTATGCATAACATACGTTGTGCTCAAGCACTCTTTCACCTGCTTTCTGTCATGGCGGCAAGAGGTCGAATTGGATGACCGACCGACCGACCCGACCCGAGCCGACCCGACCTGACTTGAACTGTACAGACAGACTAAACTTTTTTTTGTTTAGGCGGCACAAGAAATTATCTTTGGAAAAATCCGCGACCACCCACTGCTGAAATTCAAGCACCGCGAAGGCTGTCCGCCCACCCCAAGCATCCTACCCCGTACTAAATCTAGCCGCCTTTGCACGACTAGTTGGCACCTCTGTGGCTTTCGGGGCACCTACCACCTCCGGATAAAGTCGTGCAGCCGATATATCGAGCAGTATCTGCTGACTGCAGACGACGCCGCGGCGCTCGTATGCGTTAGGTGATGCCATGACCTGCAGAATCCTGGTGTCTAGGCGCGAAAGGTTGGACCGCTTGTACCGTACTGTTCTCTCCTGGCCGTTACTATGGCGACCAACCGCGAAACGCAAATATGGTAACCCTCTCTGTTCCTCTCGCACACCGCCTTTCAAGACGCACGCGCGTGAGTGCCAAATATAGTAAGGAAGCCTTGACTAAGCTATTGACGGGAGTCGCAGCAGTAAGGCGGAAAGTTGCTTCGATGGACATCCCAGCAGCACCGCAGACCCGAAGAACGCCAGGATTATTAAGCTGGGGCTTATTAAGAAAAATCGTCCACTTTTGAAAAGATTCGCTTTTATTGTCTGCGGTCGTAAAACCACTCCTGTGAGAGCTGCTAGAAAACCGCCTACGCGAAGCTACCTACGAACTTGTGTGCCTGGTTATTTCGGACCTTTTAAATGGAGCCCTCTAGGGCGAGTGCAACTGCAAGACACAGCGTTTCGGCTAGCCGTACCAACCTCGTAGAGTTGCTGGAGGGCGTCCTCGGGGAATTCCTCTTGAACTTTAAGCAGGACGCCGCTCTGCAGGTCGTAGTCGTAGTGTCGACCGGGAGGTAGGCGAACCGTGACGGTGTAGCAGCGCCCGTACTTCTGGTTCATCTCCTCGGCGTCGCCCAGCGCCTCGACCTTGGCAGCCTTGATCACCGCTACCCGGTCGCACACGAGCTCGCAAAGAGACATGCTGCGCATGTGCAGAAACCCCGAACAAATACGAAGGCCTTCGCACCAGAGTAGGCCGTAAAATTTGTACATAGTAAGCCCAATTACACGAAAATTTATCTCAAGGCATTAGGGTATTTCGACCCTTGTTTTTGGGGTTATTGCATTATGGTAATAACGGTGGCTCATTTTATAAGCATTTTTAGGCCTGCTGGGCCCCAGCACTCAAAAAGTCACTCAAATTGTGGTCGAAAGTTTACCAATTTCTGATCTTAACATTACTTTCAAACTTGAAACTTTAAATTTGCACTGTGCAGTTGACGTTCCCGCGGGACTTGATGATATGATGTGTGTGGTGAATTAAACACTGCTTTCAAGAATCGGTCCTCCTCGAGGGTTGGGGAGATGCAGACCCACGACATCTCTTAGAAAGTAGATAGAAAATTACAGAGGCTTTAGGTGGAGCCGACAGGTAATTAACCACCTTCCTTTCAAAGAACTGGCAGAAGCTATGGACAAGGCGTTTAAAAAAATAGTCAATAATATTTTACATACTATGGCAGCTTTCTAGCTGCTTGTAAACCCTTCTATTTAGGAAGCGGAGTGTTGCTCGTACAGGGACGCGATTTATTTATGCGAGTATTCTTGCCCTTTTTCCTTTTTTTTTCTCTTTAGCCGCTACGTAGGAAGATACCAGAAATTCCTTGAAGACAACATTTCGGCGGGTTACAGTTAAACATTGAAAACATTGAGAACAAAACGCAACAATTTTCAGTGCGCAGTGGCACTCTACTTCATCTGTGGCTTTAAAGGTATAGCTACCGGCTATGTATCCTGTTGTATTCAGTGCCACAACACAGCTCACTCATAACTCAAACCAGCGTTTCAAACATTGTATCTAAGTGGAGAGAGCGGGAGAGGACGCATTTTAATAAGCTCCAAAGTGAGAGATAAAACCCTTACACCCTATCAAAACACAAATAGTAACGCCCTTTGAAATTGTGTAATGAATGATAAACCACCCTTCAGAAGGGTGGGCTGTTAGGTTCTTGCAAGGGTGTAAGAGTGTCATAAATGAGAAATCATGCATGAAGGGTGTTTTTTTTTTGGTAGGATGTAAGGGTGCTAGTTATAGAAGGCTAGTTACACCCTGGTGGGTATAAATCGTTTTAGAGTGTAGCTGTCTTCGCCCGTGCCACAAGGAGATAGTGGTTCTTTGGGGCGACAGCTGGTCAGCAACGTCTCAGGAAGTTGTGTATACCGGTAAGAGGTGATGATGATGGACGTGGCCCGGGTGCTCCTGAGGACTTGCAGCGCCCGGATGACCTCGTGACGGTAGGGAGGCTGCACGTCCGAGAGCGGCTCGTCCAGGAACAGGACGGGAGGCAGGCCCACGTCCGCGCACGCGAGCAGCAAAAGTTTTGTCTCGCCGTGGCTGCGGGGTTGCATTTGTTGCCTTTCTCGTAGTTTGTAATTGTGAAGCGAGTCTGTGGCGACCAATGGTCATTGGTGTCAATTTCTTCCGAAGGTCACGCCTACAAAATAGTGCGGGAACACTTCGGCTGCGCCAGAGCGGACTAGCGAAAGTGATCTTACAGCTCGACACATTGCACCCACGCACGATGAAGGAAGGGTACCCCAGCACGCAGACTCTTTTCGAACATAATGTATGCTTGCGCATAACTGATCTCATTGGTGGGCCACAGATGCGAGCAGAGATGTGATCACAAAGAGTACAGATTGAATGGTCTTTTTAAAAATAAAACAGTGTAGTTATCAAATAAACAGAACAGTCATAATTAAAGACCTAGAATTTCAGCAATAGTTGGCGTGCCCTATAGACTTTGCACTTTGTTTCAAATTATTGTTTTTTTCTGAGGAAACGTCACGGTTATAACAGACTCACAGAAAACGTGCCGTACTTCAACTTCACAGGCCGAATGTCCTCCCGGCCATCGAGCTTCTTCAAAAAAATTTAGCCGTCCCCTGCGAAATTGTCTACCCTTAGCGAGAAAGCGCCATCCACAACTGCCCACCTCCCTGGCCTCTTAAAACTCCCCACTCCACAGTTCAAGTTTTGCCGCGAAAGAGGTACCCCTTACCACATCGTATGGGAATGCTCTCACACACCTGACCTACTTCCCAATCACCACCCTTCCCCTTCACAGTGGGCGGTGCAGCTGTCCAGCTCTGAACCCGGCTCCCAGCTACCCTGGTGAGACGGGCCCGGATGGCCAGCCAGAGCCAGGGACTCCTCGACTCAAGAGTACCCCCACTGGTCTGTCTCCACGCACGAAGTCAGATTGGGATTCAATAAAAGTTTATTCCTCGTCCTCCTGCATTTGGCATGGACTCCAAACTCTAACTCTACTCTAACACCCCTAATACTAAATTACTAACGACTAACTACTACTAACTAACTACTAACACCTACTACTAAAAAAAAAATACTCACTACTCACTACTAAAAAAATACTAACACCCCTAATTCGAAAATACGTGTGGGGTGCAACAGCCGGTACTCCGACGAAGAGAGAGAGGGGCCGCAAGCTCTGATGTTTCTCCAGCCTTGCAGGCCAAGTGCAAGCTGTGCCAGTTTTTTTTCATTGTCTAATACCTGCAGTTTAACTTAGATGTGCTGGCGCAAACTTTAACGTCACAGCTTTTACGGAACGAC
Organism: Haemaphysalis longicornis; assembly: GCF_048455015.1. Classification (NCBI taxonomy): domain Eukaryota; kingdom Metazoa; phylum Arthropoda; class Arachnida; order Ixodida; family Ixodidae; genus Haemaphysalis; species Haemaphysalis longicornis. Next base: position 95,369,814 of record NW_027526225.1, on the reverse strand, counting down.
TGCATGCACCCACTGTTGACAAGAGATGTTCTCGTTTTTGTACACTTAACCGAATATACGTCAGTTCCTGTAGAGCATGAATGCCACCCTCAAGTTAGCGAGGCTACCAAAAGCTCAGCACAGAAATAGTTCTTCTTTGCTTACATTACAATCAAGACAGTAACTGCGACGTCCTAATATTTATAAGTGCTTTTAAAATTATCCCCACACGTCTCAAGCCACATCAATTTCTGGACAATACACTACTGAGTTCCAATGCCGTTAACTTGTACATTTTCAAGTTCAAACCTAAGTGCAGTTTACGTACGAAAAATTGAATAAATGTGACTGGCCGAATACCTACTGTACAACGGCTTAGGTGGACCGAAATTATACGTAAACTGCCATTTCTGCAGTAAAACCGCACATGATGAAATTTTCTTTTTATAACTTAAAGCTTCTACTTTTTAGTTATCAGGTAACAGCTTTCGTTTGTACGTTTAGGCACGGTACGGTGCTAAATATCGGTAGTGGGAACGCTATTCCTCAATACCTGTCTTACATCCTAAAAACAGCCTGTTGTTAAAACCTGTACCAAAATACTCGAAGCGTTCTTAGAGAAGCCGTTATGGACCGAATCGAATGGCCATTTTCTCCAAAGCTAACAGCACGTGTAGTGTTCTTGTTGGAGGAGATCAATGTGCTCAGTAGCGGTAATGGGTTCGCAAAATGCCTGTGTGCTGACGCGTAAAACAGGGTGGTACGTGTTCATATAGCCATTGGAGGACCTTGCAAACTTCGTGTCTTTTGTATATGCCAGTGTAGACTTAAAACGTTGCTGCTTCCTTTACCACAGAGACATAAAGAACAATCAACACGGTCATGCACACCACTTTTTCTGCGAGGTACTGCGACAAAAGGGCTCGAAGGCAACGGCGCGATTTCAAATATGTATCCAAGAAATTGCCATGTATCTGCTCCTTTCGCTGCACATGTCGACGAAAGACGATAGTCGACTGGCGCCCCTGTCAAGTAAATGTCTCCCTTCTCCTTCCCGCTTACCTCTCATGCTGTTGCTGCTTCGTCTCGTTCCTCCCAAGACAACACGCTAGAAGTTTGCTCAAGTCAATTTATATTTACCGCGCTCCACTTTTTCATGCCGGGTGCCTTGACGCCAGCGCTGCCGTACGGCGGAGACGCGCGTGAATCGAGGAGCACTACTTCAACGTTCATAGAACCATGTTTCCCCCCTCGCTGGCGATGGCTCTGGGTACGCAGCGGCGGACCGAGCAGGAGGCCGGTCGCCTCACCGGCGCCCCCGGCACTCCTCGCGCTCCGCTCGCGGGACCTTGAAGACGATCGTCCAGTCCCGTGTCCCTGGACACTAAGGTCAGGGCGGAACCCTGTGAGGTGCTCCCCCTGAAGCCGGGTTACTTATAATAAAGTCTCTATCTCTCTCTCTCTCTCCTCGCACGTTCCAAGCGGAATGTGGAATATATCTAACGGAACCTTTCGTTACTGTTGCCGTTTGATTTCTTAAAATGCCGCCAAGAGGTATAGCGGCGCTGGAGACAGCAGGCGACAGAGTAAATTTTTTTGCTGCAGTATAGTATTTCATTTGCTATCGCAAAAACCACGTATTCATGAATTTTTTTATAAAGGAACACTGCAAATATCACTTATATATTGATTTTCTGATTATATATTTTCGTAATATCTTGTTCTTGTTCAACAATGTTGACAAGTAGGAACATTGACACCGGACTTGGACGTTTACATTTGGCTCTGGGTAGATAAGACTATTGCACACCGTCCGTTTCACTTTGGCCGGGTGGCTGAATCGAGTCACAGACAGACAGACTGAAAAACATAGTGAGACCAAAATTTCTGCGTTTAAGTAGCCCAAGAAAGCCAATCGTCTTTAATATACTCAGAATGTTTAAACGCGATCTGTATGCCTTTAATGCTATGAATACTGTTTTCCGCTCCTTGACATACCGATCCACTGCGAAACGTGTTGCCATCATTTATATTTGAATACCTCCAGTAATTCGCACCCGAACACTATTACTGTAGCGTCACAGAACATCTTTGTGTTCGTCGGCGCATTGACTGGTACATCGTCTTTCTGTATTGTCGGCATTAGGAGGCTTTAACTCAATCTGGTAAGCTTTATCTCGGATAATTTATAATGTCAGATTTCTCTTCAACTCAAAACCTTTCCAGGGATCATTTTAGCTGTAACAAAGAATGCTAGGAGCAGTGAAATCCCTCCACGATTTGTGTGGCCCGAGGCACTTGTCTTACGTGCTTAGTAACCATACTTTTTGACTGAGAATCATTGAGAAAACATTTTTGCTAAGCTGCAATTTACCAAACTAAACGCAGCTAGTTATGTTACACAAAGCTGTGCACGGTATTCTATCATTTGGAAAGCAGTCGGTACGTTTTATTTATTTATTCCGGCTGTAAAACAAGAACACTTCATTCAAATTTACGGGAAATTGGCAACTTCGGGAGTTACCAGTATATAAAGCCCGCTTTTTTCCCGTGTCCTACATTAGTGGGCCTTGGTTAATTGTTTTCCGAAAACTTTGGTACCCACGAGAACGCCTGTTATAAGCAAACTACGTATACTCTATGAATAGCCACATTTGTTTCAACATGACGTGTGACGGAGATTGTCAATATAAAAATAAAACATACTGGTAATCGCTGATCGCAAAGCGCTGGTTTGTGTCAAAGAATATTAAAACCTAAATAGCATGCTAAATGCGTGTTTGTTACCTCTAGCTGAAGTTATTAGTTTAACGTTTGCCTTCCTTGCTTTAAAACGCGAAATTCTAAAATTGATAGCTCCCTAAAAGAAAGCTTTTGAGCTTTTTCGTCTCATGCCCGGCTCTAAGAAAATTGCAAGAACACATCACAAGGCATTGCCACAGTCATCAGTATTGTCATCATTGCGACCTTCTTTGTAACAATCGGGAATGTCTGATTGGTCGTTATGCAGTAGCGACACGGCCAATGGGTATGCGATAACGTTCCCCGCAATGCAGGGGCGCAGGAGTACGCAGTAAGAGGACAGCGTTCAGGCCACAGAAGACATGTTTCAGCGCAACAAGACGGGGAATCATCACGCATCGTTTTAAATGCGGAACAGCTTGGCAATCCCTCTTCGGAATTATTTTTCATTCCTCTTAAAAAAGGTAATCTCCCCGAACACGGCTATGATCCACCGAAGGTATTCCCAACCACCATTCATCCAGGCACAAGTAGTCGCAATCAAATATCGAATGATGCAAAACTCCAGTCGCCCAAAAAAGAGGCAGTGGCAAAACAGCCCACTGAGGTATTAGAAGCGTGCATTCCCAATCGCAAGCGGAGGGATTTGGCGTGCCTAACGTTCTTGAGCGTCTACTAAGAGAACCCATTAGCTCGGCCCATCACAGTTTGAATTTTTCAGCGAGCATACGCGTTTCTTATCTCTTCGTGATGAAAGCTCCGAGATATAAAGCATGCTCTTACCGGCGGTCAGCCAGGGCTAGACAAACAGCGTTCAAAGCTGTCTAGCGACTGTGATGTGAGAGGTGGGTTGGAAATCAGTCCCTTCTTTGAACCTTTAAGCAGTCGGCATATATATGGTGGCGCCAGAGACGCAATGTGTTTACTCTTGTATGACCTCCTCGGGCCTGGGAGGGGTGCTGCAAAGCTCTTATTGCTTATAAGAGTGTCTGGGGTTCTGTACGGAGTCTTAAATTATTCTGGGGTTTATTTATTTACCAGCTGGGCTTTCTCCTGCACCAGAGTGCATGTATGTGCAGGTTTGCACGCGGATTTCTTGGTAGCACATATTCTTTTGGTTTTTCCACTCGCGCTGTGCGCGCCTATTTCTTGTAAAAAAACTGCTTTTTTTCCCCTAGAAATCCCTCTCTCCTCTAAATATTGCAGTTTTTAGAAGACGTTTAAGATATGTAAAAACGTTTTCAATTTTTTATAAACATCTCTTTCTCCTCTGAATGTTGTAGTGCAAGAGAAGAGCAAGATAGAAGAAAAATTGTTTAAATTTGCCCAAAAAATTCCGCTCTCCTGTAAATGTTGTAGTTTGCAAAAGAAGAGAAAGATAGATTTTTTTCTTGTTTTTTCTATGTTCCTTGTTTTGTAAATCTTGTAAATAAATAAATAAAAAGCCCTCTCTCTTCTAGATATTGTATTTGGCAAGAGAAGAGAAAGATAGTGTTTTAATTGCGAAAGAAAAGTTTGCCGCAGCTCACACTGGTGGTGCTGTGTTGGAGAAAGAGCAGAACTGGGGGCCTAACTAGAGTCTCCCCACCCTGACAGCGTGTCCCAGAAGAGAAAAAGCCGCCGGGCCCCAGCAGTGCAAAGCCGTTTGGAGAGCACTGCAAACCAAAGACCATTAAAGAAATGTAGATGTTTTATTCATATCGTCGTCACCTCTCTCGTCGTCGACCTGAGACGGCAGAGCCGCGCAGGGCTATCCCTCATGCAGCGTGTCCTCGCCTCGGTGAACCTGCACTTCTTCAGCTTTTCTGGTGGTGGCCTCCACGCATGATGATGATTATGATCATGATAATACCCCCAATTTTTTTACCCACCCAGAATACCCACAAGGGGTGATTGGCCAGGGCGAACTCACTTGCAGAAATTCGCGAGGACCTCAAATTCTAATTTATTACTGGACCGACCGAGGCCGTAAAATGAAACTTCGTTAGGATTAAAACCCGAATTACCCATAATTCTTACCATTCAGCAATTGAAGCGAGGTGAAGCAGAAAAAAAAGCATAAATACAATTATATATAGGGAGCAGTAAAACTTTGAAGATGGTAGTAGAGAATACAAGAAAAGAAAACTTCGAACAAGGTAGCACCCACCTGACGAAGGAAAGTCTCTTTACTGAAACGTTGGCAACACTCGTGGGTGTTACCTTGTTCGAAGTTTTCTTATATATATATATCTTTTTTATGCCCAAAATTTATTCCGCCAATATATAATATAAGGAGAACCGATAAAAAACCCACACGCTCAATTGGGTTTTTCAAAAGCAGTTCTCCAGCTGCCGAGAAGCGGCGCGCCAGGCGAGAAAAAATATTCGATTGTTTCCGGGATCTAGCACCGCACACATAGTTCCGTAGGCGAAAGCACTGTTCTAAACCGATAAAAATTTAGTCTATGAATCCTGCAGCGCAGCTCGGTGAAGGTCACTTCGCATTGCCGAGAACCACAAAAATGAACATTCCACCCAAAATTTAAATGTTGATACTATTGAAAGGATAGGAGTGCGTGTGAAGGAGTAGCGTCTGAATTCGATGTGGATTGTGCAGGGATGGCTCGACAGATCTGTCGTCATTGTCCTCGGCGTGGCGGACCCATGTCGCGCCTGTCACTACACGACGACGACGACGAAGGTGGAAACCCTTCGTGTGGCATACGCCCATGCGCAAGCCTGAACGACTCCGGGCGGTCGCCGCGAGGCACGCGCTCACTCGAGCTGGGGGTTTTCAGTGTCCGCCAGACGGATTTGTTTCGGCCTAAAGAGCTCTTCTGTTAAAAAAATTAAAGGCGTGATTGAAATGTCGACTGTTCGTGAAGGATGTAAGAAGACTTGGGCATTTAAGATAGGAATAAATGTGGACGAAACGAAAGGATTACAAAGAAAAATGGCTGCGGCTTAAAACTCAGCTAACGTTGGATATGCAAGCCAAAAGCTTGGATTAGTCTTGTTGAGTCTCGGTTTTGCTTGGTTAACCTTTGATGTAGCTGTATTGCCGACCCCGGCTCAAAGCCGTTCGGTCCCGTGCAACGCTCACAAGAGGAGGAACGGCGAACGCCTGGGCGAACTCGGCGTTCCTGTTCGCCGTGCTTAAGGCGATTCACGTAGCCCGAGACGACCCAGCGGCGCGTGCGTGGGAGGCTGTGTGGGTGGTCGGGTGGCTCTCAGCTCATCGGCCGCACCCGCCGCGGCCGCCGCCGCTATAGCTGAGCAGAAGGACTGAAAAAGGGGCCTTTTGCGCAGCGCCGAAAGAGGGCCCGGTGAGTCACATGATGCGCTTCAAGGGGTGTGTCGTATGGGCTGTGTCTACAGTGAAAAGGTGAACCTCCGCATCAGCGGCAAAACCGCTTGACGAGAGCAGTAAAGCTTTGCTTTAAACGTGGAAGCGGGGTATATGTTGAAGTACTCTGTGGTTCGATTTTATGCCATATTTTCTTTCTTGTTACCCGACGTAATGCACGAGTAAAGTAATAAAAACATGCTGGTGTGTAGAGCAATGCACGGGCCGCAATTTCTAGGCCCCGCCCGACCCGGCCCGATAGAGACACGGCATAGGCCCGGCCCGGGCCCCAGAAATTTATAAAAATTGAGCCCGAGCTCGACCCGAGCTCGACGAATTTTTAAAATGTGAGCACGAGCCCGGCCCGAGGTCGACAAACTTCTCAAATATGAGCCCCAGCCCGGCCCGAGCCCGCCAGAGTGTTGTTAAATATGATCCCTAGTCCGACAGGATATTAATATGAACTTGAAGAAGTTTGCTGTCAACCTAAAAAGCGTAAGCACAAAGCGAAAACGACTACTTTAGATTTAAATTTCCTTTAAACTTCGGCCGAACTTTGTAGAACTTATCCTCACTTAGAAGCTGTATTTTCGGTAGTCGTGTAACTTCATTTGCAACTTCAAAATCAAGGCAAGGTGTAACTTCATTTGCCATTCTTCAAAATCAAGGCACACCTGAGGATACCTTAAAGGGAAGGTGAAGCGGTTTTAGAATTAAAAGAAAAGTTGACCAGCAGTAAGTACACATTGAGTAGTTCCCGTGTGCGAAATATTTTCGCAATACATCCAATAGAAGCGGCGCAATGCGCAAACTAAAGTGGCCTGATGCCCCGCCCCCCACTCGCCGCGCGATGCCGGAAGACCGAAGAGCGCGGGCGAAAGTCGGCTGAAAAACGTCACACCTGGACCTCCGGCCGGATCAGCCGCCTCTGCCATGCTCTTTTCGCCGTGTTTCCTTGTGAATGATACTTGTGGTGATTGGGGTTGATAGCACTTATATGTACAATTTTCGTGTTTAAAAAGTATGCACGAACGCCAAACGAGGCATACATTACCATGCCGTATTCCTAAGCAGGATAATGCACGCCGGAATGTTTGGTAACATACGGAAGCGACAACCGAGATGGCTGTGCTTGATGACAGAGAATATACTACACTACGTTAGATACTTTGTAAAACGCTCCAATGCGTTTTTTTTTTTTTTTTTTGATGCGACGGACGTGAATGTTCACATTAGATTCTAGATTTAGGAAGGATGGGGAATACTGCTGTACTTTGACCAGGGGTGTTTCGTTCCGTCACAGAAACAAAGTCACATTTGTTCAAGAAATACTTGTTTCGTTAAACGCGTCGGTTTTCTTTCCCTATGGGCTTACAACAGGGTTCAAAAACCCAATTTCTAGCGAAACTAAACCAAGAGGCCAATCCTGATGAAAGTTCTGTCCAGGTTGAGAGGTAAAATGTATTTCTACAAAGTAACACAACCAAGACCACCACATTACTTACTTTGCAAGTATACATGCCACGATAAGGTAATATTTGTCTGGAGTGAAAATACACCGCTCCGAACCACCACCGTGCCATAATTTGTGTTGACTGCGGGGGCCTAATTCTTTGCCCAAGATCCCGTGTGCCTGCATATTATAACCTGGCAAGCACTTGTTGCCGCTAAACCTCAAATGTGCGCCAATAATAGTCATTGATATATATTACGACGAGACTATAAAAAAATTAGGAGCGAAGAGTAAAGATATACGGCCTTTGTCCGACTAGCGCGGTAAATGCTTAAATCTAGAAATGCTGAAGCAGGCCAACGATTTATTATCACAATAGTTTGGTGATTGTTACCTAACGTAACGTAACTACAACGTAACTGCCTTGTCCGACTGGTCTGTTAATTATAACGAGGGGGCCGTAATATCGTATTAGAATGCGCAACGCACACGCAAGCCCTACTAGAGCCGATAGTGGTACGGAGGCACCAGTATGCTACAGTGTTTTCAGAATAAATGCATGACAAGCAGTAAGACGCCACTCTTCGAAGTGCAGCTAGCGATTGCGGAGGCGCCTTAGCGCCGCTGCCCAAATAACGCGCGCGTGTGGGTTTTTCTATGGGGATGAGTAACGGGGCTGGGGTGGGCGACAAGGAACAAAGGAAATTCGGCAGCAGAGTCCGCTTGTTGGTTTATGCGTGTACCGGCAACATATGCTTTTCGCAGGTAGATTGTATATAAAACGCCACTTAATCTTCGGCATAAACGGTTTCGTATATAGGAGCAAACAGTTCAGGCAGTACCTAATATGAACATAAGAAATAGAAACCCCCTATGCTGATTGCCTAATTCATAAATATTTTTACGGAACCCTCTAGCCGACGCCACAGTAACTGCTTTGGGATTCTCAGTCGTGTAAAGCAAATTTAAGCTCCAAGATAATTGAACCAACAGCACGGGCAGTTATAAAATAAACTTGCAGTCATGTGCGAACATTAAACTGCAAGCTAAATTTCCGAAAAGGCAAGCGCCGCTGCCGTGCGATCGTTCCCAATGCTTCTGCCAAGCCGCGCGGCCGAAGGGTGCCCTTCTTTGACGTCATGGCGGGCGCAACCAATCAGGGGCGTCAAAAGACGAAAAGGGCGCGTCTTCAAAACCAGACCGCGCGTTGTGCAAGATAAATGCCGGTTGGACTCATGCACGCTAAAATTCAATGTGATATTCGGAGTCAGCGCGCAGGAAACTATATAAACGTGCCTCTAACTCAGTTTTTTTGGAAAGCGCTTCAGCTTCCCTTTAAGTGATTCCGAGTAAGTGGATTTTTTTATTATTGCAATTCTTTAAGAGATATTGCACCTTTTGTTCTTCCATTCCTTGCTGAAATTTGATCCCACGACGCGTCCGGTTTCAACATTTGATTTTTGTCTTTCCCTCTAGTTACGTTAGCAGCATGATTTTATCTGCGTTTCTGTTCTTTCTTGCCTTTAGTCATGGCTCTAACAAAATTCTTGCGCGGAAAATCATGGGCTCTGCTTAGAAAATTGGTTCGTCGAACTCTTCACACGCAAAAAAGGAAGACCATAATTTCTGTACGCCCTCCTGGACGGATTGGGTAAAAATAGACAGGGTGCCGAAATCATAAAAGGTTAAAAGTTGCAAAGTAGTGTTGTGAACGCGGCCTCCTTCCCATGTAAAAATTGCTTTGTCGAGCCGGCTTAGGGCAGTAAAGCTGCTGCACTTGGCGGCAACGTCCTAATGACCTACTGGACAATGAATGAGGGAAATTGTTTTGGGGTTAAGTAGAGTTTGCGCGAATTCTGTTGGGAAACTCAAGGGTAGGATTAATAAACAAAGGGATATAAATAAGGAGGGCACCAATTTTATTCCAGGGATAAGCCCGTTATTTTTTCGTAATTTAATTAATACCGGTCACGTTTGTTCTGTTTGTTTTAGTTTGAAAAGGAGAGAGAAAATACAATCGTGTTGTAGTCTGTGGCTGGAGTGCCCTCTTTTTCTGGACCTCTCTCTCCCACTACGCTGACGGGACCCAGACGTCTCTTTTATTGATGTGAAGGCTTTCAAAGTGCAATCGTCTTTTTATCATATCTTTTACAGCGCGGTAGTGAACTACAACTTCCATTTATTGTTTTCACTTTACCTCAAATATCAACAAGAACACGTTCTCTTGCCAACAATTTTGAATTTGTGGCACAGAATAGCCGGGCCTCAGGAACTGCCCGGGCCCGATCGGACCGGCACGGCCCGACAAAATTCTGGTTCAAGTCCGAGCGCGGCCCGGGCCCGAGAAAATGCGTGCTATCCGACCCGAGCCCGACCCGCGGGCCAGGCTGGGCTCGGGCTTTCGGGCCAGCCCGGGCCCGTGCACTGGACTACTGGCGTGTATAAAGCAATAGTATCACTGACCTTTACGACCTCTTGCTGGTTGGGTTGGCCCCAGAACGGCAACAGAGATTACGAACTGAGGCTTTGTATATACGCCATAACGACCTAAACATGCCTTCCTTTTTTTTTTTTTTTTGCTCTAAAGCTGTTTTGCCACTCCACATGCCTATAACTTTCTATATGAACTAATTTGTCATTGGGCCTATCCGGGATTTTTGGTCCTGAACACTCCATAAAGCAGTACTGCTTTGTTTTCCTTTTTTTCCCGATCCGTGACAGGCCGCAAATTATTTCCAAGCTGGGCCTGTCAAACGACGTTCGGGCGCTTCCGACCGAATAGAGAAACGGGGCTTACACAAACTTCTGCTTTGAGGTTCCGACACTAAATTTGCCACTTTTCTCTTGTAACTTCAATACTTATGCACAGCTAACTTATAAGCCAGTAATCCCTTCATTGACCGCAGCCACTGTTGGAAACTATAAGTGATAAAGTAGTTTTGCGGATTTACGTGTAGTATTCAATGTCAAATTAGGGTTACACGCACGGTGCTTCGGGGCAAGTTCCTGATTTTTTTTTTTTTTTTTTTGGGGGGGGGGGGGGGTTCTTTAGAAAAGCGGAATGCTCAGAGTACTGAATCTTGATGGCCGCTAAGTTGCCTACCCAATTCTTTAAGCTGTTGAGGATGAACATTGTTGTGAAGGGTTCCGACATAATCCCCAAATAGTGACTCCCCAAAGCATGCCAGTCTAACATCAATTTTATCACCGCAGTGGTGATTTTAGGCTGGCATCGTGAGACATCTGTAGGCTCGGAAGTAAAACTTAGCATCACCATAGGGAGCTTCATCTGATACGTTACAACGTGACAGTTTTCTTGGAGTCGCCAACTTTTTGCAGCAGCTGTTCTATCTGCAGAGAATACAGCGTTTTTTACTGACGTATACCATGCCGGAACTTCACCAGGGTGGTTAGGAGCGATATTACCATGGCTCCAACAACAGCAACAAAAAAATCAGGCTCTGCGGGGAGCTTCAAGTTGCGGCAAAATGTCGTGCTTAGGGGTGATTTTGCTTTCTGACTACATTTCATCGTGCTCTCCCATCCTAAAGTCAACTTAATAAAAACAGATTTGTAAACGTGGTTGTGGCACCTTAGCGGATGAGAGTCACAGGCCGAGAATAGGCATTTTTGCTGGCTGGCTGAGAATAGGCATTTTTTTTTTGTGACCAAACTGGGCTCACTTTTTTAATCATAAAATAAGGTTCCTAAATGCCCTTTCCCTCGCATCATAATCTCTTACCTTCTGCTGCCGTCGCCTGTGAAGACACACGAGAAAGTCAACAGGGCTAGTAGTAGAAAGGGGCTAGTAGAATCATACGAGGCCAACTTGGGCGTGAATAAACAAGAAGAAGCTATTATTCTTCAACTGCGACGAACGCACATACCTGAAGCTGAGATAGCATGAAAAGCATTCCGCCATCTCCACGAAGTGAATGATGATGAGAGAGACGAAGCAAAAATGCTTATCGGTACAACCGTGAAACATTCGCCCGCACATCATATAAAGACTCGACACGTCAAGCTTTCCACCGCTCCATTGACAAGCCCGTCGACGACGTCGATGTTTGGGGTGGTTACGTAGGGGTTGTTTTGGACGATGAGAATCTCCATGGGTAAGTTGGCGAATTTGGTGTTTGACATTTTAGCCACCTTGGCCGTCGCCTTCTGCAGAGCGTCTTGTGTCGTGTAACCCAGGTACGTGTCTTGAGCTCGCAGCGGACGAACGACCACCTCTTCTTCTTGCTCTCCTCTTTGTTGGGTAGCAACAAACGCGATGAACGTTTTGACCACTTCGGCCAATTTTTGGTTGGCCAATCCCTAGGGGGATCCTGCCACAATCATCATTAATGTGCCGTGCTATAGCAACGAGGGACGGGACAGGGCCCGAGCAAGAGGAGCTTCGCCCCTAAAAATATGAGGCAGTGCAACTTCACTATGGTAGCTGGTGGGACAGCCGTCGTCACGGTATTTTGAGTGCCCGACTAACCAGATAACTGAGGGCTCAATACTTCCCCAAAAAAGACGAACATTAGATTACACTTGCCAAAGGGCACAGTATTACCAAAAATAAAACTTCGTTTTACCTCTAACCCTGCTTTAACATTCAACCTAATGCTTTCTCTCCAACAACCTTTGAAGCGCTTGGACGAAATAACTCCCGGACTGTCCATTTATATGTGAAAACTACTGCAACATGGATATTTGACAGCAGTTCGGTAGGGTGAAAGGCCGCACCTGATTACGCCGTTACTGTTCTCTTGTGGGAGAATTTTAGTAGCAGTATTTTTCTTTTACGGGGAACACAGCAGTGTCATAAGTTAAGAACATATCACCTGCTGTTCTTTTTTGTGCAATAAAAGGGAAACAATATAGAGTGATTACTCGCATTTGACGAGCACTGTGCTGACAAAACTATGCGAAAAGAGGAGAAATCACGCAGCTTGTGAAAAGTATTTGTAAACTTCGACCTATGTTATATAACCTCCAATTTACGCTGGGTTCTTGGTTGCCCAACTGCTCGCGGAAAGCTGTTGCTCCCTAACAAGCGACGGATAGCAGAAATTGACAACTCGGCCTAAGCGAAACTTTATTTCTTTCCCTATATATATTGAAAATAAAGTTTCAACCTGACAGACACCCTAAAAATAAGGTAATCCGAGCCTGGGAACCTGTGTGCAACGAGAGCGGCAACTTCGATGCTCTACTTTCATATTTCTTCTGAATTTGCGTTCATTTATAGAACTTTCCGTATTCTTCGCCCTGGATTTTTTATTGGTGAAGCGCTGTCTTTTTGGGACAACTTGGTCTCCCCGTTTAGAGAAAAGAAAGTCGTGACAGGCAATTTTCTATTTCTTTGGATTTGTAACGTACAGGTTGCACATCTCAAGGAACAATGAGAGCGGGTTTCAGAAATTTTATTGGTCACAAGTCACTGCTGTATTCTTCCTTTTCTTTTGTAACATGAGTCTTTAGGCTTAAGAAACTTAAATTTCTTCCCTTATTTGGGCAGATACACATATTCGCTGTATATACGAGTGCAATGCTCAAGTGTCCTGTCCCATAAATCTCGAATTGCCGCATTGTAACTAGCCGATTGTCTGTGATTTATTTGCTTTTGCTATTGATGCCGCAAAACTGATGGTAAATTTACAAAAAAATGTACACATTTCTTTCAGGTACAAAACGACAAAATACAAACAAACACAGGAAATAACAAGAAGGCCTGAACAAGAGCGGGCGCATAAGACTATGGTGACTGTTCCCCTCCTCGACAGAAAAAAGCCTTATACTTCACCGCTATTTGCAAACGTGTCAGACTCGACTGCCCCCCCCCCCCCCTCCTTCCCATCAAAGATTAACCTGTTATATTAAGCGACTATTGTGCTTCTTCACATATAATGACCACAACAGTTTGATTTTTAAAGGCCGATCATCAATAGATACAGGTTACGCCAAAAATCTGTTGCCAATCATTCTTGATACCTCTCCTCTTTCATACGCAAAATGCTAGTTTGTTACAAAGAATAGGCATTACTGTCGTGTTCTTGCAATCATTATTTTCAAAGGTCCGTGATGGCCGCATAACAACTAGAAATCCCAAACTTATGTATTACGACTGCTTAACGCTTCTGTCTCCCCTGGGCATCTTATTTTTCACGAAAGCCTGCAGTTTCCCATTGTTCATCTTGTGCCCTCAACCTTAATGAATTCAGAAGCACTCTGGGCTGCACTACTAATCATATAGAAAAACACAAATATAAACCGCGCTGACGAACAATTTGTCACTAAATTCTCGGCGAAGCGTCTCGCAATAAGTTGAGCGCGAAAGCATAGGTGGAGCTCAGCTCGATGCAAGTTGCTCGGCGAGCTACATAGTTGTGTACAAAAAAAAACAAGAGTTTTTGATGAAGGTAATAAATAACAATGAAAGCACCGTTCGACGCCCTCCTGGCTGTTCTTCACGCAGCATTAGGCAGAACGTGCTACCCGGGACAGGGCTTGTTCAGTTTTGCACCGTGTCCCACAACGTTTTCATTCGTGTACACACGCCCAAGCGAAAACTTAGAGACGAGCTGTAGGCTTGTTTGTCTGAAAATTCTAGGTGTTCAGGCACGCCCTCCGTAGAGGCGGCGATCACTGAGGCGTGAGCCACACGCCCATCGCTTCCTACTCGTCGGGTGCTGAACGTGACCCGCGCCCAATCGTTCGCTGCCTCGCCGGGCCAGTGATGTTCCAGGCAGGGAATTTCTCTTTTTTTTTTAGAATTATCAGGTGTGTGTTTTGGCCGAAAGGGAAAAAGAGAATCTTTAAAAGATTCAGAGAGTTTTAGGAACCTTGGAGTAAAAAGGAAAAAAAATTGCTACGGCTTCGCTCCGCTAACCTTGGATATGAAACCAAAAGCTTGGCTTAGTCTGGTTGAGTGTTGGTTTCGATTGGTTAACCTTTCATTTAGCTGTATTGCCGACAACGTGTCAAAGTTATTCAGTTCCGTGCAACGCTCACAGAAGGAGGCCGGGCGAACGCGGCGTTCACTCATGGCGAACCCACCGTTCCTCTTTGCCGGGCGCGAGACGAGTCACGTCGCCCGAAACTACCAAGCGCCGCATTCATGGGAGGCTGCGGGGGTGGTTGGCTGCCTCGGCTGCAGCGGCGGTCGCGACCGCAGTCGGCGCCCGCAGGCGCAAACAGCGGGCCCGGCGAATTGCATGATGGGCTTCGAGGGGTGTGTCGCCGGGTGTGTGTCGCCGGTCAAAAGGTCATTTGCGCATCCTCCACGAAATCGCTGTACGAAAGTGGTAAAGCTTTGCTTTAATAATGTCAGCGAACCAACCTGTCATCTTATATTACTTTGTTTTCTTTTAAAACGTTCTCTTACACTTCATCTGATTTATGTTAAAAAAATGACACCATCTTCCCGTAAGGGAATTCTGAGTAGTATGCAAAGCAGCTATGGGGTCGATTAAAGTGCACATTAGTTTTCAGTTCGTCGTTTCCATTAGGTTGAGGTACGTAGCTACCGTCATATTTACAGTTTGGTTTCCATGGTAACTACCACACTTCTCACTTACCGGAACTACGAAATGGGAAATTGCCCATGGCTCTTTCGCATACTACTCAGGGTTCCCCTACGGGACGGTGGTGTAATTTTATTAGATGCGGCGGGCCCATGTCCCTCCCTTGTCGTTGTTGCGCCGTCTATACCCCTACTGTGCATGCTGGGCTTGCTGAATGCCCGGTGGTGTCTTACCCTTTAATGGCTCCTGGAGCGACAGTGTTACCGGTGTCTTCCTGGGCCGGCCCGAGATGAGTCGAGCATGCGCAGTGTGGGTGTGGACGGCGCAATAACAGGGAGGGACATAGCCCCGACCATGA
Organism: Haemaphysalis longicornis; assembly: GCF_048455015.1. Classification (NCBI taxonomy): domain Eukaryota; kingdom Metazoa; phylum Arthropoda; class Arachnida; order Ixodida; family Ixodidae; genus Haemaphysalis; species Haemaphysalis longicornis. The sequence continues at coordinate 95,354,437 of NW_027526225.1, read as the reverse complement.
GATGCTGGAGCGACAGTGTTGCCGGTGCCTTCTTGGGCCGGCACAAGACGAGCACACCTCCCCTTAAGGGGCTCCTGGAGCGGCAGTGTTGCCGGTGTCTTCCTGGGCCGGTGGATGGACGGGGACAATGGACGACGGACGACAGAGCCGAGAGCAAGAGATGCTTTGCATCTAATATCCACATTCGTGCTCGCGCGAGCCACAAGCATCCCTGAACGCTTCCAATACAGCTCATAAAACAGGAGGGAGCATACAGGAAAGAATACTTTATTGGAGCTATCTAGTTACGGGTGAAGCGGCGGTGGCTGAACGGCTGAAGCCTGTTCTCATGTATTTCTGAGCAATATACAAAAAGTTATTTCGGGGGCGCTTTTGGTCGTGTGCTGTCAAAAAGAGAAGGTGGCCGCAATTGCGGCGCTGAGCTAAAATTACCTCAACTACACAACAATGTCCCGCTCTTTTTCACACGAGCAGTTTTAACTTGCAGCTTTAACATGCAATGTAACCTTGCTGCTAGGTACAAAATCTGAAATGGATAGTCAAACGCTGCGGGGCAGCAGATATAGTAGAATTTAGTTCACAAAAAACTGATTTTCTGAACGGCGTGGGCGTGCCGGAGTGTACGTAAAGTAGCCATATGTGGCGCTGGCTAACACCCAAATCCGAACAGGAATACGCCTAAAGATCTGTCAGGTACAAAGCCAGAATACAGCAAATTTTCAGGCAATTTTTGAAAAACTTGTAGAGAAAAATGTACAAAAAAAGGAATTTTTTCTAATATAGGACTGAAAATTTTTCTTTTCAGTACAAACCATCACTGCATCGGGCGTACCTCAATCTGACAGCGCGTGCATGATGACCTGGCGTAGCTCGGTGGGAGAGAGCAGTGGAATGAAGCTTCCGCCTTCGCGGCTGCCTTATTACTGACACGGTAGATGAGTCACGCCGAGAAACACGGGGCGGCTCTTACTCGAGATTGATTGATGATTCATTGTAGAGTTTAACGCGCCGACGCAACGCAGGCGATGAGTCGCGCCGTAGTGGAGGGCTCCAGATTACTTTCGACCACCTGGGGATCTTTAACGCGCACCGAGATCTCGTACACACGGGCGTTTTTGCTGTTCGTCTCCATCTGAAACGCTGGCGCCGCGGCCGGGAATCGAACTCGCGTCAACAAACCCGCTTCGAGGTTGCAGAAATTTTGCCGGCTGATTATTCACCGATGATGCAATCTTCTCGTTATGAGAAGCTTACTACATGAGCTCTTTGACAAGCGTGTGTTCTACGAGAAGCCGCACAATCACATCGAGACCCCTGTTGGTTTGCAAAATGCTTTCCGTAACGTGGGCTAACGTGGTATCGCCTTCTAGGGATACTACAATAACAACAGTAGAGTACCCGACAGTAACAGCAATTCGTTGTGATGCCGATTTATCTCTCATTTATTAAGCAAATAAACGGTCATTGAGCGCTTTTTGTTTAGTGCTATCCTTGCTCGCTGCAACGAGCTGACTCCCACTGCTCGGCATCGGATGAAGTACTTACTTTGTGCGTTCTCTAAACTTTAGACACCATATAATACCATTCTCACAGCGTTTCAATATACAATAGAAACATTTTTTTAGCCTGAATTACACATTTTCTAATAGTCACTTTAAAATGTAGCGGAAACACGTATTCAGCAATGAATTTTACTTTTTTGGCCACTCGTTGCAAAGTATAGACAGTGCTGTAAAAATTCAAGGCACACGTTTCATTCGATGAAGATTGAAGGTACAAGGCCTAAATGGCAACATCTATCAGTTATTACAAACTGCGTTGCAGACAGCCCAGCCCGTGGTCCTGCAATAGCCCCTAAAGCAAATTGTAACGTAACGTAAGGGTATGTTCAGACTACCGACGCAAAAGCCGTATCGTGATCTATGGACGTAAAAAAAACGGAGTGTCACGCAGTTGGGATGGCTTAGACGTGAAATGACGTCATTCTTTAACGTTAGTACGATAGTTGCGGCACCAGTCTGAAACAGCCTAAGACGGACGGTAGGATCGTTGTGTACTTTCCGGTATCTCCAATGACCTGCTTCCACATTCAAACAACTGTGACGATGAAGTCTTCAGGAATAGGAGGCCGCATGTATGCATGGCTATCAAACTATCTCTCCGATAGGTATGTATACATGTCAACACACAGCGGCGACTCAGCACTGTACAGAGTGACTCGAGGTGTTCCCCAGGACAGGGTGATAAGCCCCACGCTGTTCAACATCTCCATTATAGGCCTGGAAAAATGCTTGCCCCAGTCGGTTGAAATCTCCTTGTACGCGGACGACATTTGCATATGGAGCTCTGGCCGAAACAGACGTGTGCTGCGGTCGAGACTGCAGCGAGCAATCAACTCCATTGTATTGTTCTTGGCAGCCCGAGGAATGGAAATTTCGGCTAGCAAATGTGCTGCGTTGGCGATTACGAAGCGGGACCTCACGCACTACCGGCTCACTGTTGGCGGCACTGACATTCCATACCTTCCCAGCTATAGGTTTCTGGGGGTGACATTCGACAGGTCACTCACCTGGTCACCTCATGTCCGCCATCTCAAGGAGAAGCTTACCTCAATCGCCCGTATATTCAGCATGCTCTCCAGAAACTCCGGCGGTTGCTCCGTTAACTCTCTCCTTCGGCTCTACGAAGCGCTGTGCGTTGGCCTCATACGCTACAGCATCGCCATTTTGGTCCCGCTTTCTAAAGGAACTATCAAGGCTCTAGAGTAAATGCAAGCACAGATCTTGAGGACTTGCATTGGTGTTCCGAAAACTATATCTACTGTTGGAACATTGATGGAATGCCGACGTCTGTCACCCTTGGCTCTCGGCACGCAGGAGCTTCTCCGTGTGCGACTGCGTATTGTGTCCAGGCAATGCGACCACCCTTTAGCGCCAAGTTCAGTCCCTGAAGTGTGCGACTTCCTGCCGCAGCATTACCAGCCGCCATCACTTCATCTCCACCCGCCCTGGATGTTCCCGCCCATGAAAATAGTGGCCACGGTGCCCGGAATTGCACGCAAGGAGCATTTTCCACCTGCCGCTCTACGGTTTCTTGCTCTTGAATATATGTACAGCACATACGGAGGTCATACACATCTGTACACTGATGGATCGGTGTCATCCACATCATCCACTGTCGCAGTGTGGATACCTTCGTCCCACACCACCCTCAGTGCCATGCTCAGCCACAAAACATCATCTACGGCCGCCGAACTTGCAGCTCTGCGGATGGCCTTGGCTCACATCATCGAGCAGCCGGCACGCACGTGGGCCATCTTCACGGACTCTCGGGCTGCACTGCAATGTCTGGCGTCTTTCCCCAAAGATCAGCTTGTGCTTGATGTACAAGCTTTACATCTTCAAGCTCTGCAAGCGCACCATCAAATAGCACTTCATTGGTTCACTGCCCATTGCGGGATAACTGGAAATGTGAAGGCGGACGTTGCAGCATCCAAAGCGCATGACCAACGCGGATCAAAAATACCGGTGCCATTTTCTCGCAAGGATGCTTCAGCCCTTGCATCTAGTGTGGCATGGAGCATGCAGCGATCGCTCTGGGCAGACGCATCCCGCCGTTACGCGCCCCTCTACTCTATCGACCCGCATTGTAATTTTAAGATGCCACGGGGACTATCCAAGCATGATGAAGCAGTACTGCACCGCATGCGGTTGAACGTCGCCTACACGCGATACTACTGCTACAAAATCAATCAGTCCTCATCGCCTCTGTGCCCACAGTGTGGTGTGCGTGAAGACCTCCAACACCTAATATGTGACTGTGTGCGCTTTACTACACAAAGAGTGTCTCTCGCAGTGTCCCTGGGCCGGCCGCTGTCCGCAAAACTAGAACTGAGGGACGTATTAGGTCCTTGGAACTCTTCCAAACGTGTCGCTCGTGCAACGAAAGCCTTATTGGCATACCTAAAAGACACAAGTCTTGATCAGACTTTGTAATTAGTTAAAATCATATGTATTCCTCTCCATCATTATAATTATCATCGTCATCGCATTCATCTGGCATAGCAAGCCAGGCATCTTAGCTGGGCTGACATCGCCAGTTTTCATTAAAGACTGTTCTCTCTCTCTCTCTCTCTCTCTCTCTCTCTCTCTCTCTCTCTGCCACTGCCTTTTGCACGCGCCTGGCATTGGATTTGGATGCTCTTAAGATGTAAGATTTTTTCTAGATTTACGCAAACACCTATTTACAGAAGACAATGTTTGCAAGCAGGAAAAAGAAACACACGAGCCGCAGTGTTGCACAGAAGAAAACAAATGACCATAGGTCTGCTCTGGGGCAATTTTCGCTGAGGGTAGGAAAAGATGAACGATTTAAATACCCTTTGGCGGGAAGTGAAGCGGTGGACACAGGGAATGAATGAATGAATGAATGAATGAAACCGTTGTCACGCAAAGCGCGTTGCTTGATTGTTTGAGGCATTGCGTAAGGAAGTTCTTAATCTAGACTAAGTTGTAAAAAATAAAACTTTAACCGCGACAGGGCTGTGTGGCCTCGCGAGAGAGAAGGCAAACATTGCCTCTTCTTATTCTTCTTCTTATTGCAAACATTGCTTCTTATTCCCAACGCGCTCTGACATGAGCCGCTAGCGGCGGAGATTCATGCGCTAGGGATACCGACTACGAGTCGTAGTCGCAGCTCGCAAAGCGTGGTGTTACTTCATTTTCCATACTCTATCGACACGTTTCCGCCCTTTTTTTTATATGTACGGTAGCAGAACGGACGTTCTGCGAGATGAAATATTTACGCAAGTGATAACGCTACCTGTACGTAGTTGTCAAGCACGACGAAAATGTTCCACTCAAGCAAGTTAGAAGCGGAAGACAACCACAGTAAAGAATTCAAGCCCCGTTCAGGCTGACTGCCCCCAAAAGCTGTCGGCTTGGATCATAAGCCTCATGAGTGCAAACATTACGTACGCGCCTTCGAAATATGGTTTGAAAATTGTGCATAAAGTGTGTAATAAGCGTCCAGGAAATGGTGAAAAATTTTTTTGCTATAACCATTGGTGATCCTGTACGAATTCCACAAAGAAGAATGTGCGCACTACCACTGCGTATTACGTCTTCAAAGCTCTACGCGAGTTTACGGCACACTGGATAACAAGACATCGTGGGTAATAAGACAGCGTAGAAAAATGTAAAAAGAAGCTTTTCAACATAAACAGCTGCTCGTCTGCTGCCGTATTGAGAATATGCAAATCAAATTCTGCAATCTTGAGCTTACGCAAGGCGTATCGCATCGGGGCAGACACATACAAATGAAAGAACAGACCGTAAAGCATGATTATACGCCCATGCGAATGTAACGATATTTTTATTCGAGAGTATTACCCCAGTGCCTTCGATGTTGATTTCGTTCATCTCAAAATTAATCATGCCTACTTACTACGCAATGCGTTTGTGAAAATCTGAAACTATAATATTGCATCTTCGGTTCTCCCTCGACGTCCTTCGAGGCTTCATTTTGAAAACCACAGGCTCCATTCCCCAGGCACAGCGAAAATACTCCCCAGAGAATTACTGTGCTGTCGATGCAATGATATTATAGATTTATTTTACTGTAAGCCTACCGGTTTCATTCATTGAAACTCAGCCGGCTGTGAGTTGCCTCGTTTATTCGGGATCTTTACTTTCGAGATAAAAACTACCAATCCAGGAATGCGTTCTTTTTGTTCGTTTTATAATTAAAGAAAAGTTGAATGTGCAGGTCTAGAAAAAGCTTCAACGATTATTTTATGTTTGGACATTTTAAAAAGCGCATGTCCTCATGGGATCATGAGGACATGAGCTCGCCAAAGCGGTCCTCCAAAGACTCGATAGATGGATCGGCTACAAAAATTTCGGAGAGGCCTTCGTCTTTTATTAGATAAAAACAGGCTGATCATGATAATGATGATGGGATGATGATGATGATTATGAATGATGATGATAAATGATGATGACTATTATTATAATCAAGTGGTGTTCAACCGGTTTAACCGGGGCCCTTAAGGGTACTTTTACTAAAAAAGAAAAAAAAAACTATATCAGTACGAACGTTGCACCATTTAAAATATAACTGTTTTGTACGCGTTCCTGACACACTTGAGATCAATGCTGGGAAAATAACAAGGACCCGCATATAGTAGTCTCGATCATTTCACTACGAGCCGTTTCAGTGTCGGCGTCCGTATTGAGCACACGTGCACGTTTTCAAAATTTTCTCTGTGGTCAAAACAGGTAGTCTTGCAAGAAATATGAAGGCACTGCTTCCTTTTATGCATTGTTAGACAGACGAGTTCTACTCCCAGCTTCTTAATGGATATTTCCGCATGTATTTCTCCGTGGGTACACGAGACGGGAAACATCCAGGAGCAGAAATCTTGGTCGGAAGAGGGTTCGGGGTGGCAGCAGCCAGTGTGCGGCATTGGGTGGAGAGAGTGTGACGCCAGAGCTCGATGCTGCACTGAGCCGTACATAGGGGGAGATATCTGTTCGTAGCGGCAACGCGGAGCATGGCGCAGGGAATATGAGACTGAACGCGACACAGCCACTCCCGCCGGGAATCATGTGCGCCACTGAGTCAAATCAGGGGTTGGTTTTCTCTTTCGACGCCTTCATTTTAGTGTCGTTACTGTTATAGCTTCCCCCATAAACACGCATCGGCGTCCCTAATAAATGCTTATTTTACGGACAGAATCTTGTAGAGCTTCTGTTCTTCGTGTACGTTCATTGTTTTGCCCTGTATTCATTTTCGTGTAAGAAAGTTGTCTTACAAAGTTCACATCCGAGTACCATCCTCGTCGATGGGCTTCAAAGCTTGCTGGTTGGGTCGATTTCATCTGTAGCAACGGGCTAGCAGGTTTCCAGGAAAACTAAAAGCTAGACCGTGCATATTTGTTGCCTCGAAAGCTCATTCGATTCCCGCATAATAAAGTACGCTCTCTGCCTCCATCTGCAGGTTAAGCACATATCTCACTGCAGGCTATTACAGATGATGATGATGGTTGGATGTTTATGGCGCAAGGCCAACTGGGGCAAAGAGTGCCACAACAATAGTCATATATGAGGGATGAAACCTTAAACAATAACTAAGTCAGCAAAAACAAAGTAAAATCACAAGACGACAATGAGCATGGCTGGTGTAGAGGGCCAGATTTCATGATGCGTGATAGGAAATGAGGTTTAAAAACTTGACTTCTGACAAATACTCAAACACACGTTTCACGGAAACAATGGTTTCGTCACCTAGAAAAAACGATGGATGTAGGGGATTATGTTGTCTGTAGAGTTCTCTGAAGTGTTTGTGTCGTGTTGTGTGAAGTGCCTTGCATGTGATTAGTATGTGCACTACGGATAGGGCCTCTCCGCACCTGCTGCACTGGGGTCTAGAAGATCCCGTCAGCAGATACGAGTGCGTCGCATGGGTGTGCCTCATCCGCAGCCTACCCAAGGCGACTTCCGTGTGTCTGTTGTGTGAGTCAGATGTGTACCGTCCCAAGTGTGGCTTTATTACATGTAGTTTGCTGTCTGTCTGTTCATCCCAGTGTTTTTGCCATGTTCTGCGCAGGTGTTGTCTTATGTGTGGCTTGAGGTCTGTGTAGGGTACGGTTGTTATGTCTACAGTATTCGTCACAGAGCTGGTCGCTCTATTTAGTTGCCGTATTATACATTTTTTATTTCAAAAACATTCGCCAGACGGACTTCTGGGCAGCTTACATAAATGTGAATGAGCCATAATGCACGCTCAATAGGGACCGTAGATTAAACATGGAGGGCGGCCCACCGGGCGCCTTAGCTGCAAAGCCTGGGGTCTCGGGTATTCGGATGTGCCGACCTAGAGCAATTATAAATGAGAAAGAGAGGCTGAGAGAGAGAGAGAGAGAGGGAGGAGGGAGAGGGGGAGGGAGGATGAAATACAAGGTCGATTCAAGGTTATAAATAAGTCGTTGCGAATGGGCTCAGTGTTAGACGGCAGGGCTCTTGTGTTACGGTGTATAAACGTGTGGTCAGGAAGTGGGGCAAAACGCCTTTGCTGGAATGATCACGCAAAGAATGCTGAATGCTGGATCAGAATGCTGCAATGATCACGCAAGGCTGTTCCGGCGGCAACCAAATAAACAAGTCCTCCACGGGCGGCAGGCGCAGGCCTATTTCACCGAAGTACGAAACTCGCGGTTGCCTAACTAGGTTGGGCAGCGAAGCCGGGCTCCGCCACTTACTCAGGTTCTGTTCTGTTTCGCTTTCAATGGGGATACGGTATCTTAGGGCGAGGCGCGGGTGGTTGTACACTGCATCACCTCGTGAAGTATGTACACCGTCCAACATAGGCCCGCACAAAATTTTGTGCGCTCGTGAACATGTTTCTGTGCCTACGTGCATGCCATCCTTAAAACCAACTTGGCAAAGTTCAGGACGCCAAAGGGATTACCGGGAACTAAGTTTACCTTCCCTGTTTCTTCGCACTACTTTTAAAGAAACGGCATGGTTATCTAAGCTTTTTCTTAAAAGTGCCAAAAAGAGAGAGCACGTCATTTATTTCAGCCGGAAAGAGATATGTGTCGGTTGGTGGCCATGTCTCCTCCCTCCAATGGGAAACTGTGATTAGCCATCCGCCTCTGACGGCTGTTATCACCATCACTGAGCAGTCCCTCTGGGTGGGTATGTGTGATATTTTCGGCAGGTATTTTGACGTCGAAACCTAATGAAAAGTTGTTCATTATCGGGCGATTCTAAAGGCAGCTGTCTTCACAAGTTGATCTACCTAATTGGGTTGGTTTCTAGGCCTACATTCGGGCTTAATGTTAGTTCACCTCAGCGTTGAGCCTAACGACGTCCCTAGCAACGTTACACTTTTAACACATCAAGGAGTTGATACTAATTGGCCAATTGAAACCTCAAAGCGTAACGCGGGGCATATAAGTGAAAATGGCTGCGGGTTCGGGTTGCGCTGTAGCGGGCTCGAGGAAATATCCTACAAGGGAGTAACTCTAAAAAAGTTCTAGGTTAGTCATACCTTCATTAAGCTATTTATTCCGGTAGCCTTCATACCCGAAAGAAGTCACCTGTCAGAAAACTAAAATCACCACCTCGCCGAACAGAACAAGTGGAAAAACTGCAATGAACTCCTGTAATAACGAAAGTTGATTATTCTGATTATCGCTTTATACGAAACGTTTTGTGGTGCCCCTGCAGTGATTTGAGAAAATTCCTTCCGCATTTGAGGAAGGATCGCATCTAATGAAGCCACCTTCTTATCCTAAGGACTTCGTTATAACGGGGGTATGCTGTACATACAAGCCGTAATGACACCCAAACCCTCATTCTGTTTTATAATTTTCTACCTCTTTGACCCTTTGTTTTTTTTGTCACTATTCAATGCACCAAACCGACACCGCGCAACTTTTTTCAGACCAGTTATTGTACGCTAAAAGCAGCTGAACTGTTATATGCATGTGCATTAAAAGTTTGAAATGGAGAAAATATTTTCGCAACCCAAAGCTTTTCTTTTTTTTCTGGAACGTTCGCCACCGCTCGCTACGGCGTTCGTGTTTATAACACGCTCTTATTTCGTAAGCGTAAAACCTTTTTAACCAGCGAATAATACAAAAACTAACGATGTAAAATCGTTGAGAAAGAAAACAACGTGTGAAGGCAAACTAGAAAAATTTATTCTGACAAAACTGGTAAGATATAACCCACTTGTTTTGAAAGAAACGTACGTAATTGTAAGTGCTCAAAAAGCTTCACCTCTTCTGAATAAATTGTCGCCCGTCTCTCGAGAACGTAAGAAAAATGTGAGCGGGATGCACTTTAAGACGCCCCATGCTAGGTGTACCGACTTTTATTGGCCGCTGAGAAAATGGGCTTTGATTCGCGGTGTCGGTGTCGCAAAATATTTTCCGTAACCGCAAGAAAAAAGAGGGAAGAATTATTCAGTAAGACTTTTCAAGCAGCGAACATTGGAGAGAAACACACAACAGAAGAATCCATCCGGTCTGCACCATCTGAAAATATGCTGAGAGCAAGCAATAAGATGCCTGGGATGAAAAAGATGAACAACCGCAGAAAATATTTCCGTCCAGAATGCAGTAGCGTTACCGCAATGCTTTTAGGGCATCGTGCATGGTGACAGGCCGCCAAAATATTTCCTAGAACGTAGCGGAAAAATATCATTTGCCTCAAAAGCTAGGAGGAAGCAGTGATTCGTAGGGAGCTTTTATATCGGGCTTCCATTACGTATAAGCCCTTCCGGTCTGTCAAACCTTATATCTATCCTCACTACGTCCAGCCCAAGGAAGCCTGCTCGGCAGTAATTCCAGAGTTATCTCGCAGAACTAAAGAAATTCAGGACATCTCGCTTAACGCTGCCATTTATTCGAAACCTGTTTTTAGAAAGAAAGTAGCTGTATCATTTATACGATTTAACATGTTCGGGTGCTCGTTTTTCGAAATTGGTATAGAAGGCTTTGCATGAACAGATTTAATCTTGTGCAGCGGAGCCCAAGGACGCGGGTTCGTTACTAGTCGAGAGGGGCGGTTTTATGGTGGAGGCAAAAAACGTCGGTGAAAACGTGAACCTACACAGCAACACAAAAGTCTTGTAGTATTTATTGCGCAGTAATCACACTTCTCAACGAAACAAAAGTGTTCTAAATTTAACAGGAGCAAGCGATTCAGGCAATGGGCTGAACACTTCCAAGCATATGGTCAATTCGTTTCATTTACTCTCGACAAGTTGCAGACGAATCTGCATTTGCTTTAAAATTCGGTAGTTGGAAGGACCCTACACTGTATTTATATATAAACGCCAGAGAGGATACAAAAAATAGGGCCTTTACATAATATAACGAAAAGCTTATATGCAGAGACGGCACACTTGATAGCGATTGCCATAAACCACGAGCCAATTAGCGGTCGTTATTTGATAGCAGTTTCCGATTGCGAACTTCAAACTACATATCATTATTTGCTCCATGTATAGCAATGTATATCGTTCAGCACCACGCGTGTTGGACTAATAAATGCACACCTTCATGGCGCCATGTTTTGCGTGCCAACGAGCTGCGTCCGCGCGCGCTTTAATCTTACACCTGCGCCGACGATAACCCTTCAGTGCCTGTTTGTGGGTTCGGTGGGAAAGGACGCCCGCCAACTGAAGGAGGCGCTCCTGCGGCAGCAGTTTCGAAGAGTTTGGAGCGGCTGACTAAGCTACCCAGGCTGGTCTAGGCTTATTATTGCGGTAAATTTATGAGCCTTGCTCTCAATAGAGGAGCGTATATTGAGTAATAACATAGACTTTTGACCCCAGGTTATCATCTCCTGTCCTGCACTCGAGAATTTGCTTGCGTCTGTACTCTCATCTTCGACATTTAATTCACTCGAACGCCGACCTTACTCGAAGTTTATGTTTGCAGCCCCTTACAATTAGTGGCTGCTCTTTTTTGGGTGAAAAATATCGTAAAATAGAAGCTTTCAAGGTTTCCTTAAACGAAACGGGAAGGTGTGCAATACCGATCTTGGTCGATTCCGATAGTTTGAAGTTAACAGCGGGCTAGAGAGGCCATTCTGAATATTAACGATAACGCCCCCCAGTATGCGGAAGAAGGCATAAGTTCGGGTGCTCATGTGGAATGGTAATGAAGCCTAAAATAACCAAAAATGGACAGTTTATGATATAGAAATTGCACCGATTTTCTTGATGGGGTACCGGTAGATACGTTTCAAACACTACTTTTTGTAATCGTTGGATGCAGCAAGCAAGCGTCCTAGTAAGTTCAATTGCCGTAAATGGGAGAATACTAAAGTTCATCTTCTAGCGGTTACCTGGAGTAGGCAAAATAGGAGTGCGCACTGTTAAAACCTACTGCTTTAAAGAAAAAGCTTTGATCTGTTGTTGCAGATTTCTTGCCTAAAATCAATAGACAATGCAGACTTTGCATGCCCCTGTAGAGCGTGCTCTGCCTTTTGTCGCTGTGCATAAGGGAGAAGCTAACCTGCAAACCTAAATGGGGAAGTTTTCGAACGGTGGCTTTAAGAAACTTCACGTGAAAAATTCAGTCCCGTGTGCGTTCTCGCAGGCGTGAGTGGATTGACTGGGCTGTCTCCTGAATAAATTTCCCGCCAAATTTCAATGAATAGATCATTGCATGGTCATTGATCGACGTGTCGACCTGTTTTGGGCGGCTGGCGTCGCGAATGGGTAGTGCGTGATTTTGCGAAGAAAACAGGACTGCGCGTCGTGACTGCGATGACAGTAATGCGCCGTTCGGTCATTGTTAAAGTGCGCCTGATGTCTTCACCTTGTCAACGTCGGTTGCATGCCGGTGTATGGCCCTTGTGCGAAAAAATAACTTTCTCACTCACTTCAAACGCACCCGTATGAACACAAAGTAAAGCTAAACAGCTTTCTCAGAAACTTTTCAGTTGTATCAACACGCATACTTTTTTCTTCCGAGGAGTTCGTGAGATAGCTGTAAAAGATGTCAATTTTTTGTGCACAAAACCGCTCCACTTGGCCGGGTTTCCCTGGAAGTGATCAATTAACTGTGGCATTTTTGGGCTGCTCAGAGAAAATATGTCACTTATATTTATTTGAACTCAAAAAAACTATTATAAGTGAATGGTTCTTTAGAGCCCCGTTTCATTATTGTGGGGTGTTAATGGCGAAAAGCCGACTGGGGCGAAGAGCGCCAAAATAGTTGTTATATATGGGATAACGATGATGATAGTTGGATTTTTATGGGGCAAGGCCAACTGAGACAAAGAGCGCCAAATCAGTGGTTATATATGAGGAATGAAGTTATAAACACTAAAATCGCTCAATAAGAACAAAAGATCAATTTATGTCAATGGTAGTAGCTGGTGTATAGGGCCATGTTATATATGACCGATGAAGAGGTTTAGAACCCTGTCTGTCTAGCGGTGAATTATCCTTCGTTAATATTGTCCCCCAAACAAAAACGATCGAACCAAGTGTGCTGCCTTCTTATCCCCTAGTTTAAACCAGCTAATAAAGGGGAGGTAAAATTTTATTCTCATGGCAGACATTTTCCTGAATTCCGAGGATGCCAGATGCACTTCTGAATTTTTACGCATCTTATGCTCCCCGCGAAATGCGTTATTGTGCGATCGTTGGAACTGTAAACCTACAAAGACCTCTGTTAATGATCGCCGAATGCAGAAAGAGCTACAACAAAATACTGAAGACATATAAACAATCTTTTTCTCCCAGCGGGGTACTGCCGAAGCTCTTGTTACTTCAGCAAAGTAAGCCATGAAAACGCTCTTTTTTTGCAAAAATATTTCGTATCGCGTATTATGTGTGTGGCTGCCAAATAGATGGACGTTGACAGCTGCAACCTTGATTCAAAACGTTAATTTCTCGGGGCAAAGCAGCTCGCGTGCATCGGCAGCTGGTAAGTAACTTAGTGTAAGACAAGATTCTGTGGTCATTTGTCCTTCCAGTGGAAAATGTTCTCTGCTAGACGCCCATAAACACTCTCTTCGAGGCTTCTTATAAGTACTACGTTAAATGCTGCAGGAATGCGCTGTCCAGCAGTGGTCGCCGAAAGCGTTGGCTTCGTCCAAAATTATCGATTGCACCGGAAAACTTCGTACATCCACAACGGAGGTGTTTTCACTGCACCATTTTTTTGTGTGTGATGGGGTTAACATTGCAAGACTACCTCAACCAGTTTCACAGCGAAGCTGCTAGAGGGACATTGGCAGAAATGTTTCTTTTCGATGTCGTTGGCGTCGTGCTAGGGAAAATTCGGTTCGCAACCAATCCTAAGCTTCTGCAAAGGCTTAACCAGGAAGAAAACGAAATCATCCGAGACTCGCAAAAGGCGCTAGACGAGCGAGTACCCAGATGGTAATTTTTTTTGCTTAAGCAGTGGAGTGAAATGTGCATAGCTTAGGTGATACCATTACCCAGTCTAAAATGACAAAAGGAATACCGCAGAAGCATAACAGGAATTCCTGTCGTACGCAAAAGTTTTGTTGTGACAACAAATCCCATGTTTTTACGACAAAGTCATCTTTTGTTGTAACGCAGACTTATGTCGTAACGACAAAGTCGATTTTCTCAAAGACAAACAGCACTCTAGTCACAACAGAACTGCCTCTCACTACGACAGCCATCAGGCTGTCGTGACATTGTCAGCTGCCACATTCACGACACAGGAATACGACACGACGACGGTGCGACACGCAAAAATACGACAAACTACGGGAATTTTTTTTTGTCGTCACTTTCGACTGGGTATGGACAACATTCTACGACATTAAATGTACATATAACAATACAAGCACCGGATGGCGGTATAATATACTGAAACTCAAGAACAATAAACCAAGATTTTAGAGCGCGCTTGGCAGGTGAATGGCAAGAATCGGAGCAGGAGATGAACACTGAAAGACGGCTGAAGCAAAGATTTTATTTCAACCCGATCCAGTTCACGCTTGAACCCAGTGCTGCTCAGAATAATCAGAGAGAATTGCAGTTGAGGTTTAACAACCTGACGCGCAGCCGTGAAGGTAAAGGAGTGAAACATCATGTTTTGGCATGCTATAGGCGAACGACATTGTTCTATCAGCTGATAACCAGGACGCCAGATATTAAACGTTTGATCGACAGGGCCAAGCGCCCACCTTTGGCGCAACAACACTTGCGCGGATAGAATGAAAGAATAGATGATGATGATGATAGTTGGGTTTTATTGGCGCAAGGCCGACTATGGGCAAAGAGCGCCAAAGAAGAAGTTACTGAATTATGATGAGACCGTACATCCTAAAACATGTGACTAAAAGTAAAGGTGATGCAAAACAAAAGACAATGGAGATGGCTGGTGTATAGGGCCAGGGTTATTACACATGATATGACAAGAGCTGCAGAAAGTTTACCTCAGCTAAAAACTTAAAAACACGTTGACTAGAAAACATTGGTTCGTCGGCTAAAAAGTATGATGGGTGCAAAGGAATGTGTTGTCTGTATAATTCAGGGAAATGTTTGTGTCGTGTTGTGTCAAGTGCCTTGCATGTGATTAGTATGTGGACTACGGATAGGCCCTTTCCACACCTGCTACACGTGGGTCCCGAAGTTCCAGTGAGCAGGTGGGAGTGCGTAGCATGTGTGTGGCTTATCCGCAGCCTAGCCAGGGCGACTTCACTGTATCTGTTGTGTGAGTCAGTTATGTAGCGTCCAAGTTGTGGTTTTATTATGTGTAGTTTGTTGTCTGTTTGTTGACTCCAGTGTAATTGCCATGTGTTACGAAGCTGTCGTCTGATGTGTGTCTTTAGGTCGGTGTAAGGTAGTGTTGTAACGTCAACTGTAGTCATGAGAGCAGCATCACCAGCCATTTGACCGGCGGCCTCATTGCCAGGGATTCCACAATGCCCTGGTACCCAGCATACAGTTATTTCAAGATTTGAGGCATATGCCGACATTAGTACCTTGAAAAGAGCATTTATGACATAGTTTTTAGATGACCTTCCTAATGACAGTGCCTGTACAACGCTTTGAGAGTCTGTGTACACAATAGACTTGGGAATTTTATGTTTGATGATGTGGTTTGTAAGGAGTAAAATGCCATATGCTTCTGCCGTGTAAATACTGTTATGAAAATTCATTGTTTTGCTTATTCTAAAATTTGGTCCGTGCGCTGCACAAGATACCGTAGAACCAGTTTTCGACGCGTCGCTATAGAATTCTGCGCACCTGTACTTGTCCTGCAGGAACAGGAAGTGCTGCAGAATTGCATTCCTGAGTACCCTATTTTTTTCTACAAGAGTGAATGACAGGTCGCATGATACAGGACGAAGATGCCATGGTGCAATGAAATTTTGAATGGGTGTCTTGTGCGTGTCTGAAAGAGGGACCGTGAGTGCAGAAGCCTCCTCCCTAACTCTGAGAGAGAAAGGTAAGGAAACGGATGGCCTGTTTAAAAAGAGTTGCAAGTTTGATGTATTGTTCATGATGGGATTAAAAGGATGGTTGGTAAGGGACACAATCTTAGATGCATACAGCAGGTCAACATACTCCCGCTGATGCCCTAGACACCACTTGTCGCACTCGACATAAAGGCTTTCGACAGGGCTAGTGCGGAAAGCGCCGCATGAGAGGCGAAGGCCAAGATGCAGCACTGGGTCGAGCATTCTAAGTGCGGTCTTTGTCGCCGACCCATACACGACACTGCCGTAGTCGAGCCGGGACCCCACCAACGCTGTGTACAGGCGCAGCAGGAGTTGTTTGTCGGCCCCATAAGATTGATGTGAGAGAACCTTAAGAATATTCATTGCCTTTAGGCATTTACATTTGAGCAGTTTCACATGAGGAATGAATGTAAGTTTTTCATCGAATAAAATGCCTAAAAACTTGTGCTCCTTGTTCACAGGAATTGGCACATTCGCAAGAGTGATGTCTGGGTCCGGGTGGACCCCACGCTTCCTGAAGAATACAACACAAGAGCTCTTTCCGGGATTAATTTTAAAACCATTCTTGTCTGCCCAGCCGGCAAGCTTCTTGACACCGAGCTGGACTTGACGTTCGCAGATGGACATATTACATGATTTAAAAGATATCTGCACGTCATCTACATACATGGAGCAAGAAATTGTAGGCGGCAGTGCCTTCCCAAGGGAGTTCATTTTTACTATGAAGAGAGTGCAGCTTAGAACTCCGCCTTGCGGCACGCCATTTTCTTGCACGTGTACCTTTGACATTGCAGAACCAACTCTGACGCGAAAGGTTCTCTCCGACAAATAGCTAGCAAGGGTGTTAAACATATTACCAGAAATACCGAATGACTTCAGGTCAGTAAGGATCCCATAACGTCAAGCGGTGTCATAGGCCTTTTCTAGGTCGAAAAACACAGTTAAACAGAACTGTTTATGCACGAAGGCATCCTTAATATACGACTCTAGTGCCACAAGTTGATCATTCGTGGATCGCCCCGCCCTGAAGCCTGCCTGGCAGCTCTCGAGAAGGCCGTTATACTCCAAAAAGTACACGAGCCTCCGGTTTATCATCTTCTCGAGAAGCTTGCACAGGCAGCTGGTCAGGGCAATGGGTCGATAGCTAGCGGGAGAAGAAGGGTCCTTCCCTTCTGTCAAGAATGCTACAACTATGGCATCCCTCCAAGACTTTGGAATGTGCCCCGAAAGCCATATCTTGTTGAAAAGGTGAAGAAGTGTTACAAGAGTGTCTGTGTGTAAGTTCTGTATCATTGTATATGTAATGTTGTCTGGGCCTGGAGCTGAGGGTTTACACGTGCTCAGAGCAGCCCTCAGCTCATGTAGTGAAAACAGGGAGTTGTACGAAGTCTGTGATTTGTTGTTGTCGTGTACGGACTTCTTTTCACAACAGGCTTTTTGTTTCAGGAAAGTGTTTGTGTAGTGTGCTGAACTGGACACGTGTTGGAAGTGTTGTGCGAGTGTGTCAGCCTGGTCTTCCAGAGTGTCCCCTGTTGTACTGACCAGGGGCAGGCTGTGTGTCTGTTGTCCTTTGAGTTTGCGTATACGTGTCCATACTTTCCGTATGTCTGTGTAGGAGTTTATTGATGTTATGAATGTACGCCAACTCTCTCGTTTTGCCTCACGGCGCACACGTTTTCCTAATGCCTTGGCCCGTTTGAACAAGAGGAGGTTTCCCGACGTGGGGTACCGACGAAGGATACCCCACGCCTTGTTCTGGGCCTCTCGCGCCCGCCTACAGTCCTCGTTCCACCACGGCCTCCGCTGGTTGCGCGGGGCACCAGAGGCGTGGGGAATGGACTTTTCGGCGGCGTCGAGGATGTGCGCCGTGAGGAGTTGGGTAGCTTCTTCAACGTGTAGGTGTCCTATGGATGTGTGGTGTAGTTTGGATGTCTCTGTAAATGTATTCCAGTTAGCTCGTGCTTCATTGAACCTATGAGAAGATGAACTGCTTGGGCCTTTATCTATATATGTAAGTGAGGTGGGGAAGTGGTCACTGCCATATGGGTCAGTTCCCACACCCCACTCGAGAAGAGGAAAGAGAACTGCGGAGCCACTCGCCAAGTCAAGACATGAGTATGTGTTGTGTCCTATGTTATGGTATGTAGGTTGTTTACTGTTGAAAAGGCATGCTCCTGAAGATGTAAGGAATTTCTCTATGAGGCGACCTCGGGCATCCGTGCGAGAAGAGCCCCAAAGAGTGTTGTGAGCATTAAGGTCGCCTGTCAGGATGTATGGTTCGGGCAGCTGGTCAACCAGGGCCTCGAATTCAGAGCTTAAAAGTGAAACATCAGGAGGAATGTATAGGGAGCATACCGTTATCAACCTATTAAATATTATCGTTCGAATTGCCACAGCCTCCAGGATAGTGTTCAAGGTGACAGGGTGGCATGCTAAGGATTTGCGGGCGATTATGGCCACACCGCCAGAAGAGTGTGTGCAGCCAACCCTGTCCTTTCTGTATACCAGGTAACTATTCAAGAAATTTGTGTTCTTGGAATTCAGGTGTGTTTCCTGAACACACATTACACTTGGCTGATTAGCATGCAGAATCTCATAGACGTCGTCAAGATTATTTAGAAGGCCTCTGCAGTTCCATTGAACGATATTTTCTCTTCCCATTATTATGTATTAGAGCTACTGGAGTGTGACTATTTATGTAGGGTCTTTCGGGGCTTGGACTCTTGGACGGGGTTTCTTTACCTCCTCTGGAGGTTTAGATGGGGGGACCAGTTCCTTCCGCTGCGAAGCAGACAGGAAGGGTCCCACATCCAAGTCATCATCTGATTTGGAAGGTGTACCCGGCGTACCGGACCCCCCGGACCTGGCACCCTTTGCGGTGCCCTTCGTTTTGGCCGCGACCGCCGAGGGCGTCAGGAGCGCCCCGGGTGGCACAGGCGGTGCGGCGGAGGTGGGAACTGCTGCGGTTTCCTCCAGCTCCATCTCCTCCGGGCCCTCGCATGTGCTTCGGGCCGGTGGAGAGGAGGAAACAGAGGGTGCAGCAGCATCCCCAACGGACGTGGATGCCACCACAGCCGCTGCTGACAGCAGGCGGTGCGGTGGCGGGTTGGGCTGCCAGAGGCAACCCAGGGGGGGGGGGCGGAGGCGGGACCTAGTCCGACTCGCGGTACTGGGTCCCCGCCGAAACAAGACGCCGCTCCGCCCTCCGGCGAGCTGCGTCGGCGTACCTCCCCAAGGGGAAAGAGGCGAACCTCTTTCGCGCCTCGGGGAAGGAGATGTTCTCAGTTACTTTCACGTGGATGATCTTTTTTTCTTGGCGAAACTTCTCACAGCTACGGGAGTATGCCGCGTGCGGCCCCTGACAGTTTGCGCAGGTGAAGGTGGTGGAATCACATTTTTCAGTGGGGTGGTCGTGTGCGGCGCACTTTGCGCAGGTCTGTTTCCCGCGGCAAGAAGTTGTAGCGTGCCCGAACCGCTGGCACTTGTAGCAGCGGCGCGGGTTAGGTATGTACGGACGTACACCACACCTAATGAAACCAGCATTGATGTGATCAGGAAGTTTTGAACTGCTGAATGTTAAGATTATGTGCTTTGTGGGTATTTCTACATTGTCGCGACGGATGGTGATTCTCCTGACAGCTGTTACGCCCTGATCCTTCAGACCTTCTAGAAGGTCGGCCTCTGTTTCACTTAGCAGATCTGGTTGAGATATCACCCCCTGCGAGCTGTTGAGGCTGCGGTGGGGTGTGACAGTGATGTCCAGATCTGCCATGCGGGTTTGGGTCAGGAGATTTGTGGCTTGCTGCTGCGTCTTGACTTCAACCAACACTTCGCCTGTTCGTAGTTTTTTTGCCTCGAAAGATTTGCCAACAATTCCTTCAAGGAACTTGGAGACGAGGAATACAGATTGGGAGGAGACGGGTTTGGATTTGTCTATTGATTCAAGGACCAAAAAACGGGGATAGTTGTCATGTTTCGGAACGTTGATAGTTGGTAGGGGTGGAAAGGAAACTTCGGTGCGGCCCCTTTTCGGGGGCCGATCACGTCTGGGGGGGGGGGGGGGGTTGAAAATTCCATATGATACATTGGAAAGCAGGGAGACGGGGGTACTTTCTCCTTTGACCTTACCCTGGTAGTCAAAGAGGTCCCGGAGCTCCCTGCCTGGTAGACAGGCAGGGAGCCCATCGGCCGGAGCTTGACCAAGGTTCCGACGGCCACCGTTTACGGCTTCTACCCTTCACCTTAAAAACACCTCGCCACGGTTGGACACGGCTTATGTTGGGAGCTCGGGGTCCGCGGTGTCGCTGCTCACCGTCACCATGAATACTCAAGGTGCCCCGTGCGGGGAGAATGAAAGAATACCAGCCACAAAATGCACCTATGAACATCCAAGCCCAACGACAGGATAATAATAAAGTCACTGCAGGTACGCGACAAGCAGTGAACTGCGATAAGAAGCTTGGTGGGATTGGAACGCGTTACAACAGAACAGCCACTCTCCGCATTCCATGGCTGTTTACAAGGATAATAGCTTTGCCTTGTTTTGCGTCAACGGTGCAGCGCGCACGCATTTGTTCCTTGCCTGGTGATAAAAATGTCGAAAGCTCTCTGCTACAGTTGCCAGCGGCAGAGGACGCAAGAATGTAGCTTCCTCACTTGGCTTGGCTCAGATAACCAAAAAATACGGTCTCGCATTAATTTTGCAGAATTTTGCCGTCGTGTTGGTGTTGCCCAAGCATGGTAAAACTATTTTAAGCGCGTTTGGTGACCAGCTCCTCAAATTTTCTCGGTGTTTGATTGGAGGATTCCCCTTCAAAAATTTGAAAAGCGTTACCGGCCTCGGCATGCAGGCATCGCATGCTGGCATGCCCGTACCAGCATGAAAGACGTGGGGCGTCGTCCGACCGCCCTCTCCATCACTAAGGTGGCTGCCGTTCGACAGTCTATTAGGTTGTTTTATGTAGCGCCGTAACAAATTTTGCAACGCGTAATAAAAATTTCGATGCCGTACAAGAACGGAGAAAGGCCGGTGTATGTAAATCGTAAAGCCTAGTTTCAGGGCCCCAAAAGCTGCCAGGGAAAAGCAAAGGTGCCTGGAATTTTGTGAAAAGCCAGATTTGGGTTTATTTGCACCTTGTGGTGTGTAGCGTGCCACGTTTTTTTATCACGTCACAACGTCATTTCGGCGAGCACTATAATTTTGTTTCTAGGACGCAGCTCCGTTCGGGTAAAAGCTGTTGTAAGCTTTGCTTTCCCGAATCCCAACAGGATGCGAAGCAAAAGCAGTAAAACAGAGACCTAAATGTCAAAGCAATGATTGCTAGATCTTCTTAAATTCTGATGAGTGACCTTGGTCCAGAATCTTTGTCTGCATTGTTCACTGCGGGACATATTTGTCCGTACTAGCGAGATCTACTTTGGATGGCTTTATGCAAAACATTACGACCTATTCTCTTTAAACAAGATTTGGGGGCTCAAGCAGTTGGCTAAGCACGTCAGACTTCGGCCGCAGTCCTTATTACGTCAATGTATGCTAATTCAGCGGAAGACTCCAAAGTTAAAAAGCAGCGGCGTTGCGTGTCGTGCGCTTTACACGGTTGCCAAGTTGGGCTGACAGGATAGAATTTTGCAGCAAATGAAACGGAAAGAAATAAAATTCGATGGATATGAGTGGTACTGTGCGATCAAGGTCGTCTCATTAGGAACAATTGATTCAGTATGACTCCAGAAGAAACAGCGAGGAGGCGAGCAAGAGCGAAGGCGTCCTGCAACTGGGGGCGACAGATCAATAAACATGTTTGAGGATGCTCCGATGCATTATCCGAACCTTATTATCCAGCAAGCAATGCTACGACGGTAGGTCTTCCACCGCCAGTCAATAAATTGGAGCAGGATGGTCAAGGGACATTTTCCGACCTTTCGGTGCTATTTTCATCGTAACTCCAAACACTCCAATTACTGTGTTACTGTATCGCTTGTCTTTCAGAAAAATCTCTTCGTTCATTACGCGCAGGACGTCGCTAAGAGTCCAGAAGTACGTTGCCTCATAGTTCAAGATTCTACGACAGTTAAATGTGCTTTACGGACCTTGCGCACACAAGACGACCAAATAATTACGAAAACATGTCCTGCCTGGTCCCGAAATACTCCAATCCGACAAAGGCCACTTGTGAAAGTTGATTGATTGATTGATTGTGGGGGTTTAACGCGCCGACGCAACGCAGGCGATGAGGCGCGCCGTAGTGGAGGGCTCCGGATTAATTTCGACCACCTGGGGATCTTTATCGTGCGCCGAAATCTCGTACACACGGGCGTTTTTGCTTTTCGCCTCCATCAGAAAAGCGGCCGCCGCGGCCGGGAATCGAACCCGCGACCTCGTGCTCAGTCGCGTAACGCCTTAGCCACTGAGCCACCGCGGCGGGTCCACTTGTGAAAGTTGCAGCACAGAGAGCTGATTGTAACAGCCTACGTTTAGTCAGTTTCCCAATAACTTCAAGGCATACAAATTTTAGCAGAAAAAACAATATCGGAGACTGCATGCGAAGACCGATCGGTAAATTCAAGATGGCGTGAATCTGTGTAGGGGCTTGGTACCTTTTGACAACGGAAAATGCCACAGCACGAAATGGGATATAATTGAAAGGCCGTGGTCACGGTCTTAGTTCAAAGAGGGTCGCAAATCATTCAATAAAGGTTTATTAAAAACAGATCTTTCGGCTTATTTGCGCAGACTATTACAAAAAATTGTAATTTCTTGAAAATCGGGCGTAAGCGAACATTAGAGAATGGGCAAATTTATTTATTAATTGTGGGGCTCAACGCGCCGAAGCGACACCTGGGCTATGAAACGCGCCGTAGGGGAAGGTTTCCACAGATAATTTTGATCGCGTTAGCATTTCTAACATGAGCAAAGTTCTGGACACACGGGCGTTTTTGTTTTTAGGCGCCATCAAAAAAGAAATCTGGACGGCCGGGGTTAAACCCACGTCCTTGTGCTCAGCAGCAGAACACCTTAGCTAATGAGCCACCACGGTGGAGAGAACGGGAAGGTGCTCGGTATATAACGGTGGACATCCCTAAAGGGTCCGACTCTTGCAGTTTAATTATGCGGTAATTTTTGGGCAGATATGGACCTTCTCAAATGCGGACGCCCGATTTTGCTGTCGACATGCGAGAAATTGAACGGAAAAACGGTTTGATTGCGGGATCGACAAATCGACAGCCCCAGAGGTTAGATCTGCCGCACGGGATCTCCTTTTTAGCCAGTCGGTCGACGAGGCTCGCAGTAGCAGCGATCTAGAAAAACGCTTCACCGGGAACGCCCGAAAGATTGAAGGTGGTGTCACTGATGTTTACGGTCCGTCGAGCCCCACAGGCAAAGAGGGAATCACATGCCGCACTATACACATTTCTCGTCGTCTTGTTTTCGCTCTTATGTACCTCTTTCCCGAAATCCTCAGAGCACGGAGTTAGGCGGTCGAACTGGCCGCGCATGGAGGCTACCGTGGCCACGAGTGCGCTTCGAATCTCTCGAAGGGAAGTCGTCGATGCCCAGATGGGGAAAAGGTAAGATGCTGTCCAGTTGAGCCGGCAAGTAGGGGGGTGGTTGTCTTCGCTCACAAACAAACTTGCAACCAAAAAATCTTGGATATCTGCAAATTTGCAGAATAGCTATTTATTTCTATCCCAAACGTATTTTTGCAACCTCCTGCGGGTTTTCTAACGTCGATTCAGTTCCTTATTTTCACCCTACTTGGGGCCACATTCATCGTGCTACTAATATTCACCGTAATCCTATACGTGAACTGGAGTTCGCAGCCGAGTTTAAAAAGTCTGCAGAGAACCCCAGTGCGGAAACTGAAATTTGGTTCTCATGAGCTCCAATGAGCGAGGATCATTTCTGAATCTGTCATGACAGTATGACTCAGCTACCAAATGATTGCAGTCTACCGTGGCTTGCACTACGTGTTGTCTACACCAAAATTGTCTTGAGTGGCAACTTTTTGTGGAGCTAATTCGAGGTATTTTTTGCACTAAGCCGTAATCTCTATTTTCAGTGAACCCGTGACGTATGTCAAAGGGAACATAAAGGCAAAAAACAGTCCGCCTAATTCAAAAGTTTGCCGTGTCACTATAACAATCATCTCCGTTGTACAATTTTGTTTTATAAACTACAAGCTGATAAGAAAAACATGGCAAGGTTTGACGACGCGCCGACCACTTTCTCGTACTGCCTCATTGATGTAACAAGAACTTATAGTTTTTGCGAATAACGTTCGTCTACAAAAACTGTCGTCAAAAAGCAAATTTCACGACTGCAGCGGCGCATCTTGTTTTGTTAATAACATCGCTTGAATTTCAGTATGAAGTATGCGCAATTATTAGGATTCCTTTGTATTTTTAATAAAGTCTCTGTTGGTGTAGCGGAGCGCGAAATGGTAGGTTTTTGAGTTTAGGGCCTTCTGTTGTAAAAACAACGTGACAAAATGTGACTTTGAGTTTTCAAAAGCTGTTTATATTTTCAAATAAACCAAGAATGCATTTTGTCGTTATGATATCTTACAAGCCCATTCAATGGTGTCCTTCACCACTTATCATACCGCCCCCCTTGATCGAAAGTAGAAGGAAATCTTTTGTAATATTCTACACCCTTTATTTTTATTGATACAGCCTACACATTTTTTTTCTGTCTAAGATGAGGTTATATATAAATTTAAAAAAAAAACTGTTGGAACATCTCGGCATTGTCTTATTCCTTCATTCGTCGCCTAAATGTCTGCAGTCAAACTATCAGCGAACTTAACGAACTCCCCAAGCCCATCGCTGCGAACGCCATCTTGAATGCAGGTTTATACTCTAAAGTGATCGGCTTCCTTTTTTCCTCGCCTAGCATTTCGCAAATGGAATGTGTTTTTGAACTACTGTGCACAAGGCTGCAAAAAGAGCTGTTGAAATTCAAGTGTAAGATCTCTTCAATTAGCTATGTTTGGTTTGCTGGGAACCGGGTTTTGATGACAAAATTACGAGAAAAACGCCTTTAAAGTTCAAACATCTGCATCGTTTCTCTTTTTTCTATCTTTTTTTCCTTTCCCGTTTAACAGCAAAGATGTTGTACAAGCCGTACGTTCGCCTTTGCAGAAAAAATACCAAGAAAATGCAGAGCGCTACTGAGTGCGCGCCTCGCAACGACTGTCGAGCACCCTCGACACGCGCAGTCGCTTTAAAAAACAGAAAAATGGCTGCGGATTAGCTAAGCTAACCTTGAATATTCAAAGCAAAAACTTGGCTTAGTCTGGCCGAGTCTTGGTTTCGCTTGGTTAACCTTTGATGCAGCTATTTTGCCGACCACCGCTCAAAGCGGTTCGGTCCCATGCAACTCACAGAAGGAGGCCTGGCCTCGCTTTCATTCACGGCGAATGCGGCGCTGGCGTTTCTCTTCGCCGGACACAAGACAAGTCACGCAGCCCGAGATGACCCAGCGACTAATGCGTGGGCGGTGGCGGGGTTGGTCGGCTGCCGAACAGCTGAGCGTCCGAAACCACGGCGGCCGCCGCCGTTAGGTGAGCAGAATGACTAAAAACGGGGCCTTGTGCGCAGCGCTGAAAGCAGGCCCCGCGAACCAGGCGATACGCTTCGAGGGATGTGTCGCAGGGGGTGTGTCTCCGGTCAAAAGGTGAACTTGCGCATCCTCGGCGAAACCGCTGAATGAGAGTAGAAAAGCTTTTATTTAAAACTGTCAAGAGCCCCCTAAAGCGAGAAAATGGTGAGCGCTCGTGAGTGTGTGCCTCGCGCCGATCGCCGTGTCCCCTGCTGACGCAGTGACTTTGGCAAAAAAAACTCCACCGCTATCTTCAAGCACTACTCCGCATGTAAAGAAACATCTCCAGAGCTAATGCTAACGTTAAAAGACACCCTGCTTGGGGGAGGTCACCGCGGCCGCCGCATTTTCTAGAAGTTACTGTGGATAACTGGAACATAGTTACGAGTGTGCGAATCGTTACCGAGACAACTTGCAGGTCCTGCCACCGCTGCCTCGAGTCGATGAAGAATAGCAGTTGGAAGTCTACAATGCTGAGGAATAATCTTGCGTTTACAACTCGCCGCGAAGAAAACGACGACCTCGTGTATGCATATAAAGACAATTACAAGCACCGCAACTATGCAAATAAGGAATGATACGGAAACGTAACCATCTGTCCTGCAATTCTAACCTACCTCAGCTTCGCCATTAAACTCTCCAACGTGAGTGGAAACTTCGCTGTATTTTTATGCCTTTTCTTCCTGCCACTTTGTTTTTCACTCTGCCTCCCTCTCGTTCTATCTCTCTGAACCATCAATGATGCCCGCGCAAACGTTTTGTTTCGTTTTTGCCGTCACTGCCACTGCAAGGCTCCGCTAAAGCTTCAGTAAGCAAATTAAATGGCAGAAGAGTGAGCTGAAGAGCCAGTTGGTACATTTTACTACGAAGAAAAACAGGGTAAAAGACTTGACAAAGTTAGGAACCCGAAGGCAGAGCCTGTGTTTCTCGGTTCCTTACTTTGCCCTGTTTTTTGCGCTGGTTTTATTCAATAAACGTGGATAAATAGCCGCGGATCGTTATCCTGCAAGACAAGAAGTTTGCTGCAACACATGGCAGGAAATCCCAATAGCCGGGAACCTTTCTCAGGCCACGCGTGCCTACGCCCAGTAAACTGCATCCCAGGGAATCTAATTACTCGGCATCCGCTCCCCCTCAGCTTCATCCCTTAGTAATCATGCTTCCATCCGCACAAACTGCCGATCGAACCCGCTGCTTTTGCTTATAAGCGCCAGCTGTGAGGCAAGTTAAGCGCCCATGTCGAAGTGTTCTTAGGAAATCAACATAGAAAATAAGGTATTCAGCCGAACATAGCTCGTTCTCTGTCCTGTAGGAACGAAGAAATGGGGCTGGTGCGCAAGCGCACCTAGCTGTAAAAGTTAAAATTCAAGACCAGCGCTTGATACTGACTGACGGGCTGTGAAAAAGTTTCATTCACACCTGGCTACAATGTTCTAGACTGCCAGCATATTAAACAAAATTGACAACACAAACGTGAACACGAACTACCGAACTTAGGCTTAGGGCAAGACCTGTCCTAAAAAGTCCTCCTTCCAAAAGAAATCAAAATCGCCACACCGGCCTTGTATACACAGCCGATGCAGATTTGTTGCTTCAATAATGCCGAAGCATTCTTACATAGCCTGCTGAGCAGGAAATGTGTCGTTCGGCCTCGGCGTGTGTAGAAACGTAACGGCTTTTTATGTGACTGAAGGCGCAAAAAATCCACAAAATCACGTTAACAAAGCTCATCCAAAGGGAACTCAAGACTAGGCATCCGAAATGCGGATCAAGCATGCAACGTCAAACACGAGGTCAACTCCACGACTCCAAGGCCTTTCTGAAGGTATGCTTAGCGCATCCGTTGGGGATCCCGACATAGATAACATCGATTGATGCATCTTGATACTTCATTAGGCTTAACATTACGGTACTCCACGCGATACTTCTTTACGCTCAACCATAGGCTGAAGCGTCGAAAAAGCTGCGCGTAAAAGACAACACATTAAGGAACGGACAGGACGAGGGCAGACTCAACAGCCTGCCCTGTGCTTAACTTATTGTCTTGTCGTTTACACACACTTTTTTTAACACTTGAAATAATGCACCAACTAGCCCAACAAAACACCGGAATAAGCTTTATTCGTTGAAGCCTAAACAATTCGGCCACCTTCGCAATTGAGATGTGAAGACTGAAAAAACAGCGGAGCTGGCGGTCTTCCCAAGGCACACTAAGTCAAATCATAGGGCCCTGTTTTCGACTCCGTGAATTGCACCGTGAACTTTGATGTCACCAGAAGCGTTGTCTGATTGGCTTTCAATTTTGCTCAGTTGCTTGAAACCGCCGCTGACTATTTCAAACAACTATTGAAAGAAAATTGGCTTCAACTATGCGATAGTCTTCGAGGGACCCTAACCACACGTAATACTTGGCGCTTACTTAGGCATCTGATCGACCCCCTAACTAGGAAGAGTTTATCCCAACGAAGCATGATTCGGACCATACATTCGTTTCAAGGTTCCCCAAAAGCCCTTCTAAAAACCTTAGCAGATCGATACCTCAACACTAGCAAGAAATTTTCCCCGCCCCCATACACAGGACTGCAGAATGACCTACTTGACAGGGAATCAAATCGAAACATAGCCCGCACTTTTCACGCTTACCCCGGCACTTCAGAAAAGCTCATTTAAGACTTGACGGCTAAATACCTCGAAACAGAGATCCTATCCCCTCCGCCACCTTACTCTGGTACTCCCAAGACAGAATGGGACCGAGATATCCAACTTTTTGAAGTGGAAGCAGCCCTGGCGGAATGCAAGAAAAGGAGTGCCCCGGGTCCTGACGAAATAACCTATAAGCTCCTGGCCAATTTAGGTGACGACGAGCTTGCCATCCTGCTTAAACACCTCAATGAATTTTGTACATCTGGACGCCAACCTATTCAATGAAAAACCGCCGAAGTGCGCTTCATTCCTAAAGCGGGCAAATCCCCACACATAGACAATCTCCGGCCTATTTCTCTTACCTCTTCCGTAGGGAAGCTACTGGAACGCATTATACTCAAAAAGCTGCCGCCATACCTTAAAGACACCAACCAGATTCCCAAAACAATGTTCGGCTTTCGACAACATTTAAGCACGCAGGATAGCATGCTGCGACTCAAATAAGAGGTCATTCCACCAGCCACTCACCACTCACCTCGAACCATTTTGGCCCTCGACCTTAAAGGGCATTCGATAATGTGGCGCACGCAGCGATTCTCTCCCGCCCTAATAATACTGGCTGTGGCAACCGAATTTATTCCTACATTTCGGGCTTCCTCACAGGCCGCCAGGCTGTGCTCAAAACTGGAGATATAAAATCCAAACCCATCTCTCTTGGCAGTCGGGGTACGCCGCAAGGCTGGGTATTGTCTCCACTACTCTTCAATATAGATTTTCTGGGTCTACCAAAACAGCTAGAGCAGATGCCGAATCTTCACCACACACTGTATGCAGACATCACCATCTGGACTGACCAGACTCTCTCGGTGGGTTGCAGGACACATTGCAGCGTGCAGCCGAAGAAGTCAATAATTACGCCAAGGCTTGCGGCTTACACTGTTCAACGCAAAAATCAGAACTTGTCATCATCCGGAAACACCCCCCACGACACTAGGTCGAGCCCATCGAAGTATCTCTTGACGGCCATTCGATCAAACCTAGCCACTCACTCAATATATTAGTCCTTACCATACAAGCCAATACCCGAAACGACTTTGCCTTGTCAAAACTACGTAATATGTCAGCTCAAGTCGTGCAAATGATTAGGCCGGTCACCAACCGGCATAGAGGAATGAAAGAAAAAGACACAATGAGAATACGTCGCCCCTATATGTCGCCTATATGTCACCTATGTCGCCCCATGCATGGCCCTAACCAAATCCGACATTGAAGCACTAAACAGGATCATTCAGAAGGCATTTAAACAAGTACTTGGGCTCCCCATGAGTACATCGGCAACCAGGCTTCTTCAAATGGGTCTTCACAACACCATTGAGGAACTCATTGAAGGTCATCTCGCAAGCCAGCGCCTCCGTCTGACACACACTCCAGCGGGCCACTTTGTTCTGCAATGCATCAACTGGCCCTGTGCATAACAAACCCACCTGGCCCCTTTGTCAGAAGAGTGGCGTAAACACATTTCTGTACGACCCCTACCAAAGAATATGCACCCCGACCTCCATCCCGAGCGCAGGACCGCCCGCAGCCAAGCCCACGAACGCTTATATGGCAATCGCTCTGACGTGTCCTACACAGATTCGGCGAGCTACGCTGACAGCCAAACCATGGTTGCAGTCAAAACAACCAAAAACCATTTAACTTCATGCGCATTCATCCGTATGACATCCTCTCGAGACGCTGAAGAACTCGTCATTGCCTTAGCCCTCATCCAATGCTCCAGCAGAGTCATCATCACTGACTCTCAAGCAGCCTGCCGCAGTTTCCTTTCCGGGAGGGTTTCACCAACGACCCTACGGTTACATCAGCAATACTGTCCATCTCACCGAGTGGCGATCGTTTGGATGGACACCTGCCCATGCCTCTGTAACAGCCAACAACTTCGCCCACCAACAGGCTCGCGAACTGGCCCACCTAGCCCCCGAGGTCACCGCAGCTCCGACGCCACTTCTCACCTATCAGGAAATTACTCAATTTTACCGGATCACCATGTGCACAGACAAAAATTCCCGTGCCTTCACCCATCCCTTTGAAAAACTCAGGAAATAACATTCCGACAGTTACAAGTAGGCGCGTACGTTCACCCGGTTCGAATGAATGCCCTCCCCGAAGCTTGGAGATCTGCTGTACGGGTTCGCCCAATACCGAAGAACATGCACCCTGATCTCCACCCGGGCAGAAGAGAAGCACGGAGTCAAGCCCACGAGAACATCTATGGGAACCGTCTGGACGTCGCGGATACAGACGCTAGCTCGTATCCAGGCGGGCAGCACAAGATCGCCACCATCACCACCAAATCGGCCCTTATCACCTGTGCTTCAATTAACAAGACATCCACACAGATTTCTGAGGAACTGGCGATCGCACTCGCTTTTATTCACACCAAGAGTGCGTTCACCATAACCGACTCCCAAGCTGCCTGTCGGAGCTTTTGGCGGTGTGAGTGGCCCCGCCAACTTTCCGCCTCCTCTCGCAACATCAGCTACAAAGAAACGTCGCCCTCGTCTGGACACCCGCCCACTGTACATTGACGGGCAATAATTTTGCCCATCATCAAGCCTGTGCACTCTCCTCCCAGGCCCCAGAACAACAAGCGGAGTCCACACCACTGGTTACATTTCAGGACATTACACAGTATTATCGATTCTACAGACAACAATTCTCTCAGCCGCACTCCAAGCTGTCCAAATCAGAAGAAACGACTCTTCGTCGCATCCAAACGAATACCTTCGTCCATCCACTTCGCTTACACCACATGTTTCCCCCTCCATTTTCGGCCTAATGCACGTTTTGCTCTAAGTCGCTCTAAGTCTGGCACACTAGTCAAAATTTTATTAGAGTGCGAGCATAACCCCGAACTCCCACCCTTTCCTTCTCCCCTCCCCCTCCATGAGCTGTGGGAGAACCTGATTACCAGCCACCACCTGGACGTCCAGCAACTACTGGCATCTAGGGCGTCGGTCGCCGGACTAGGGAACCACTCCTACTTTATACGGCTCATTAAAGTTTCGCACTACTATTACTTCCGGCTTGCAAAGCGGTAGTGTGAGCTTTCGTCGTTTTAACATTTCATGACGTTTACTAGTCCCAGTTTAAACTTTTGCCTTATTTTTTAGCGCATATTTTTGGCCTGCAATAAAAAAAAAAACTAAGCGAAAAGCGGCGCACATCACAACTTAAAGGAACAGTGAAGTGATTTGTAAACATAGCGGTTTTACTAGCGCACATGGTAGTCCGGAGACTACAGGCCATATTTTGACCACTCTGGGTGCGTTTACGCGAAATTATTTAGTAGAAATATCAATTCGAAAATGCTGTCCTTCTCTCTGCATCCTAGCCCAGGAAATGACTTGGCTTGACTACGCTACTGCATGGCTCGCCAACCTTCCGACAGAGTCAAAAGGCCCGGTGTTTACTCTGCCGGCCGCCTACGGGCCGTCGCAAATCGTTCGCTCAATTCAAACAAAGCCACGACACGTTTGTGAATGGAAGAATGTGCCTTCTTTAGTTTATTAGTTTGTACACTGTATCAAGCTCATAGTCCACGTCGCTCCACACAAGCGCTGCACAAGCGCACATGCGATGCTTCGCTGACTGGTACGCTAGTAGGAAAATCTAAGGTCAACTGAAGGCAGGAGAAGTGTCATCTAAGTTGATATAGGTACTAACAAAATAAAATCAACTGAAACATCTACCGTACGGCGTAAAACTAGGCCGCAGGAAGCACTTTTTCGCGCTGGGTGAACAAGCACTGCGGTCAGCAGCACGGCCACACATCTGCGGACGGTTTTCCGTCTAAGAAATGCAATTACTAGACATGCGATATTGTGGAAATTTGGGGGACGTTTACTGCACGACCATTATACAACAAATTGTCATCTAAGCTGCTTCAAACGCTAAAACTAAGAAAAATGCTAAACTCGTTATACATTATATACCTTATGTTTCCAACGCCGGCACCGCTGGCCCGTGGCCCGAGCGCTAGGTGTGTTGTTTTGCAAGTCCGCAAGTTCGAATCCCCTAGATTACAGTTTTTTCTTCTTTGTAAGGTAATGTTTTTCGTTTTAGGCCGATGATTTATATAGTGAGTGTCTCTGTTCAACATTTTTGGGCCGTAGCGTTCATTGCTTCATGAGCGAGTTCGCAGAACACGCACATACTGACACTGACGCGAGTTCTCGTTGGCGTGCTGTTGCCATAAGCACCGACCGCTTGCAGGCAGCGGGCACAGGCCAGAATCAGCAGACCGTTGGACTGGTGCGAACACGAGTTTTACGATACAGGCATGAGTGAGGCAAGCTCTAAGGATCGCGAAAAAGCGCATGGCATTGAGTGTCTGCGGTGACGTTGAGGGCGTTCATCCACTGCGTGATCCTTGGCTAGTGATTTCCAGGATTCCAAGCCTTCCTGGGGGGCATATCTTAGACATATTACCGCCGACAACAAGAGCGCATCCGAAGCCGTCCTGGCAGGATTGTCTTACGCATTTTAACACCGACAACATGAGAAAAGCGCGGTATGGCGATTACTGAGATATCAAGAATGTCCATCCGACAATAACGTCGGATTTCAAGCGTGTTGTTTTACAGAACCGAAACCGAAACCTATTTGAGTGCTAACCTCGGACATCGTTAAATCACGGTGCACCTCCTCCCGACGTCACAGCCTTTAGTAGGTGCGGCCGCCACAAGCCGCGCATGGTAGTTTTTCTTCTTTCGCTCTTTATTATATAATTACCGACTTATCGACCGGATGAACGATGAAGATTGTGTTAGTTTGAGCCAGTCTATGCAGTGCAAGCAAAAACGGCAGCTTGACAAATTTACTTCAGTGTCCCTTAAGGCCTTTCTTTGCTATTCAACAACACTATGAATTGAAGGTCATGCCATCTTTATGATTGGCTGAGAAGACTTGATGTACTACTATGTACTATAAACAGTTGGGGTAACATGTACGTCACACATTGGTAACTCCAGCCTGCGTAAACGTGACGTGATTTTACGTAGCAGCTTGCAAATAGCTGATGCCGTCACCGGCAATTAGGGCGTAAAATTCCAGCGACCTTTGGCACCGTGAAATCCCAGTGAACATGCCGCAGGCGCAGTTTCTTACGACTCGTGGCGCACAACTGTTTTCTAACGAAAGAAGTAGTACTTTTGGCTGTTTTTCAAGGTAAGCGATTATAGAGCATAAAACTAACGAACCGTATTTTGTTTTCATGTTTAGCGATAACGTAACAATTATTTGTTTGGCGTAACAAAAACATTAGCGGGCACTACAAGCTTCCCCATGACAAAGAACCCAACGCAGGGCTTTTGTCCACCCTCTTCCTAGTAAGCTGGTGGGTCACATATTAAAAATCAAGAAAAAAACTAAGAATACTGGCTATTTTATATATTACGGCGCTGTTGGAGTTCGACCTCGACATATTGAGGAATCGGAGGCATCATTATGCTCTGCGGTTATCAGGTGTATCCTTTCGCCTTCCTTACCTCGTGATACAACCGATGGTCACGCGATAAACTTGTAACATAGCATACAGATGATAGCGTAACGGCAGTGGTGGTCGCGAAGGTCGTAACACAACAAAACTTGCATTCAAACACAGAGCTCAGATATGTTGCTGTAAACGATTGAAAGAAATTATAAATACGGAAATGAGACTGTGGGATGTTATTTAACTTCACAGACTTCCTTAGATCGCTTGTGTAGCTTTTAGATCAATGTTACTTGATTGATTTGCATTCTTGCCGCTAATGGTAACCTCAAAAACGTGTATCTTGCCAGCCTCTGATGCCGATATTTATTAAACATGCGAAGCGTTTTTGTATCTTCTATGCGGAATATTTGATAGTTCGGTTGTGACCTTTATAAGCTAAGCGTCACGTTACACTGCCTGTCGTCATAGTTACAGGTATACGTGTAAACTTCACTGATTGGTTAAGCGAAAAACATGACCAATTCATGGTGAATTTTCCAAGTCGAGAACAGGTCTCCTTATCCACAATCCACAGTCCTACATTCCAAAACACCAACAGTCACAGTCAACTTCAACTCCGCCAATGTCCAAAGCCAACGCCCGCGCTACGAACCTAAAGGAAATGCTGCGCGCCCGCAATGCGATGACCTTTTCGTGCTGATCGGATTGTTTAGCCTACGGAAGTATCGCATGGTTGACCGTAACGCGGAGGAACCTCGGGGAAATAAGTCAATTCTTTCGCGAACAATGCGCGCTTGTGCATAGTCCCTTTGCGGCGCAATCGCATCCCGCCGGACTGGTTGCATCTTCTTGAGGCGTGCGTGTGCCTGCCTGATTTTTAAAATTGTGTGCCTGCCTGATTAGAGCTTCTTGGGCTAGTCTTCCAGGCAATAAAGAAAAGAAAATTATATCTCAATCAGACAGACACCGGTTTCATATAGCGAGGGACCTAGGTTATATTCCGACCATGCGAAGCGTCTTTTTTTTTTCTTGACGTACGCACTTCCCTACCCTGCTAATGGGCTTCTTCCTTACCCTGAGTGGCCTACAATGTTTCCCCTCTCCGCGTTGCTGTGCCGAGTTTTGAGCGACGCCAGGCACGGGTGGAACTCTCCCGTAAGCTCCTGCGCTTCTAATATAGGCCTAACAGCATGCACGGATTGGCGAGTGGCGGTGACATTTGATGTAGGGAGCCAACGTCCGTTGCACCGATTCCAATTCGGTGTCTATGTCAACATACACACCCGCAATTCCGACCCACATACTCGCACAAGTGGTTTGACAAAGGACAACGACAGCTGTCGCCGTAAACTCACGGCTGATACAAAAATACGATCAGACAGTGAGGTCAACATACCCAGACGAAACTATGACGTGCCTAAACCCCACGTTACTACGAGGCCTAGCATTACCCGCGGACCAGTAATGGCCAACACCCAATACCTAAACACGACACAAGAACCGAACGATGTCAGCCAGCGCCAGGCCATACGCAATGGCAGCTACGCATCCCATGGCACACGCTGTGCGTTGTCTTTCAAGAAACACCATAAGACAAGCCACCCTGTGCGACAGTACGTGTTTTACCACTATCGAATCCAAACATGCCACAACGTCAGCTACCGCAGCCGAATACGTTACTCCCAACAGAAAACTCCCAGGAGCACTGAGCATCAACTGGACAATAGTGTTATCGCATTCACAATTTATAAAAGTGCCTAGGTGTCGTGGAGTGCTTTTTTTGCTTCATCTTTCAGAATACCATCAATCCAATTTGAAGATGCGACAGTAATGTTACAAAAGTCAGAATATTAGACCGGGGACGTAACAATAGCGTTGCTATAGCGGCGGAAATAGCCAAAGAAGGATTGCAAAGACTGACGTAAAACCAACTACCATATGGCCTCCGGGAAACACATTTACTACGAGGCTCTTGGTCAATCTCACGGCCATAATTGCTACAATCAAGCTTCCGGCTTCGATTACTTTTACTACTTCATGCTGTCGTAGTCATTTTTATTGTTCGGAGTTTCTGATTCTATTTTTGGGGTCGCACTGCATACGCAGTCCAAAGTGGCAAGCAACGTGCTTTGTGAAAGTGTAGATATATTTCAGCACTTCTGCTTTGTCACCAACTAGATTGATTTATGAGAAAAAGAGGAAAAAACTTCGCAATGTCTTCTACCCTTGCGCGCCGAGTTTTCCCTTCGCTTTTTTTGCATACTTTCGCGCTTCCGAACGACGCCTTCTACCGCCCTGATTCTAACGTAAGCCTTTACTAAAGCCCGTGTTTCCAAGTGACATCTTGAACCTGTGAAACATTAAAGTCGCTTAGCATTTATATGAGAACACCGAAACCCTTCCTTCTCATTTTATCGTTCTTATAGCTTTCTTTTCTACTTGAACATATTTTTTACTCTCGGGGGGTGAGGAGGGGTTAAAGCAAAAATTACGCGTCCACCCTCTAATTCCTGCTCTTCAACAGCAACAACAATGTCCCTTTACTTTTATTCTTCTAAAACTGATGAGTATGTTTGAAAGGCAACTTCAACGATTGTCACATTAAATCTTTTGCTGACATCGTTATATGACTTCAAGTTTTTTATCGCCAATTCAATTTCTTTCCTCGTTTACAGTCGCTATCTCAACAAACATTTTCTAAAGTAAAAGTTACTACGTGACTACTTGCACTTAAGAACAGCGTCCTGCTGCTCCACTACAGAAAAGGTACAAAGAAACACTACGACGGTTTAGAGGCAAGTGGCATCAATTACCGTCAGGCTTCATTTCTGAAGTTGTCATGGACGCCCCGGGGTGGCTCAGTGGCTAAGGCGTTGTGCTGCTGAGCCCAAGAACGGGGGTTGGATTCCCGACGGTGACGACCGCTTTTCTGGTGGAAGCAAAAATAAAAAAACAAAGGACGCCCCCGTGTTCGAGACTTCGCGCCCTATAAAAAACCCCAAGTGGTGAAAATTGATCCCAAGCCTACCACTACAGCACCCCTTATAAATTGTGTACTTTCGGCGCGAATCAATCAACCATCAGTGAAGTTTTCGTGAAGCAATTGCCCAATATTTCAATTTATTTCGCAGTAACTGAAAAATAGCATACAGCTAAAATGATGTGCGCACTTAGCAATCATATTGTCGCCTTCATTGCAGGGCCTACAAAAGTTTTTGGCAGGTAGTTGGATGAAACCCCTGCATCGAGGCACACTACCAGAACAATCTGGGTTTTGTTTATGCGTCTCAAAAAACGGCAACTTCCAGATCTGCCCTACTCTAAAAACAAATAAAACAGCGTAGGCGTGGGAATTCGTGCAGACCTTGCCGGGACCTTCCCGGCTTTTCACTGCTTCCTTAGTCATTTATCGCAGAGACTAGTGAACTGCGGAAGGAAAAGGGACAGAACAAGGGAACACGCAACTTTGGTTGTTGTTTTTCTGAAGCCTCGAACGCGGCGCCACACATATAAAACTCTGGACGTAGCGCACAACGTAAAAAAGTATTCATTTTGAACGCATTTGGTGCACGTGCGATGCCTATTTTTGGATATATTCCGGCAAAAATCGAAATTCGCCAATTCTCTGGAACATTGGCGTGAATGAGCGTCTGACATCGTATGCGTTCTTTTTTGTATATGCATGCAAAAAAGTCTATGACTCCTAGTCAACCATTCGATTTCTTGTATTCGTCACTATGCTTTATTTTTGCCTTTCAGTTTCCGGATTCTTTCTTCCAACTGTTTCCACCAGGTATACTTTGCTGTTAGAAGTGGAAAGATTCTCAAGTTCATTCTCTTTGCCACTTAAACTCGTGGCAATAGCACTGAATCATGCACTGAGCTTCCCAAAAGCTCCATGTACAGAACGACGTCCACGGAACGACGTCAACCTCTAAACGCTTGCGTTCTATTTGGTCGCCCGTCAGTGACGCAACCCATCTGTGTAAGCAAGCGTCAGAGCCTAAGAATCCATCGAATCGTTACACTCTCCCCCATATATCTTTGGGTGGTTGCGGAGCTTGAAACAGGTCAATAAGTACTCTTTTCACGCAGGTTTGTGATGACAGCGTGGGGGTTTAGTGAGATGTGCTGAGCACGAGGTCGCGGGTTCGCTTCCTTTTTCGCTTCCTTTTCGCTTCGCTTCCTTCGCTTCCTTTCTCGCTTCCTTTTTCGCGAGTTCGCTGCCGCTTTTCTGATGGAGGCGAAAAGCAAAAACGCCCGTGTGTACGAGATTTTGGCGCACGTTAAAGATCCCCAGGTGGTCAAAATTATTCCGGAACCCTCCACTACGGCGCGCCTCATCGCCTGCGTTGCGTCGGCACGTTAAACCTTACAATCAATCAGTTTAGTGAGATGTACGTGAGCGCTGAGGCTTTGTACTAAGTTCTCCGCATGACTGCAGCAGCCGCAGTCGTAAACCCGAGCCCACCCGGCGGACCAGCCAGCCGGCCATGAAAGGTGCCGACGTTGCCTGCACGCTAGAGTGCCTTCCCCCACTTATGTTGCTTGTGGGTGATTATGAGACCCAGACCTTCTTCGTGGTGCTTCCATTATTCACTGCGCACTGCCAGCTGCTGCGTAAGCACTGGCTGCTTGCTTAGCCAGCATACTACAAGCTGAGACAACCTGTGCCGCATCAGCGAGCTGGACAAACAGCTAGCAGCGACGGTGCGCTTAAAATGTATTAGGCGTTCTTGAAGCATACCGCTGAAGGGGCTAACAATTATACCGCAGGAGCCTTACACTGCACTTCAGCGAAGGAAGCTACTCGGAGTGGTGGCGTCGTATTAAGGCTCACTACATTTTCTAGGACGAGGAGCAAGTTATGTCGGCAGTGGCCGTATTTTCATTACGCCGATATAACGTATAATAGCAAGACGTTTTCTTTATTTTTTGTATTAGGTCATGTGACTCTAACAAACTCTAAATGTGCCCCTACAGCCATCTTCGTAGCACATTTTCTATGAAAAAGTTTAAAAAATGCAGTGCCCTTTCAGTGTGTGAAGAAGGATGACCAAAAAAGCTGGGCTCAGTGCAAGCAATGCACAAGACAAAAGACGTTTGTTTGCGATTTGCAATTAATCATGCCTTATAGCTAATTATCTTAGTAAAACTTGAACGGACTCGAACTGTATTCTAGCGAACAAACTTGTGGCTGTTCATTTCGCTCCCGCCTCGCATGCATCTTACTGCCTGCATAACACACCAACCCAAAATGCTCGGCTACGGAGGAGGAGGAGGATAAACCACTTTATTGTGGGAAAAAGTTGCGTTGACTCTTAAGGAGGCGAAGTCCTCAGTCCAGGACCCCATATGCCTTGCCAGCCGCTACAGCCTGCTCCACCAGCCGAAGCTGGTCGGACAGGCATGAGCTGGACAGGGCACGCCTCCAGAGATCGGGAGAGTTGTAAGGATTCTGTTTGGCGAGAGGGCGGGAGGGGCATCCACCAACTATATGGCAAACCACGGAGGGCAGCAGATAGGTTGCATGGGCCCGTCCGACACGTCCACCTTTGTCTCCCACCCACACAATGGGCATGTCATTGTTAGTGTGCGAAGCCTGGCTGTGCGTGCACGACCCTACCCCGCACACACCAGTGAACGCATAAAGGGGCGACCGGTGATGTGCCGGTGTTTAGACGGGAAAGACACCGGCCAAAACGTCACTCCAGGAGTCATTAAAAAACGCAGCAAAAAAGTCTAAGCTCTGGAGACGAAAAATTTTCGTTCTACGCAATTTTGCGGACGGACACGGGAACTCAGCGGAGTTCACTTGAGACATTATCGCACCTGCATTCAAAACATATATGAAGTGCTTTGGTGTCGTCGAGGTCTTCTTGGCTCAATTAGGGTTTGATCAGACTAAATTCACAGGAAGTAGATTTATTAGCTCCTCTCGAATCGACGGCCTGAGACAGGGTTTATTTTTTCTTTTCGTGTGCTGTTACATAGTCTTTTGTGACACTTTATGAACAGCTGCGTTTTTATTTGTTTTCGTCAAAACCCATTCAGTGTATCGTTTTTGACGAAAGGACTCTCCTCCTTCTGGTGACGCGGTCCTGTATAGCCTCCAATATGTCCAGAGTTTCATTCGCGCAAAATAATGTTGGCATATATGAGCTGTGCCACGTAGAGTTGTAGTGGGAAACGTTTTTTTACGTGCAGTTGTAATGTGGAAGAGGAAGTATATATATTCCAGCTGCCAGTCCGCTATTCTGGCAAATTTACAGTTGCCCAAATAGCTTCTGCTTCCGCAGTTTGCATAAAGGGGAAGTATATAAATAAATAAAGAAAGAAAAAAAGAAAGAAAGAAAGGTATACTTCGCCTTCATGCACACTGCTGTGTAAGAAGCTATTCGGGCAACTCTAAAGTGTCCATATGATAAGAACGGCTTCAATAAATTCCCGCGAAAAGAAGCGCAGCTATTTTCTTAAACGCACTTGTAGCTTCACCAATAATTATTTGAAATGTTTGCTCCTTTTAACGGACCGTACATGTATTGTCCCGGAGCAACAACGAAATAAGTACTTCTTTACGTTTAATCTAAAGTGTAGTGAACATGGCAATAACTTTGCCCAATGAGAACCTGACGCTAAAGGCCAAGGCCTTTGAGATTTAATTATCTTCCCTAAGGCGCAAACAGAAGCCAACGGCAGCATGCAAGGTTGAAAGGAGCCTTTGCACAGCACAGCCTATCCCGCTAGGGAAGAGCAAATAAAGATGGTAATACGAAATCTCCCCTGTGCCAAGCAGAATGGAGATGCAAGAGTGGTTATGATGATGATGATCGTTAGAGTTTTTTGGCGCAAGGCCAGCTGGGGCAAAGAGCGCCAAACAAGAGTATCTAAAATAAAATAGTGGCTACTAAAGCCAAACTAACAATAAAATCAATTAACGGCAATGGTGATGGCTGGTGTATAGGGCCAGATATGATTAGGCGTGATAGGAGATGAGGTTTATGAGAGGAGATGAGGCGTGATGAGGAGATAAGTGGTTATACTTTCGACCTTTAGAGTTAATTTATACGATCTTGTCGCATAGTAGGTGAGCCATGCAAACTCCCGTGCACAGCTTGAAAGCACTGGCCTGGATTGCACGTGGCGCTGAAAGTAATAAAGGCAGACGACACGAAAAGGGTTGACCCTGAAGTCAAGCTCCGCTATGCGCGTGTTAAGTCCAGAATGGTGCAATTCACCAGGACATTAAAACGAGGATGCTGTTACGGACATTGCGCACGCATCAAGAAATTGAAAAAAGCTAAAAGAACATGTAAATCCCTGATGAAAAAAAAAAATGTTCTAGGGCAAATTAGTCCTTTCCGTTTTGTTTAGCAGCCCTGTAAAATTCGCAATATTTTAGGCCAACATAGGAAACTGACAACGTTCTCCACATTTTAACACACAAGTGGTTAGCTTAGCTTTTTTTAAATCTAATAAATCGTTTCATGTGGAAACGTTTACGCGTTGGAGCGTGCACAAATGTTTCCTCGATTTGACTCCAATCGCAGCCTGGACGAGGCAGTTCAGCACGCCATTCTTCCATTTCCTAGCGCAGGCCCGGCGCTTCCTTCTTCGACTTGCCGAGGGTGAAGGCCACGGTCCACAGATACGAGGGACTTGACTGCAATGCCAGAAGAAGATTTGGAGCCCTAGCGCAGCGTAAACCATGCGCCGTAATCAGAACGGACGTTTGCCTCTACGTTAAATTTTTCCCCTGGAAAAAGACGACAGAAACTGAGTTTTTTGGGTGGGAGCAGGTTATATTTTAGATTTTTTACATCCGGGCACGCTCGGGTGTGTGTTTTGTTCATTAAAATGCTGTACATGACGGCAGGTTTGTCAGCTGCGGGCCGCTGCGCGATATAAAGAAGAGCATTGAATGCCTGGCGACACGTTTAATTAGTTTTCGACTTACTTAAACTTTTTGCCAATTTGAATACACCAGGAGAATTTTCTGACAAGTTGAAGGTATACACTGTAAAATGTTATGTACGGCTGCTCAGGTTACTGAGGACAAAGCGTTTAAAAAGAAAAAAATTCTCTCGCACTTCCCCGAGGGGGAGAGTGTGTAAGTGCGACTGCACGGTTGTTGATTGCGCGATTACGGTGGATATCGTGATCTTGGAGTGGAGAGGAGGCGCCCAACACCCGCAGTCACTGAGCGGAGAGAGGAGGAGGAGAGTAGCGCCCGCCGTTACGGCGAGGGCTACAGGAGCGCCCTCACGCGTCGGAATGCGGAGCGCCCGCTACGCGAGCGAGAGCTCTCCCGCCCGAAGTGGAGAGGAGGCGCCCAACACCCGCAGTCACTGAGCGGAGAGAGGAGGAGGAGAGTAGCGCGCACCCATCTCC
The DNA here is from genome assembly GCF_048455015.1 of Haemaphysalis longicornis. Classification (NCBI taxonomy): domain Eukaryota; kingdom Metazoa; phylum Arthropoda; class Arachnida; order Ixodida; family Ixodidae; genus Haemaphysalis; species Haemaphysalis longicornis. Next base: position 95,312,334 of record NW_027526225.1, on the reverse strand, counting down.
CCCCGTTGCTAGGGAAGACGAGGAGGAAGACGAGGAGCGCGCGCACCCGCAGCTGTTGCTACGCGGACGACGGCGGCGGACGATTCAGGCTCGCTTAAGAAGTGCATTCGCACTTAAAAAAAGCTTACTCGCAGTTACTTTGAGCGTTATATAGATCACTGCAGATTTTATGCATCACAGTAATTATGTACCACAAATTGCGTCTACTGCTGAAAGCATCAAGCGCTAAATGGCCGTGCAGAAATTTCCGTGTCAATATTCGGAAAGTAGAGGTGGGCCAGGCATATAACGAAGACGCTTCCGGCTGTATCGACAGAAAGACACAAAGTTGCCTTATGAGTGATTAGTTGTTCGGTGGTCACTAAATTCCGAAAGTTTAAGGTCGTGCCCAGCCAATCAGATACACGTGCAAATGGGTCAGGTTTTTTTTTAAATTTCCCGAAATAGCTCTTTACCTAGTTTTCTGGAGAACATGAATAAACAACGTCAGAATCCAATTTCCTGGAAGCGCGATATAAAGGCGCTCATGCAAACATAGGCATTACGGTTATTCGGCTGAGTCCGCGAACGTCACCATCAAGTTAATTGCGGTAAGGTAATTTGGGTCTTCTTTTATAGACAAAGAACTGATCGAGGCCGTACCTCCCGCCACCCGCAGGATAACCCAAAAACATGCCTGTGACCCACCGTTCCTTCCGATATAATTGCCATCATTATGTCGCTCCTCAGTGTTTACGGTGACCCCAGTACAACAACCGCCCATTGCAGCAAACATGCGTGTTCAGAGAACATTACAAACAACTGTATAAATTAAGTAGGACCTTCCAATATTTCCGCCACATGTTTACAATATACGGGGTACCAGCAGTTCTGTGCAGTTTTATGACAATCTTTAGCTACTTTTCCCTCGGGTTGACTGTACGTGTCCCAGGTAATATTTTAAAACACTGCGCTATACTTCGGGAGACCATGCAGAGATGACTCATATCGCAGCCACGGTATAGGTTTGAGTTCTTGGGTGCAGTGATTAGAAGAACTTCCACGCACAAATGGCTTAAACGTGACGTAGCTGAAAAATACGAAGTGTGATAGCATACGCTGACGCCAAGAGTACAATGACCTCGAAACTTCAAGCATTCCTAAAGGTCATTGTCTTGCCTTCAAGCATCGTAAGCCTGGTACAATGGTGCTTCTTTTCGACCATTTGGAGTCGGGCAGTAAACAAAAACGCGTCATACCCTGTGGCGAGTAGCAGAAGCTATAGAGGTAAGCTGAGAGTCTGTCCTAATGGTAGTCTTTAAACTTTCTTTACGCTGTTTCGCACTAGAGTATACAGTTCCTCTTTAACAAAGATTCCGTGAAAAGACAAGGGAAGAAGGCTTTTTTGCTACGCTGCTTTGTCGCCCCACGGAAACGGAAAAATTTTTCTAATATTGTTTGGGCTACTTGTTTTCTAACCCCTTATTTCTTAATACTTTTCCCTAAACCTAGATTAAAATATACAGCTATGGTGACGGACGCTTCTACTGAAGACATCGCCTGCTTTGTGTATGACGAAAATAGCGGCTGTTATGGACTCATGCACCTCTAAAGAAAATGAACTTTGTAAGAAACTTCTCTTTCTATTCTTTGACACACGCTACAGCAGAGATAACACTAAGGAAGCTAGTGACACCGGCTGCTCTGAGCGTGCTCCACGTTGCTTGTGTTTCAACTGGCTTGCCGCAGCGTGCATCCTCGACGAAGAAACTTCATCTACCAGAAAGAGGGCAAAGGCGCGCTGATGCGAATGAAAGTTTCACCTCTGTGCTTACAGTTTTCCTGCTGACAACCTGTCAGCCATCTACAGAAAACAAGAAAGCCAGCCCACGCGCGCGGAAGAAGTTTCCAGACCGCTGCCAGTATCTTGACGAGATTCCTCGAGAACACTGAAGGCGAGAGAACACAAAAAGTAAGTTAATCTCCCAAAAAATTGTCCAGAGTTTCAGAAGTTGCGAAGCATGTGACCTTCTTTCTTATGTGTTTTTGCCCAGGTACGTGTTGACATACAGAGCTGGTTAAGCTTGAGCTTGGCCTTGTTGCGCCCGTAAAAAAAAATATAAGAAAAACCGCGCGCACATTAGCGTGCGCCTCGTGAGGAGCTGCCGGCATCGGCAAATTCGGCCTTCGAGAATTCTCCATCCGGCGTTCATGGTAGGATCTCTCGCATGCTCTTCTACCGGCCAGTTCACGTGTGTTGGAACCTGAGGTGGGGAACACAGACGCCAAGTTCGCGCTACAGACACCGAGTTCGCGATCCCGGTTGCCGCCAGCTCTAGCGCGTGCTGAAATGGTCCACTTCGGGAGAGATCTGAAAGCCTTAGAGAGAAACTAGCCGCGCCAGCGAGTCATGAAGAACTTTCAGAGGCAAGTTCGGAAATCCGTGTGAGGTGGAAAAGCCGGGTCTCCAATGAAGGAAGAGGGGCCGCCATCTCTGTTGTTTGTCCAGCCTTCCACCAGTAGTGCAAGCTCCGCAAATTGTTTTATAAATTACCGAAGTATCCAAGGGAACATTTACACCTTTAAAGGCAACAAAAAGCCTACTGAATAAGATATTGTTGGAAAAGTTGGCATTCAGCTGAGAAACCAATTACAGCATGAAGACTGACGAATGCGTATAAAAAACAAGAAACGAGCACTCACTATCAACTTCTTGACTTAATAAGCAACACAGGGACATATATCCCGCACATATGCGCCGGCGCAAAAGAATCCGAGATGCGAAAGCCTGTGGTTCAGCTAGTGTATAGTCTGGAATGACCCTTTTTGGCCTGCTCAACAACGCCACATAAAACTACTTCCGTATTTTCATACCGATGCACCTTTTACAAATAAAACACACAAAAAACGCCAAAGATGAATTTGACCGGAAAATGTTAATTTAGTAAGCAGTGTCGAAAGTGTGTGGAATGGCGTTTGTGTCAGCGCCTTCGCTTGCTTTTCTTAAGGTTAGCCTTTCGGGTCTCTAAACTGCTTTTTCGTGTTGCTTCTTCCTTTTTCTCGCCTGAATTTTTCCCGCATAGTAGGCTCCCATTCGAGTTGGCGGAGCAGCGGCATGTCGTCACTTTGAAGCGCAGCACTCGCTACACACAAACAGCTCGATGACAGCTGGTGCAATCCCTTGTTTTGTGACGCTTGCGTAATTTATTTTACGCTATCGAAGAACCCGCTGAGCTTTCCCGGCCTCCACATTGGATCGTGGGTCTTGGCATGTCTAGCACGTGGGGTTTGACGTGGGGTTTGGCATCGCTTTTAAGGGCAGATCACTTTAGGGGCTCGCCTTGTCGTCGTAGCTCGCTCGCTGGACCAAAGTAGAGCCACACGGTGTTCTGTAGTCGCGGCGTCCCACAGAGGCTTCGAAAGCCAAGCGGTTTCTACAGTCATAAGCGTTCGAAACTCCTGAACCGCTGGCGCTTGTCATACGTCTCCCCGTTGTGTAGCGCAAAGAAAGCTGCACGTACATTTGATGCAAAATATACGTAATTACCCGCAGCGCCCGCGCTCATTTAGTTAGGGACGCTCATTAGGTTGGTTTTTACGATCGTGAGCGAACAGCAGTAGCAGTGCAATGCCGACACGTGCAGGAGGAAAAAAAAGCAGAAGCACGTAAAGTACGAGCAAAATAATTTGCTTACTGACGCTGCCTGTTCGCTTGAAACGCGCTTGTATGATGTGACGTTTCCAAGAAGGAACAGCCTAGCAGACGATGAGCCAAGCTGAACCCGCATTCTGGGCATGCGCTTAACCTCAAGCTTTTCGCAACTTGGTCCCGTCATCTGGTGCTCACGCGCAGAAAAGTCGCCGCTCGCCCACGCAACGTAAAGATTTGGGCGACTGTATACGTACGAACCAACAAATATTTGCTTTGATCCTCAGAAATGTCGTGTTTCGCAACAAAAACTCTCACTCGGAAACATTCCACGACGGCTGCGGTTGTTCTGACGCCCGCAGTGACACCTCCTTGATAATGGAACAAGTATCAAGCCCAGCGCTAGCTCATGGAGGTGCGGCACCGAACGTTGCGCCCGTGTTTACAGAACCGAATGAGGGAATGTCCCGTGTGCTGCGGCTCTGTCCGGTAAACGTGCGTCAACGGAGAGAGCGCTGTCCGTAAGCTCTCAATGATTGCGCAGCACAAGGTCGTCCAATTCCCGCATCGTCTCCTTTTAGGGGCGAAGCTCCTAATGCCGTGGGTCTTACCATCCCTTGTGTCTCGTGGTACGTGACCGCCTAGTTCGATGACTCACTCACAGGTGGCGCTACATGACCGCCTAGTTCGATGACTCACTCGCAGGTGGCGCTGGTGTGCGTGACGTCATGATGACGTCACTCGCACGTGACTGACACTATAAAAGGCAATCGCTTTTGACGCGCTTCCTCTTTCGCAACGAGTCACCGGATGGAGGAGGTGGTTGTTGACAAGGCTGCGGAGCGGAGGGCGCGCAGGGCGGCGGCAGCGCGCGCTCGCCGACAGGATCCCGCCGTGCGCAAAAGAGAGGCCGAAGCATCCCGTCTAGAAAGTCGCGCTTAAACCCCGCGTCGGCAGCTTCGGGCGGAGCTCGCTTGATGCGTTTTGCAGCCGCCTCGGGAGCACTCACTGCATCGGGGTTTGCCTGCCGATACGAGCGCTTGCTTGCAGCCTCACGAACCCTACAACAACAACAACAAACGAACAAGAACAAAATAAAAGAACAAAATAAAACTTGATTTGTACAATGTACGCACACAGTCTTACGTCTTTCTTAATGATGTAATGGGCGAACTTTCACGGGAGAGTTACGGTCACCGATGATCTCCCCCTCTCGAGCTTCGCCCCACTTATCATCATTCATTCCGTGGATATGGCGTGATTTTTTCTTCGTTCCCTTCACTTACTCGCATTTGTTTCACACGTGGTAGGCGAAGTTTCTTGCGGCATTCATCCACACAAATGCGGCAGAGCAAACTGTTAGTGTTTGCATGTCATTTGGGGAGAAATTGGAGACTCACGCCGAGGTCGCTGGCCCCGACAAAGGCCACGTAAAAAAAGAGTGCCTGCTAGGCGGCTGGAATACGTCAAAAAGGCGTATGAATTCTCGCGCCTGCTGGAAAACTAAAAACGCCGAAGATATTCGCCCTACCAGGGTGTTAAACTCTCTCTCTCTCTCTCTCTCTCTCTCTCTCTCTATCTGCGTCTTTCTCCCCCTATCTCGCATACGCACACACTCTGACTCCAACTCTCTCTCTCTCTCTCTCTCTCTCTCTCTCTCTCTCTCTCTCTCTCTCTCTCTCTCTCTCTCTCTCTCTCTATCTGCGTCTTTCTCCCCCTATCTCGCATACGCACACACTCTGACTCCAACTCTCTCTCTCTCTCTCTCTCTCTCTCTCTCTTTTCCAGAGTGACTGAAGCGTCAACAAAAGAAACAATTGTTGCCTAGACCACCATGGCTCAATTTGAATGCGACAGAAGTGGCAACCTTCAATTCCTTGTTTTATTCGGTGAGTGGTAGTCAGGGAATGTCCACAAAAATTACCCAGTCACCCTCTCAACACAGCGGAGAGCAGCGAATGAGAGAGTGGTAGAAGCGCACAGAGGGACAATCTGCCCGGGCAACGCTGCCGACGATGCCAGGGAGACGTGACGTCGAAGTGCGTCTGTCCACCTCCTTCTGCGCCGTCTCGACGGCTTCCGGGACTCCCGCCGCTGATTGCACACGCTGTAGAACGGAGTGTGCAGCCATTGCCGGGCGGCAAAAGAGGAATGAAAGGAAATGACGGGGACAATGATGCCGATACAGGTGGACGACGGGAGGACGAACAGGCAGACAAAGCCGCTGCTAAAGCAAGCATTCGTGACCACTGAGACGGTTAGAACCCTAAGACCTGTGGGCACAGGCCACGTGGGCCGCCGAGTTACACATTTCTGAACCATAAGCAAGGCGTGCGCATCGAGCTGAACCTCAAGAGCATGCGAGAGAAAGAAGAGATACTTCCGCATTCCTAAATACACACCAATGCATCTTCAGTTGATTTTTGTCTGCAACTGCGCTTGTTAATTTTAAATATGCACGCCCTTTTATTTATTGTAGCCAGCTCCGAAGGATGAGGGGATGCAATTTATTCGCTCAACGGGACATATACATCCACATCATTGCCTTAAAATTGGCGGTGATGCTGGAACGCAATGAAGATAGACCGAGTCGAAAATAGCGTCGCCAAGAGCTTCATGCCTCCCCCCACCCCTTGTTTTTGTATTTCAAACAATGAGGCGCAGTCGGAGTTTTGAGAAAGAAGGAAAGCATTCCTTCGGTGAATACTATCTCAAGCGAATGCATTCAACGTTAGACTTTTGGTCCAAGCAACCAAAATTACCAAAAACATGGCATTCGATTCGCGATCAGGAATGTTCTGTAAAAGTTTCGATGATGAGCAGCCCAGAAAAAGCCATAAAGAAGGTGTATGAAAAGAAAACTAGACACTAAAATAGTAGAGGAAAACTGACTGCCTGCTTGTCTAAAACAACTATCCATGCTACGGAAATATTTCTTCATTTATGATGTGTCTCTTTTATGTGGCTCGGCAACATGTGAGCACACGACAGAATTCTTAACCAAGTGTGAGTGGTACTGTAAATTGCAATTCCACATTTTCAGAAAAAAAAGGTTTTTTTTTTTTGTAAAAGCATACGCGCACTAAGCCTGAGAATGATATATTCAAATAATCAGTAATTATTGCATGAAAGCGTCCGAATACCGTACCGATGCCCGTCGCCGTGAGCAGCGCTTTCCAGTCCTTCAAACTACCCGCCAAAATTGGTGTCCGCGAAACCGAAAGTGAACGTAGGAAAGTGAACGAGAGTATGGCTAGTAGTTTGGCTACCCGTCCGCTCGGTGCGCTACACTACAGTACAGTCATTCGGCCGCAGGGCTCTATGGGAGTGTCCACTCTTACCAGTATTTCTTTCTCTATGCCTAATCTAAAAAGAAACATCCCCCTCGCGAGGGGCACGATCAAATGCAGAGCATTTCCGCGAGGGGCGCGCCTGCAAGTGGTATGGATTACGTATTGGTTGTTGTTGTAATTGTTGTCTTCCAGTGTAGACATTGTCGATGAAGTCAATGGTGAAACGTTAAACGTGCCGTGAACCCCCTGCCGCGGCTATGACGCAACGTGGAGCGGCTATGACGCAACGTGGCGCGGCTATGACGCAACACAATTCACTTTAATCCAATCCAAACCAATCCAAGCCAAGCCAAGCCAAGCCAAGCCAATCCAAGCCAATTGAATCCAATCCAATGCCAGCGCGAACCCAACGCGGCGAGAGAGGGTGTTGCGCACATCCCCACCTGTTGTGCGCCCGAACCGAACGCGGCGAGAGAGGGTGTTGCGACCGGAGAGAAGGCGAGGAGGATGCGGGGGAGAGGGCGCACCTGTGGCCGACGGTTGAATGAGTCAAGGATATAAGGCGCGTTCGTAACCTTCCGTTCTGTGTCGGCTTTGTGGCCCAGTGGCATAGAGCGAAAGGAACTGGCTTCCATGGCGCAGAAAGAATCCATATGTTATTCGAGTGAACGCAAAATGATTCTTGAGCCCCTATCCCTTCGTGCAAGAGGGTCTGGGTCAAATGCAATGAGTAAGGCATTCCTGCCCCATCATCAACAGGCCATGTATATCATCCGTGTAGAGCCTAGCGCAATCACAAAGAACCCTAACTGCGATTCTACGCAGCGGCAACACTGCAATAATATGCTCCCGCCACAAGGTGTCTAAATGGTTCTTTGCAAAAACACTCTGCGCAATGCGGGTTCGCCTAAATGCAACGATGTTTTTTTATCCCCGTGTGGGAAAGAGACAAGGAAGGAAAAATAAAATAGGATCTAAGTAACCAGGATGGCTAGCTTACTACTCGCTCGCTATATTAGGGGTGTAAATAGAAGGTATAGGTAGACCATTTAAAAAATAAAGAAAAACAATGGAATAAAAGCGGAACTAAATAAAATTGAGTCCCGTGGAAACTAACATCGTGGCCACAATTACCATCCTAATCGTAAAGCTGTCCCATGTTAAGGGCCAGTTCTTCTCAGCACATCGGTAAGAGGGAACCTTAAAGCACTGCAGAGCAGCGTTTGCACATCGAAGCATGATCCCGTCGTAATGTTTACGTCGTTAATGTCACGCAGTGCATCTTGGAGGTGGCTACACTGGAGACCGCCAATGTTGTGATGTTCGGCATTCGGAATTGAATTGTGCGTGACTACCTGGGACCACAACAGTACCAACCAAGCGATGACAGCAATACATTTATAGTAAGTGTAGAGCGACCTGCCCAAGAGCACGTGGCGATAAATCACGTGTCCCCGGCTTGGGCGAACATTTGTAGCGCAAATCGTATTGTATTCTTCTTGAACGTTACCTGCTATGTGGTTCACACAATGGTCCCCTTAAGCTCCGAAGTTTCGGTTAGTTTTCAGTGGTTGTTATTTAAATGACATCAATCACATACCAGTAGCCTAGCAAGTGTTTATGAAGACGTTAGGACCCGCTCGACATTGTAATTGAGATTACTCGAATAACAGCTGCAAATCCTTAACAAACGGCCTCCCACGAAATCAGCGTTTGTGCTTCTTCAAAAGCATTGTAAGGACATAGTCAGACACCCTAGGACCACACGAACTCGCCATCAGCGAAAGAACGCCAGGCCTTGCTGCGCTAGCCTTACGGAAGCGGGTGCCTACCTAGATGGCGAGCTTTGCTCGATTAGCACCTGGAACTGAGTAGGAAGCGTTCACGACAAGTAGTGTGGCACAGCTACACATGCGTGTTGCGCATTCGCAATAACCCCTCAAGAGGATTACGCTTACATTCCCGAAAAAAAAAACGCAAATGTACTTTCACCTGGTATATTTATAACTGTAAAAAAACAGCAATATAGACGTCCTCGTACTGTAATATATGGCAATATCACGACATGTGGTGGGCATCGCTGCGCATGCGCAGTGACATCATCCTGTCGACAGCGCTGATTAAATCGGCGCTACCCCAGCCCAGAGATAAAATGATTGCCCCCAGGACAACGATGTTAATAATGTTTATAGAACAAACAATAATGTGCGGCGCTAAACCGACGGTCACGAAATAAAGAAGCCAGTGACAGATAAAGGCACCAGTATCCTTTTTTCAGGTGCGGAGTGCGTTAGACCGCACAATGTCCGTCCGCGTCCGTGAGCATAGCATTTACAATCGCAAAAAATCACACAGGCACCGGCAGGATTCGAGCCTGCGTCTCGTAGACCAGACAGAGTTAGTGTCAGTCGTCTTACCCATTGTGCTATGACCGTGAGTTTGTACCCGAGAGTCAAACGGCTTACTCCTTCGTCTGTAACTGTACGGAGTACCTTAGGACATCCCAATGTCCCTCCGCGTCCATCCATGCGCACACCGCCATCAAGCGAAATTCGATTTGAGCCGTGAATTGCAGTGTCATTTAGGGAATAATCAAGGTGCAACTCACGGCTCAAATCGTATGACGGTCGGGGTGCAAATCGGATGTCACTCGGGGCGCAACTTGGATGCCATTTCGAGTACCCCTACTCCGGACTCTCGCCACCAGGGTTCTTTTTTTTTTGTCTGGACCAACTATCTCAGCAACAAGCTTTGTATTAACGAGAACAAACACAAAAATACGATTATCGACGGCTATAAGCTGCTGCGCGTGAACCAGTCATACGCGAAATTTAGATCTCGGTATTCTGCTTGGTCCGCTGCCGTTGGTGAAAGAGAATGCAGAATGTATTGCGAGCGTATACAACGAGCCGAATGCGGGCACTCGGGCTCGAGTGACTACTTTGGTCCGGCGATGGGGCGGACCGGCCTTCCTCCGAAAGTGGTCCCGAGAGGACCTTCGTGGTTTGGAAATAGCGACGTGTGAGCGGCTGTCGGGGCCACGCAGGAAGCCTCTATCGAGCTAGTCCTTGGCAAAATGAGCCAATACGCGACCTAGAAGAGGACCGTCTCGATGCAGCCGCATTCATCATAATTCCGCTTGCGGAAACCTCTGGGGAACAGAACGCCCTTCACAAAGGCGCGGTAGAGATCTTCAATACACCAATCGAGCTTTAGCCAGCGGGCTCACACACGTGTGAAGTACGAAACAAGAAAAGAAGCATTTCTACGACGGCAAGTTTGAAGCGATGCTTCAAACTTGGCTTTGCCGCTGAGGAATTGTTGAGCAGGGTAAATAACGGCAGCGTGAGCACTAGTTCATGTCCTTCTGCGATTCGTTCATTGTGGTTACAATTTCGAAAAGTTTATCTGGGGCGGTATTCTCGAGTTTTGTCCCTTTTGCGTCCCTTTCAAAAGTGTCCCTTTTGGCGAGCCCTGATTGGCTGAAAGCAAACAACCGGAAGTGACGTAACGCAAGCGTGGCAAATCTACTGCCAACGCCCATTGCTTAACCGGAAGTACGTCACGATGAAAGGGACTCAAAAGGGACGTTTTCAAAAGGGACAGTTACGAGAATACCGCCCCTGTTTTCCCTGTTCCTCGTCCTGCACAGGTGAACATTACTGTTTTTCGATACGCGTCATTGAAGGGGCCTTGAAGACAAAATACATGTTTGTTTTATTCGATAGATTCCGTGTTCTATAAGTCCTCCAGCGCTTGTCCGGAAGCAAACGGTGCTTTATTCACTGCGAAATTATTCAATTTAAGATAAAATTTTAATTCTCAGGCCAAACGTGTGTTTGAACGACGTTTGCAGTGACATCATAAGAACAGGTCTTTTGGCTAAACTTGGTGTGGAGCGGAGACTTGCTTACTGTTAGTCAACCCTGATGGCGGCACCACACCGCGGCTAGCCGTTTTCTGCCTTTGGCTTGTTTGTGACCATATTAAAACCTGGGTGGTTTTTGTTCATGGAGAAAATAATCGTTTCCTGAAACATGGTTCTCGCTCGACAAATATGGTCACGTAAGACACCGTCGCTTGCATCAATCGGCTAGTGTCGTCTGAGACAACCCCAAAGCCCCGCAGGGCTATGCATCTAAACGAATCATAGTGCGCGCAGTAGCAACAGCAGTACGCATCAGAACTTCTATGTTTACGTGTGCTTTCATAACTTCCACTGTTTGTCCCGCCATTCTTACTGATATAAAAAGAATGGGCCCTAAATTTAAGCTCGTTCGGCAAGCTTATAAGCCCTGTATAATTTGCGTTTGCTTTTTCCGGCCTTCGCCAATCGCAGAGCTGGCTGATATGACATCATAGGCTCTGTTGCGTGAAATGAGCTAGTGGGTCGCATGACCATTCCCTTTTTAGGGGCGAAGCTCCTAAAGCCATGGGTCTGTCCATCCCTTGTGTCTCGTGGTACGTGACCGCCGCATGCTTTCGGAGATGTCGCAAAGTGGGCCGCGTTGCACGCGCAAGAACCGGCTGCAACCGGCAGCGCAAACTCGGCACCGGGAGCGCGAGCTTGTCTGTGTTCGCCAACGGAGGCGCGAGCGCACGTGCACTGCGAGGGGGAGATCACGCAAGAGATCGCGCCACGAACACAGGCAGTCGTTCTCGGAGATCGAACGAGACGCAAGGACCTTTGCTCGTTTCCTCTCGTCTTGTTCGGGTACAAGTTCGCCCTAAATAAAAGTTCTTTCTTTACCGTTGTGTGCCATCCTACGTGACAAATTGTGGTGGAGGTGCGGGGTAGTCCTCGATGGCGCGGGGTCTTTCACCAGGTCTGGGCCTGGGAGCATTGACTCCGAAAATAAAAGTTGATTTGTACAATGTACGCACACAGTCTTACGTCTTTCTTAATGATGTAATGGGCGAACTTTCACGGGAGAGTTACGGTTACCGATGATCTCCCCCTCTCGAGCTTCGCCCCACTTATCATCATTCATTCCGTGGATATGGTGTGATTTTTTTCCCTAATTATACAGCTTATTTGAGCGAAGTTTACGTTAGAAGTGGTGTCAGCATGATTATAACAAGGTAATCTTTGGAATGACCAAATTTGCATTTTATCTTCATGGCCCCTTTAAAATAGTTCGTAGCCGGGCTATATTTGGCCCTCACCTAACGAAAAAAATTGCTCATATACGGCGAGGAGAGGTAGGTCAACCCTCGTCTAACGATAAATGTTAACCATTACCAACCTAATTTGCGGTGTCTTTATTGCTGTTCCTTTCCACCACGCCACCTCAATAAGTGGTCCGACTCTATGGTTCTTCATTGGGCACGCCAATGAAGCCGTGGAAAATATTTATGAGAGAAGAACAACACTCATGTATAAGCCCTCAAAATAAGTCTCAGAAATGCTCCCACGTCTTCTATTCAAAACTCGCCCTCAAAACACCCACGGGTGAACTGTGCTGAGAATGCTTCCTTAATGGAGGACCACGGAGTTCTTTAATCGGCCCCACCGCATTTGCACATCCCCAATCGGTTCACATAGAAGATGCAAATCGAGAAGCTCACCCGCTTATTGCCCCGGAGAAACGTGCGCGGAAATCGAAAGCGCTGCATACGTCGAAGATGAAAAGGACGAGCGAGTAAAGCCACAGGCATCGCAAACCGTGATCCTTCCCTTTGGGCCTGCGGGCTCGCCGTCCTATGTTAACCTGCCAACCACATTCGGAGCAGTAAGGTCAACACCTAGGTGCCACCAAGGCCGTAGAATCATTTAAGCTGTTGAAACAAGCAAATTTTAAGTTCACACTTCTTACTGGCCGATTTTTAAGGTACGCCACAGATCAGAACAGAAGTGCACACAATAGATTGAGAAAGCGAAACGGGCGAAGGATGCAATCAGCAGGCATCGCAGTTGTTTTGGTGGTGTCAGTCGATCCAGCGGCAGAGGGAGTTGCATGGAGGATTGTTGGACGTCGCTCGCTGGATGCGTAATGGTCGCAGCGGAAATGAGAAGAAAACAAGCTCTTTATCGAGCTGGTCGCTGCAGTCATCGGGCGATGACGCTGATTGGGTTCTTCTGTGCTCTGCAAATCACAACCGGAAACGAAACACACTCTCCTCCTTTGGTCCGCTTTTGTGTTTTTTCTCGGGGAAACCGCTCTGTGTGTTCAATTGCGTGCAGCACAACTTCTGGAGTCAACATAGTCGGTAAAAGTAATTCCCGCGGGAAAATATTTTAAATAGGGGGCGGAAAAGAGGGTGGTTGTGATCAGCCAGCGATTATGTAGCTTTATGACGCCACGCTCTTAGAACTGCCCGAAGTTTTTGAAAACGAAATTTTATTAGGTGCTCTAAGCTGATCGGAAGTACATTGTCGGTGCAGGCGTTTGGTCTCAGCAGCGCATTTAACAGCGATCAAATCAATGAATCAGCGAGATATTCCCCGTGGTAAAAATACGCTGCTGTGTGTGAAAACTAGCAGGTTAACCTAAGCCAGAAGCAAGTATACAGCATTCATTTTTTTCTTTTAGGCATCATAGCGAGGCTAAAACTTTTTGAACAGTCTTGAGTTTCTTCCCTCCAAGCATGGAATCTTTGTTCAGCTAAGATTTTGCTCTGGGAGCGAAACCGTAGGTCTTTGAGAAGATACTACGGCCCTGGCGTATAACATACCCGGGGCGTAAAATATCGTAGTTGAGTGTTTTTGCGGAAAGCGATAATTTATCCCATCTCCATTCCGCTGTTTTACGAACGATAGTACAAGCCCGACTGTTTTTTTTTTTTTTCATAGTGGAAAGAAGGGGGTAACATTGTGAAAACGAGCGAAATCGCACCTTGCCACACCCGGGGGAAATCTTGTCACGTGGCGAGTTTTGTACTCCGTAAATTCACTACATAAAGCCTGTAGGTTTTTAAAGCATTTAGACCGGGGCGTTCAGCTTTTTGATTCGTCAGCATACGCTGACAGAGCTGATCCGGGAAACCCTTCAATAAAAGTTTTTTTAATTAAAAGCATTATAGTTCTACTTCCTTCTGAATAAACTCGCCCGTCCGTGACGTAACACCATGCGCTACAATACGTTCATTGAGTCTTTAAGAGGTATGCCTTTTTCAAATGTTTAATAAATTGCCTTTATTATAATTTCCTAACGTATAATTGGGAAGCCCACATTTCAAATACTGTGATTTGGTGTATAGCAGTCAAGCCTGCTACACGAAAATCTTTGTAAGAATGACTCTTCCTCCTTCCTTTTTTTATACTGCTTTTAGGTCTCAAGACATTACAGTCATATAAGCAAGTCAAGAAGGATTGAACGTAAGCGCGGCCGCTGCGGCCAGAATGCTTACGCATTGCAGGTGAATAGTTATTCACAGCAATTTTCTTAAGGTATTGTGATGTCCTTGGAAATGCGTTTGGATACGAATAAAGAACTTTAATTTCCGACATCAAACACAGCATGGCACGGATAAAAATGTTCATAAATATAGATACCGCTGATATAACTGCTTTATGTGCGAGATGATTGTAGGTAGGTATATATATATATATATATATATATATATATACATATCACCCGGCGGGCATTTTTTCACCACTTTCTTTTCGACTCAAAAAATTCTTCATCTCTTTCTACGACCCACCACAACCCCTCCTTTGCTTTCCGAGGTTTTCTTGACTGCCAACCCTTATTTTCTGTCCTATTTCACGGAGCTCCTCATTTCCCATTTTCTGATTCGCTATATATATATATATATATATATATATATATATATATATAGTAAGGAAATGAGGGGCTCGTTGAGGAAATACAGAAAGATAGGGCAGCAGTCTACAACGCCAAAGGTGGCATAGGGGTGTGGTTAGGCTCTTTTCTTTTTCACTACGGTTAATGAAGTAAACATTTTTTTTAATATACAGAAGAAAGAAAGAAAGAAAAACACACGCCCAGAGTGGGGACCGAACCCACGCCTTTCGATTACATGTCGAATGCCTTACCAATTCGGCTATCTGGGCGACTGTGTTCTCCTTCACTTTATGGGCTATTTATATTTACTAGAAGTGTATCTGACGCTTGAGGGTGGTAGCCAGCGCCACTCTGACTACACGGGGAGAAGGGGACCTTCTTTTCAGCCCCCGGGGCGTGACTCGAGCGTCTACAGCCTGTCATGAGCGGGTAACTGGCGGGAAGCCCTCTTATGCTACCTAGGCATCAAGGCTGCCAGAACCGAGACCCTCGCTAGGCTTTCGCAGAATATAGTAAGGAAATTAGGGGCTCGTTGAGGAAATACAGAAAGATAGGGCAGCAGTCTACAACGCCAAAGGTGGCATAGGGGTGTGGCTAGGCTCTTTTCTTTTTCACTACGGGTAATGAAGTAAACATTTTTTTTTAATATACAGAAGAAAGAAAGAAAGAAAAACACACGCCCAGAGTGGGGACCGAACCCACGCCTTTCGATTACATGTCGAATGCCTTACCAATTCGGCTATCTGGGCGACTGTGTTCTCCTTCACTTTCTGGGCTATTTATATTTACTAGAAGTGTATCTGACGCTTGAGGGTGGTAGCCAGCGCCACTCTGACTACACGGGGAGAAGGGGACCTTCTTTTCAGCCCCCGGGGCGTGACTCGAGCGTCTACAGCCTGTCATGAGCGGTTAACTGGCGAGAAGCCCTCTTATGCTACCTAGGCATCAAGGCTGCCAGAACCGAGACCCTCGCTAGGCTTTCGTAGAATATAGTAAGGAAATTAGGGGCTCGTTGAGGAAATACAGAAAGATAGGGCAGCAGTCTACAACGCCAAAGGTGGCATAGGGGTGTGGTTAGGCTCTTTTCTTTTTCACTACGGGTAATGAAGTAAACATTTTTTTTAATATACAGAAGAAAGAAAGAAAGAAAAACACACGCCCAGAGTGGGGACCGAACCCACGCCTTTCGATTACATGTCGAATGCCTTACCAATTCGGCTATCTGGGCGACTGTGTTCTCCTTCACTTTCTGGGCTATTTATATTTACTAGAAGTGTATCTGACGCTTGAGGGTGTATCTGAAGTGTATCTGACCCCTATGCCACCTTTGGCGTTGTAGGCTGCTGCCCTATCTTTCTGTATATATATATATATATATATATATACAGGCCCACCTAAGAATAGGGAGACAAACGGCCAAAGAACTTGTGGTCGTCTTTCAGAGACGATGATGATGATGATGGTTAGAGTTTTTTGGCGCAAGGCCAGCTGGAGCAAAGAGCGCCAAACAAAAGTATCTAAAATAAAATAGTGGCTACTAAAGCCAAAACAACAATAAAATCAATTAACGGCAATGGTGATGGCTGGTGTATAGGGCCAGATTTGATTATGCATGATAGGAAATGAGGTTTAAAAAATTCACATCTGACAAGTACTCAAACACACGTTTAACGGAAAACATGGCATCGTCACCCAGAAACAGAGATGGATGTAGGGGGATATGTTGTCTGTAGAGTTCTCTGAAGTGTTTGTGTCGTGTTGTGTGAAGTGCCTTGCATGTTATTAGTATGTGTACTACGGATAGGGCCTCTCCGCACCTGCCGCACTGGGGCCTAGAAGATCCCGTCAGCAGATACGAGTGAGTTGCATGCGTGTGCCCTATCCGTAGCCTACCCAAAGCGACTTCCGTGTGTCTGTTGTGTGAGTCAGATGTGTACCGTCCCAGTGTGGCTTTATTACATGTAGTTTGTTGTCTGTCTGTTCGTCCCAGTGTGTTTGCCATGTTCTGCGCAGGTGTTGTCTTATGTGTGGCTTGAGGTCTGTGTAGGGTATTGTTGTAATGTCTACAGTGTTCCTGAGTGCAGCAGCAGTGGCCCTCTCGTCTGCCAACTCATTCCCAGCGATTCCTGCGTGTCCTGGGACCCAGCAGAGGACCAGCTCATGCTTTTGTGCATACACTGACATGATAGTGTTGAATACAAGATTAACTATGTGGTTTTTGGGGGGCTTGTGCGATGACAGTGCGCGAACAACACTCAAAGAATCTGTATAAATGATGGAATTGGGAATTTGAGTTTCAAGAATGTGTCGTACAATCAGTAAAATTCCATACGCTTCTGCTGAAAAAATTGTTGTGTGCACGCTCATGGTTCTGGCTGCATTGAAATTTGGACCGTGAGCAGCGCACGACACCATAGTGGAGGTTTTAGAAGCGTCACTATAAAATTCTGCACATGTGTATTTAAACTGCAAAGAGAGAAAGTGCTGCAGTATTGCAGCTCGTGGTACACGATTTTTGTCAAGTCTCATAAAAGAAAGGTCGCACGACACAGGGCGAACTTGCCAAGGCGGTAAACTGTTAGCAAAGGATGACCTGTACACATCTAAAAACGAAGCGCTCAGATCCGAGGCTCACTCTCTCACTCTAAATGAAAAGGGCAGAGGAACGGATGGGCGATTTACAAAAAGCACAGATGTGGATGTGTCGTTAAAGACACGATAAAAAGGATGATTATTGAGTGATGAAATTTTAAAAGCATAAAGCAAGTCCATTTACGTTCGTTGGTTCTCAAGGCTCCACTTATCACACTCGACATACAGACTCTCCACAGGGCTAGTGCGAAAAGCACCCGAGGCGAGACGAAGCCCCAAGTGTAGCACTGGGTCAAGCATTCGTAACGCCGTTTTGCTCGCCGACCCATACACCACACTGCCATAGTCCAAACGAGACCCAACCAAAGCAGTATACAAGCGCAGCAGGAGTTCTTTATCGGAACCATAGGATTGGTGGGAGAGAACCTTAAGGATATTCATTGTTTTAAGACATTTTTGTTTTAGTTGTTTCATATGAGGGATAAAGGAAAGTTTTTCATCAAGAATTATACCGAGGAACTTGTGTTCTTTTTTGACCGGAATCGAGACACAATTCAGTTTGATGTCTGGATCTGGCCTGATCCCACGCCTTTTGGAAAACACAACACAAGTGTTCTTGACTGGGTTCAGCTTAAAACCGTTCTGATCTGCCCAGCCTGCTAGTTTGTTGACACCAAGCTGGACTTGGCGTTCGCAGATTGACATATTGCATGATTTAAAAGATATTTGCACAACATCTACATATGTTGTACAGGAAATAGTTCGTGGCAACGCCTTTCGAAGTGAGTTCATCTTGACAATGAACAATGTGCAGCTCAAAACGCCGCCTTGAGGCACGCCGTTTTCCTGCAGGAAAACATTTGAAAGCGCAGTGCCAACTCTCACACGAAAGGTTCGCTCCGCCAGGTAGCTACGAAGTGTATTAAACATATTTCCCGAGACACCGAAGGCTTTTAGGTCGCAAAGTATCCCGTATCGCCAAGCGGTATCGTAGGCTTTCTCGAGATCAAAAAACACCGTAGCACAAAACTGTTTATGGACAAACGCATCCTTGATATACGACTCAAGGGCGACGAGTTGGTCGTTTGTGGATCGCCCCACCCTGAAGCCGGCCTGGCAGCTCTCGAGAAGACCATTGAACTCTAAGAAGTACACAAGTCTCCTGTTGATCATCTTCTCGAGAAGCTTGCCCAGGCAGCTTGTGAGGGCGATGGGTCGATAACTGGCGGGAGAAGAAGGGTCCTTACCCTCCTTCAGGAACGCCACTACAATAGCCTCCCTCCAAGATTTTGGGATGTGCCCCGAAAGCCATATGTTGTTGTATAGGTGTAGGAGTGTTTCAAGAGTATCTGGGTGTAGGTGTTGTATCATTGTGTATGTAATCTGGTCTGCGCCTGGAGCTGAGGGTTTACATGTGCTCAGGGCAGCCTTCAGCTCATAGAGAGTAAATTCAGAGTTGTAACCAGAATTGGACCTGTTATTATCACGTAAGGACTACTTTTCACAAGTATTTTTATGTTTCAGGAAAGTGTTTGTGTAGTGTGCAGAGCTGGAAACGTGTTAGAAGGGTTGTGCAAGAGTGTTAGCCTGGTCTTCGAGTGTGTCCCCTGTTGTACTGACGAGGGGCAGGCTATGTGTATGTTGTCCTTTAAGTTTGCGTATTCTTGTCCATACCTTGTGTGCATCTGTGTATGAGTTAATGGATGTAAGGAAGGTGCGCCAACTCTCTCGTTTTGCCTCACGGCGCACACGTTTTCCGAACGCCTTGGCCCGTTTGAACAAAATGAGGTTACCCGACGTGGGGTACCGACGAAGGATACCCCACGCCTTGTTCTGGGCCTCTCGCGCCCGCCTACAGTCCTCATTCCACCACGGCCTCCGCTGGTTGCGCGGGGCTCCAGAGGCGTGGGGAATGGACTTTTCGGCAGCGTCGAGGATGTGCGCCGTGAGGAGTTGGGTAGCTTCTTCAACGTGTAGGTGTCCTATGGATGTGTGGTGTAGTTTGGATGTCTCTGTAAATGTATTCCAGTTAGCTCGTGCTTCATTAAACCTATTATGGGAAGATGGACTGCTTGGGCCTTTACCTATGTATGTGAGTGAGGTGGAGAAGTGGTCACTGCCATATGGGTCAGTTCCCACTCCCCACTCGACAAGAGGAAAGAGAACTGCGGAGCCAATAGCCAAGTCAAGACATGAGTATGTGTTGTGACCTATGTTATGGTATGTAGGCTGTTTATTGTTGAAAAGGCATGCTCCAGAAGATGTAAGGAATTTTCTATCAGGAATTTTTCTATCAGAGACGGTCGCTTTTCTATACACCCCAGCTATAATTTTCTTCTCCTGTGGCGCATCGCTGCACAGTAGTTTCCTTTGCGAATATTTTTCATCTGATGCCCGCAAGCCTTCAAGATCGGGATCTGGCTTTAAAATATACAACTTACAAAGTGATATTTCCCTGCACCAACGTGAATACACTACAAACCGTTGGAAGAAAACCCATTCAGGAACTTATATTCTAAACGCATCAAGAAAAAGGTTATGGTTCAAGTGGAAACCTGGCACAACAGAAGGAAATTCTCCGGCGCACCACGCGAGCCCTCATACCCCCGTGTGGTTCAAACCTCCCTGGTGACCTAACTCGCCGAGAGGAGGTTGCGCTGCGGAGAATACGCGTTGGGATGGCCCTTACGCCGTCTGTGACTGCCTCTTGGCCATCGCAGCACCGCGGCCCATACGAATCTACCTGCCCATTCTGCGGCTCCGCCGTACAGAATGTGAATGTGCCGCATCTGCTGTGGACCTGCCCCGGAGTGCATCAGATCCGATTACGGCACCTTCGTGCAACCAGCCTCCACCCTGGCCGCCCTTCAGACCTGCAGCGCTGGGTTCATGGACCATTTTATCCGCACCTTCTGGACTATATACGAGAAGCAAACTTGTTCGTGTACCTGTGAATCGTGCACTGTTACGCCGCAGGGCAAACTTTCGAGTTAAAAAAAAGGGTATGGTTCGAGGAAAGGGTCGTTTTTCATTGGTTTCTTTAGAACTTGAAAACAGAATTTGGCGCCAACTTTTCATTCAGGCAAATGCCATCAGAAGTAAGGAAAATCAAAGGCACATCTCTCGCACTCTATCCATTTCCATTTCAATTTTAATTATTTGATTTCACGCATTTGTGCAGAGAAAACACCGGTGTGAAAACATCTGGGCCCTCCGTAAAGCTGCCAATAGAAGGCCCGCGCAATTCGTAAATACAGAAACAACGACCCAGGTTATAGAACGTAAAATAAAAGTACATGCTTAACATATTAAAATATGAATACCACAAACACCGAGAATGAATTTGGTTCCCACAAAATATGCGTGATTTATGGCAATCACAAAGAAGCCATTGCAAGAAACAGGCTCAAATATTTATAGGTGATGAAATAAAGATTCTGTAAAAGGTGGAGGTTTATTTTCGCTAACATGCTTTCTTGATTTTAAAATGGACCACGAGGACAACATGCAGCATTGTTTCAATCGAAAGATTGCCGTGGTGGAATAACAAATGTGCGATGCTCAACGCCCACTACAGTCACTTTGGCTAGGTAGTTAGGAAAGCCATTGATATAATGCGACGATTGTTGCCCTTTCCCGAATTCACTGAACCACGTCGTCGAGTGACGTCATCTACCGGCGTGCACAAGTCGACTGCGTCTTTTAAAAATGAACTCAGCGTTGACCAGTGCAACGCGCATATTCGGTTTGGTTCGTGAGCCAATGAGACAATGGGGCCGGTAATTCTAGTGGCGTTCAAAGCCGAAATAAATATCAGAACCTAAGTGATATCTATTGTCGCTGGAACTCGTACAGTTTCGTTGGGGTCTAGATGGCTGGTTCTACGCCGATGCAAACCAAACGTAAAGGAACGTTGTTTGAAGCACGCCATTACTTAAATAAAACTTCCCATTAGGGTAAGTAGCGTAAACACCCATACCCCGCTTTTCCATAGCAGTCAAACTTCGCTGTCAACTTCGCTGTAGCAGTCAACATACTCACTCTACGTTTTAAAGTGAAAGCAATAATTGGCTCATTAAGCGAAAATTTGGCGCCGTCATCAGTGTTGTCCGGCGGGTGTTCGGGCATTTAAATTCCCATTGGCTGTGACAAAATTCCTAACGCATGCGCCAGAAAAAAACAAAATAAAAGCAGCATGCTCATTTTGAACGAACCCGACGCATATGCGCCGCCTGATACCGCCATTGACTCTGGCTCCTCATGGCGTATTGCATACGAAATTTTGACAGAAAGGGAAATTGTAATAAGACATTTCAGAAGACGCTGGCCACCGGCAGTTTTATCTCCCAGTGTTTCAGCTGGTTGGGCGGGAGTTAGCAAAAGCGACATGCAGATTTTTAATTCAGGAGCGCAAAAAAACCTTCTGCGGTCTTTTTTTTTCCAAAGCTGTTGTGTTCAGTTGTAGTAGAAGCTAAAAAAACGTATTCTATTGTGATTTGTGCGATTCCAACAAATTCCAACAAAGTAACTGCGTTCTGGTGTTCAGGCACGGAAGGGATATACCGTGTAAATAACAAAAGTGGGATTAGTAGCTGTTTCGTTTTCGTGCATGTGATAGAAAAGCTCTGAAGCACAAATGTAGTTTTGCGCATATCTGAACGCTTAGAGCGTTTCTTGTCGTTTCTACTGCGGAGTGTTCCTCCTATCTCGCTGTCGCGTTTGGGCCCTTTCTACATTGAGAATTGTTGGTGGCGTTGATTTAGATCCCAAAAAAACCTTACCATGTTACTTTATTAAACGGGCTCATGAACTGAAACCCTTCCCGTTCCACCACCACCTAGAGTAAATCAAGGAAGCCTTGACGGCGGCGCCATAGCGTCCCATTGGCT
Organism: Haemaphysalis longicornis; assembly: GCF_048455015.1. Classification (NCBI taxonomy): domain Eukaryota; kingdom Metazoa; phylum Arthropoda; class Arachnida; order Ixodida; family Ixodidae; genus Haemaphysalis; species Haemaphysalis longicornis. The sequence goes on along the minus strand of NW_027526225.1, from coordinate 95,290,184 downwards.
CGTGATATACGAATATCGTCCGAACGATGAACATGAGCGTAAACTTTCGGTAAGATTCCCTTAACTGTGGAACACAGCTGTCGCAAAATAGAAACAAGCCGTGGATCACGTGCGCAGTCGGAATGGCAGCGTACGTGTCGTCTGTCATTTCTTTGTTCCGTCTCCGCTAACCACTTTATTTTAGCTCTTTTTTTCTTTCCACGTTTCCGAACTAACCAACTACGTCAGCCATTGGCTTTAGCTTTTTGCAGAGCGTTGCCCATTCCGCTTCATCTTTCGTACGTGATAAGAATACAGCAGTCGTCGCGAGTTTGTCAGTGTCTTTTGAACTGGCCGCATTCAAAATTACGCCAGTGTTCGTTGCTGTTTCAATAGGCAGCCAAAACGAAAGTTGACAAACTGAAGCGGAAGAAATTGAGGAATAAAGCGTTGGTAGGCTGCCCCAAACTTTTATAAGAGCGCATTGAATGGTTTTTTTTACAAAAATAGGCTAATGAAGCGCCGTGAGTAAAAGAATGGGCATAAAAAAGTGAGACGAGCAAGATAGGAAAAAGAAAAGACGTTAGTGTTAACAAGTAACGCGGAGCCCCAGATGTTATCGTGTGTTTGAAGGCAACGCCGCTGAGAATAGCTGCTGTGTTGTCGGGATGGGTTTTACGAGCATACCCAACTGACGGAAATTTTGTATAACAATCATAACCTCTGTTTCAGAGCACATAAACCCTCCGGTTATTGGTACAGTACAAGATTAGCACATTTAAGGCACTAGCCAAAGACAAAACACTGTAAGGATGCACACGGACACAACGCTCTCGCCGAGAGCGTCCTTTCTGACCATCGTCCGTGGCTGTTCTACGCCTCCCTCCTCCTTCCCCCCTTAAGTATGATCGACTAACTGTCCCAACATCGAACTTTATCAGAACATGTCAGGCACAGAAAATATTTACAGCGTATTTTCTTGTCACGCATTTGGCTGGAGCCCTGCGTCCCAGTAGGGGAAAAAAGTCAGAAGAAATTGCGAAAAGACAGTTCACTATAAATGTTACCCTCCAAATAATGGTTTTCTAATCCGAGTTATGAATTGCATTTTTAGGTAAAGGTAGTTTTCTATCCTTTCACCGCTTTATGCACAGGCGCGCTCGCCGGTTTTGCGGTGTTCCCTTGCAGCTAAACAGTATTCAGTATTCAGCAGTAGCCGAAAAGATTAATTGCCTCGAGAAGTTACATATGTCATCCCCGCACGTGACCCCTCCGCGTGTAAACATGGGTAGCAGGCAGCCTAAGCGAGGCTTGAGGACCGCTGGGGAACGATCTCTAGAAGAGTGGATGGTTTGTGCAAGCTTCAGAAACAATTCCCGCCTTGGCGCGGATATCTTCGTCGCTGGTGTGACATTCCTTTCGTGTCGGGCAAGTTCGCAGGTCGTCCTCGGCGGAACTCCAGCAACCGCATCGGAATCACTCTTCTGGGCTCTCGTTGTCATCTTTCGCTCCCAATTGTTGGTTGGCGACACGTTCGATCAGCCCCGTTTTGCGGATTGTTTTAGGGTGCGTTTTAGGGGCGAATCCCCTTTGGAGCTCGGGCTTTTGGCGTCTCCTGTCGTCGTCATCGTTCGTCTCATGTAGTTCCGGTACGAAAACACCAGGACACTTAATTTCTACCGTCTCAGGCTTCAACGGAACGCGCACTAAAAGAACAAACCGAGACACTTGTTTCCAACGCCTAGCGCAAGAAGTTACATCTACGTGGGCGAAAGCGCGTACTAAAAGAACACACCGGGACACCTAGTTTTCCAACGCCTCGCGCAAGAGCCCTTCGTGCTTCAAATACGGGAGACTTTTGCAGCAAAGCGGTCAAATTCTACCCCCCAACGGTTTGATCTCCATTGGCCAAAAGCTCAAGATTCCAATAACACATTTATGCACTGAATGCTTCGCCCCTGTTCAGGTTTCACGGTAGTGGAGATGGCCCCAGATTTTGTTATGTCTCGTTTACTAGAAGCAGTTATCGAGAGTGTATCAGCTAGGCTCATCCGGCAGCGTTGACATCCCTTTCGTACCTCGGCTGCATCTCGACGATGCGCAAACACGGAGAGGAAGTAAGAGACTTCCGCTCTCTTTCCCGCCCGGTAACGTCACGTTTTATCCCTTCCGGACTGTATCCCTCGTGTAAATACCCCTTCAACACGCACTGCTGTAAGCTTCATGATCTGGACAACATCGACGTGGCATCCTCTGTAAAGCGTGCATTGCCATTGGCCACCCTGCTTCGAAAAGAAGCTAGCGAAAAAAAAAATACAGTTTCACGATTGTGAAATCTGCTCAAACAGCGGAGCTGACTTGGCATGATTGCGACCACCTCCCGCGAGGGGGGGGAGGCGGGAGGCGGGGGGGGGGGGGGGGGGGGGGGACGGCGTCTTTCGCCGCGGTATGTTCGTACTAGAAAGAGAGTGAGAGAGAGAAACACGTGCTTTATGGCAGGTTTATAATAAAAAACTCTTGCCGTCTGCATCAGTGCTGGTCTATAGGTGTACTGAAGTCCCCAGGGGGAAGCGGTGGAGGGGGAGCAGGCGAGGGGGGGGGGCTTCTGTAATAACGCAATGCACCCCTCAGGCCCACGCTGTCATAGCCAAATTCCCCAAGAGCGGTACAGAACAAAGAAAGTGTGGGGATGTGCCGCGTAAGAGGAAGCACCCAGTCGAAGTACATGTTTTTAGGTTGATAAACCTTTCCACCCGCCGCGGTGGCTCAGTGGCTAAGGCGTTGCGCTGCTGAGCACGAGGTCGCGGGTTCGGTTCCCGGCCGCGGCGGCCGCTTTTCTGATGGAGGCGAAAAGTAAAAACGCCCGTGTGTACGAGATTTCGGCGCACGTTAAAGATCCCCAGGTGGTCAAAATTAATCTGGAGCCCTCCACTACGGCGCGCCTCATAACCTGCGTTGCGTCGGCGCGTTAAACCCTACAATCAATCAATGATATACGTTTCCCCATTATTTACAGAATGGAGCCTAACTTTCGCGATATGCATGGTATTGGGTACCACTGTTTCGGCAGGATCTTGTGAAATCTCGCCAGGTGGAGTCACAAGAGTTAAAAAAGCCAAGCGATGACGTAACAAGTTGGGAATGTATTCTATGTAAGTAAAATACTGCTCATAAGGACACCAATCTCACCCCATATTCCTCCAAACATTGTGTTACAGAGGCACATCTTTAATGACACGGACAATGTTAGCCTAAAGTGTTGAACGATCGAGTATAACATCGTTTAACTGTGCCCATACAATCAAAACCACATTCACTGTACCCATTCTTATGTCGCGCTGCTAGACGAAGGGTCGTTTGAATGCTCATCTTCCGCCCAAAAAGAAATTTACGAGCCCAGTGAACTCTATACTCCATCAAAAAGGTAAAGTAGAAAACTTTCACCCTCTTCGCTGCATTGAAGCGGTTTATGCTCATGAAGCACTTTGTACTGAATTGACGGGCCTATGTTCTCCATTCGACAGCGGTTAAGTTCCGTGGCATATTTCTCCGACGAAATGTCAGTCAGACATCCGTAAAGTCTCCCTGTTCAAGTTTACGATAGATTTGGGCATCAAAATATATTGTGGAGTGTCCCCCTCCACTTTCTGGTTTTACTTGTCCCTTTTTTCTATTAAGAAGTTCTGATGAAACTACGTTAACCTTTCCGTTCCAGTGAACATCCGCACCCACCCATTGTAAACATAGCGTTCTTAAAAATCCTCCCTTCGTTATCGTTCTTTGTGGCATTTTATGGGCACATCAAAATCTTCGCAAGCAACGTTTGTTTTATTAATTTTTGTTGCATCCTGCGAGCCATCGGTGCATTGACTTCACCTTCTGGCAAAGCATGACAGCAATGATGATGATGATGATGGTTTTTTTGTTTAATGGCGCAAGGCCGACGAGGGCAAAGAGCGCCAGAGAAGTTATTTAATGAAAAGAAGTGATTACCACAAAAGGTAGGTATAAAACGTGTAAACTGGACATAGTAAGGTCAATAAAGATGATGGTGATGGCTGGTGTATAGGGCCAGATTTCATGATGCGTGATAGGAAATGAGGTTTAAAAACTTGACGTCTGACAAATATTTAAAAACGCGTTTCACAGAAACCATGGCATCGTCACCTAGAAACAGGGATGGGTGTAGGGGAATATGTTGTCTGTACAGTTGTCTGAAGTGTTTGTGTCGTGTTGTGTCAAGTGCCTTGCATTATATGAGTATGTGGACTACGGATAGGCCCTCCCCACACCTGCTACACAGGGGTCTTGGAGATCCCGTGAGCAGGTGCGAGTGCGTCACATGTGTATGGCCTATCCGTAATCTAGCTAAGGTAACTTCAATGTGCCTGTTGTGTGAGTCAGTTGTGTATTGTCCCAAGTGTGGTTTTATTACGTGTAGTTTGTTGTCTGTCTGTTCGCTCCAGTCTGCTTGCCAAGTTTTACGGAGTTGTTGTCTAATGTGTGGCTTGAGGTCTGTGTACGGTAGTGTTGCCATGTCTACTGTGTTTCGGAGTGCAGCATTGGCGGCCATTTCATCCGCCACTTCATTACCGCCAATGCCAGAATGAGCACCGCCAATGAGCCTCCGGTATGCGGTGGCTGCGTCCCAACGGATGCGCATCTCGTACATAATTGCATTCTGGCGAGAACGCACGAACTGTCCTCTCCTGCGACCGCCAACGCGCACGAACTTCTCAGATAGGCTAAAGTAACTCGCGCAGGCGGGGAAACCTCGCAGAGCTACGAGGTGGTTTATTACCTCACAGCCTCTTTGGTTTCGTTTTATTTTGTTAAGTGGGGACACTTTAAGTAAACCATATTACACCATCTTCCCGTATGAGGAACCCTGAGTAGTATTGTGCGAAGCAGCCATGGGGTTGACCTAAGTTCCCATTAGTTTTCAGTTCGTCGTTACCGTTGACGTTCAGCTTCGCGTGCCTTCGTTGTATCAGCAGCTTCTTGACGTAGTTTGAATAAGTGAAGGACATAAGGCGCGTTCGTGGCACATGCTCCCGTCTCGGTATGTAGCGCAGTGGGAAGAGCGCCACGTACCTCCCGTTGCGGCCAGAGAGTCGTGAGGTCGAAACCGGGCGTCGCCCAATTATTTCTTTTTGTAGTGGACCTCGCTGACGTCAGCCCAAACGCTGACGGTGCTGAAGAGACACGCATGCGCAGTAGAGTGCGGACGGAGGACAGCGACAACGATGGAGGGAGGGACACAGCGCCGAGAATGAGGGTCTTGCATCTAAAAAGAAAGAAAACTCAAACAAGTTGTGTTTTAGCTGGCCGTGGCTGCATGAACCCTTCCAGCTGTCGCTCCCAAGTCCGCGTCCCCGGTACGTAGCTTTTACGGGGGACTCATCTTTTAACCTTGCTATGGGACTTGCTGCTTCATAACCCATATTGTCACGTGACCAAAGACGACGCAGTTGTCTTCAATGAAAGCAAGTTTATTGGAGCGAACTTGTGCTCCCCTAACAACTCGGCGGCGAAACAGCAGTCAACAAAGTGACGTGCGAAGGCGAGCGGCGATGATTCCAATTAAAGCCGTGGCGTCTGCTCTGCAGCCTTTTATCTTTCGGCGCGAGTTTTTCTGGAGCCGTCGAATAATATCAAGAACATTGTAGATCAGAGAAGATTATTCTGGGCTAGCGACGTTAAAGGAGCCATGAAGAGAAAACACAAGTTTGGTTCATTCAAAAGATTGTCTCGTTAGAATCATACTGACACCACTTTTAACGTAAACTTCGCTCAAATAAGCTACATACTTAGGAAAAACGGGAATGGTCATGCGACCCACCAGCTCATTTCCCGCAACAGAACCTGTGATGTCACATGGGCTAAGCTCTGCGATTGGCGGAGGCTGGCAGAAGCAGACGCAAATTAGGTAGAGCTTACAAACTAGACGAACGAGCGATTTGCGCTAAAATTTAGGGCACATTCTTTACAAAGCAATAAGAATGATGGGACAAACAGTGGAAGTTACGAAAGCACATGTAAACATAGAAGTACTGATGCGTTCTGCTGTTCGTACTGCGCACATGGCTGCACAGCACTACGGGGCTTGGGGTTGTCTCAGACGACACTGGCCGATTGACGCAAGCAACGGTGTCTTACGTGACCCCATTTGTCGAGCGAGCACTGTTTCAGGGAACGAATATTTTCTCCCAGAACAAAAACAAGCCAGATTTAAATGCGGGCAGAAACAAACCAAACGCTTGCCACGGTATGGTGGCGTCATCTAGGTTACGGAACGTAAAGAAACGCGGGAACAAACCAACACCGCTGTACAGGGTGGAGACAACCTTTGAACGGTCCCGTGCCGCCGCAATTGGGCCAACAGGCTCAACGCGTTATTTTTTTCGTTTCCCACAAGACCTAGCAACGCGAAACAGACAATATGATTCAAACTTCTTCAGTAAACCGCGTTGCGGCGATAATTTTAGCGCGGTTTTGACACAATGACTTGCTTCGGCGGCGAGCGAGCAACCGAAAATGGCGGCGCCAGCATATACGTGTCTCTACCCTGTACGGCGGATGCGTGAATGAAGGTACTCTAGGCTGCAGAGCGGTCGGTTCCTGTGATGTCACTTGGGGCCACGAAAACGCACGATTGAGCGGGAAAATCAAAATTTTAACCTAAATCGTTTAATTTCTCAGTGAATAAAGCACCGTTTGTATCCGGACAAGCGCTGGGGGCACTATAAAACACGAAATCTTTCGAATAAAACCAACTTGCATTTTCTCTTCATGGCTCCTTTAAGACGAAACAGTCTGCTTATCTGAATGAGACAGCCCGTGCGTCATAAACATAAACAGTGGAAGACGCGCTTCGCTTGGGACACAGATAACAGAGCCGGGCGTGGCCGGGAAGTAAAAACAAACAATAAATAAACAAACCCATACATGGTTCGCGGCAATATATTTAGGAACCATAGTGCACCAATGTGAAGACGTTTACAAGTACATGTAAATGCTCAGAACGGCCTAGCTTGCTTATTTTAGAGATATGGCATCTGTGTGCTGTAAAAAAAAAATAACCCTCTAGCTCGCTAGGCAGGTAGCGCCATCTAGTAAATGCTGGATAAACCAAAATGCGGTTTGTTTATTTTTTATATCAGTAAATAAGTTATATATTTCTAACAGAACCAAGCTAGGCCGTTAGGAACATTGCTATGCATCTGTAAAACGTTTTCTATCGGCACACTGGGCTTTTTAAGCCCGTGAGTCATCAAATAGTATGTCCAATAGAAATGTGATCAGGTGAGGCCCCTTAAAGGAAAACAGCATAAGTCAATAGCCACCTTGGTGAACGCAAAAAAATCCCCGTTAGCCTTCGAGCTTCCGTTCAATCCTATCATTTTATCTAGAAAATTTCAGCAGCGACTGCTTGTTCCGCCTTTATAAGAATAACTGAACTTTTTACAGACGAGTAAATATTGCTACATGGTTAAATTTTGACGAGGAACGCCAATGTGGAACGATAAGCGACACTCGAGCCGTAGTAGACGATTTCAGGCCCATATAAACCACTATCCTCTTTTATTTACCCTGTTAGAGGCATCGCATAAAATGTATTCGCATTGATTAGGCATGGCTCCGAAATGAAGATAGTCACTCGCGCTACCCTCCGCCGAGCACAAATCTCCTGGTAAAGAATACATCGTTACTTTGAATCTTTTAAATACCCCTTCTCGGTACCATAGTGTACTCGATCATGAAAGCCCACGCATTAATCCCTACAAATGTTGGAATTCATGCCCTATGAATATCATCTACATCAATCGGCATTTCTTGTGAAAGTCCTTTTTTAGAGCCTGCACGCCATATTGTTCTAAATTAGAGTTTTGAATATCAACTAATAAATGCTCGAGTCCCTAGAACAAATCCGTTTGAAATACATCTCAATCCAAACTCATGCACCAGTTCTGGCACTTAAATAATCAGAAGAAAGAATTTTGCAATAACTCCTTGACTAAAATTGCGTGTCTCCTGTTGTTTTGTGCACATCAGTTGGCAAGTATATGGTGACATACAACACGAGCTTATGAGGATGATGACGGTGGTGTTTCTTCCACAAAAGCAGCAACAGAAAGGAATAGCTGCTGATTGCTTCGAATCTAGAAATGTCCGGGTAGGAAATGCATGCAAATGCAGACCAGAATCGCATGTCTGTGTGTTTTAACGAGTGCATATATACCACACTCATCCAGCCCATTCTTACGTTCTTCTCAGTAGCCCACTTTCGGCTCTACATCAAAGTTTTAGTGCCACGCCCGTCAGTACGCTACATAAATATCAGCGCTGGCAACACAGACTAGGGGAACAGGTTTTAGGCTTAATCTCAGAACGTTTTTGACGACGTTTAGAATATTCACGAAGCCATAGCGCTATGCGGAACATCCCGCAACTGATAGTTGTGACCGCAAGTGCAATTAAAGTCCGCGCCAAACGAATGCGTAAGCCGTTGAGCGCTGGGAAACAGCAGCACCATTGGAGAGCACGTGGTGTGTGCGAGCACATTTGCATTCCTGACGCGTCACTGCGTTGTTGCTCGCTCTATTCCGATACCACGCGGAGTGTTGTATTGCTTTCTTACCGTTTATATTCTTAGTCCCCCTTTATCGTTTTCTGGACTATATCTCGCTTGAACGGCTTTATTTTCCCAAGCAGATTGCCAGAGCGAGAGAAAGACAAGGCGGGCACTCTGCTTACGCGAATGGTTTCAGTATTGCTTGCTTTCTTCAAATCAACGTGAGGAGCTCGCTTGTTTCTCTCTTTCATTCTGACATCATTCGTCCTTCCGCACGATATCCGAGTGCCTGTCACTCTAGTTCTCGTGGTACCTAGTTCAGTTTCTCGTTTAGACGTCCTGACCCAGATTTCGGCGGCCAACAGGCAAAGGTTATTCTGTAGGTTGTTGGGAAAGACTATCCCACCGCTGGCACCACTGTTGGGAATGACCATCCCAGGGCGGTCGCCAAGGTTGTGACTCGCATCCTGCTCGTCCCCGAGGTTGGGAATCAGCCATCCCACCGCTGTCACCGCTGTTGCGACTGGCCATCCGAGCGCAGTCACCGGTGTAGCGACGTTGCCTCGCTCCGTCCGCTATCGACGCGGCGCAGAGCAGAGCGAAGAAGTTCTCGAGCCGACGAAAACTTAAAGTAACATTTATATACAGTAGGTACAAGGTAAGCAAACGTTACATAACTCGCACAAAGGCGACAGCATCCCTTTCACTCGGTGCTTCCGAAGAGACTGGTGCCGGAGAGAAGCCGCCGAGGAATGCCGACGATGAGAGCCTCCGGGCTTCTTTTATAGCCCGGGAAGTTCGTTGGGGCCCCGAGAAGTTCGAATAGCTCCAATCAGAGCTCTCGCTGCCTGAAGTTTGAATTCCGACGAATGGTAGCGAAGCGGTGAGTCAGCTGCGCCGCCAATGGGGAAAGGGAGAGCGATGCCGCCGCCGTCTCCGTGACCTCGCCTCCGGGCGTAGCGACATGCCCTTGTTTGGGTCGTTCTCCGCTGAGGGATTCGGCCGCGCCGCAGCGTTTCGAGATGCAGGAGTCGGCCGCGCCGCAGCGACGAAAGGGAGAGGCGTGACTCAGCCTCGCTGTCGGCGCGTCGCCTCGTGCAACGCCTTTGGGCCAGGCGCTCTGGCACAACAGCACCCCCGCCGCCAGACAATGCGCCGTGAAGACGAGCTGCCTCCACGTGGCTCGGATGCTGGGCGCGCTCGTTCGCCAGGCTCATCCAGGTCCACCTCCAGTGCCCCAGGAAAGGGGCGGCTCCACCAAGTTCCTCTCCTTGAACAGGTACCGCCTGCCAGGTCCGGATCACAGGTACCTCGTCGTGCTGCCCAGGTGTCTCGACCAGTTTCGTCCGGCTCCTTCGGTCTGTCCTCAGCACCGGTTGCTCATCGTTCTGGAGCTTGCAAAGAACCGACCGACAACAGGCAACACCCAGCGCAAGCAAGCACCCTCTGTCCTCCGTCAGAACACCAGACTCCAAAACTTGACAAACTCTCCTAGCTAAGTGTCTATCCCCAAATTTGGACCCTCTACACCAAGAGACCCATGCGGGACGTAAAACTCTTAAAGGAAGAACTCACACTAAGTGTCAAACGTAACACACGAACTTAAAGGATAACTAAGGTTGATTACTCGAAATCACGCGGTGCGGAAATAATCAACTGAGGCAGCAAATGAGGGCAATAATTTTGCTCCCATCTACCAGCTACGATAAAAGCTACTCACGAGGAAACGAAACGAAAGACACGGGAGGACGAATGTAGCACTAAGAACGCCCGGCTTAGTGCGTTCGCGTTACCGGCTACAGAGCACGCAAACTTCTGCACTGTCACACGACGCAGCCACATACCTTTCCGGAAGTACTGTAAGCCTCTTCCTTGCAAGTTAGCTTGCGGCTGAAGTACAAAACTGGTCGTTCCCGGCCGTTCGCATTCTCTTGGCATAGTAAAGCTTCCATACCACGATTGCTCGATCGCACTGAATAACGAACCTTTCGAAAAGCCGGGGACCGTTAGAACTGGCTCCTCGCTCAAGGCTCGTTTCAGCGCTTAAAACGCGTCCTCCTACTTTGTGCCCCATTCTACTCTCACTGGCTCAGTCGTTCTAAGAGCGTCAGTAACGGACTAGCCATGGTGGAGTAATCTCTCACATACGCTTAGCCATATCCAGTCAAACCCGAAAAAGTCCTTATCTCAGACTTAGTCGTTGGTCGGCGATAGCATACGACTGCGGCCACTTCGAATTCCGACGGTCTGCTTCGGCCGCGCTACCACCGCCACATGCGCTAGATACGTCACTTCGGCGTATCCTATGCGACATTTCGACGGTTTGACTGTTAGGCCGGCTTCTTTGAGCCTGCTCAGCACGACTCGTAAGTACTCTACTTGCTCCTTACCATGTGCTAGAAAAGCTGGCGACATCGTCGAGGTAATGGAGCGCGTACTACGACAGGCCACAAAACACCCGATCCGTTAGTTTTGAGAGGCAATACGGCACGCTTTTGTGACCGAAGCTCAACATGACGGAACAGACTGTTCCGAACGGGGAAACAAAGAACGCAGCGTTACAACTAGCTCTTCCCCACAGGCTAGTTTCGTTATTCGAAGCGCGTTCTCTTTCCGCGGTCATATACAAGCCTCGCAAAGCAGACGCCCGTAATCGCGTGCGGAGCTGACTTCAAGGCCAACATAGCGGCAAGCACGCATGCCTCGCAATTGCGTTTCCGCTCATAGCAGAAAGCTCTCAGCGCCTTCGTTCCACTGGCTTGGAATGCGGGTGAAAGTGACCCACCTTGCTTTCAAGCAAGCCATCGAGAACTGGGGACAACGGAGAGTTCGCCTCGCAACGCGCGGCCACCTGGGTTTCCCCGCCGATGGGGATGGCGCAACCCGCTTCGGCCGACGGCGGCTCCACTAGGCTACTGCCAGAGCTTTCGGTCCGCTCGCCGCTCGGCCTTCGTTGCTCGCTCGTCTCTCGTGTCCCGCTCGCAGGCTTAGCCACCACATCGCCCGCGTTAGAGCTCGCACCCGAAGAAACACCTTCTGTTTCCGGGGGCTCTAGCGGCTTCGCCTGGCTAGCCTCGCCGTCCATACTTTCACGAGAAACCTCGCTAGCTCGCGCACTGTGCGCGATCCTGTTGGAAGCCGTCTCTGAGGCCTCTTCTGATTCTGAGCGTTCTGCCGAGATCGTTGAACCTGAGACCGACACATGAACGCGATCAGCGGACCCGTACGGCCCTCTGTCGGACGTCTCAGCAAGTGCTTTATCTCGCTTAGGCACCCCTTTGCTCTCTGTGACGGCGGTACGGTCTCTGTCAACGTCACTCGCTACGAGCTCGCAGGATTTCTCTGTCGGCCCTGTCGGCAGCGCTTCGACCTTGAGCTCGTCTTCGCGTAACCGCTGATCGGAAAACGGTGACAACGTACTCTTCGTGTCGCCCGGCTCCGTTTCTCCACCGAAGGGTTCCACGCAACTCGCCTGAGCCGCTGGCGGTTCGACTAACCTACCGCGAGAGTTTTCGGTCGGCTCGCAGTTCGAGCTACGTTGCTCGGCGTCCAATCGCGTCTCGCTCGCTGGGGAAGAGTCAACATTCTCCGAGAGCTTCCCCGCTTGCGAACTCGTTAGTGACATGCACTGGCCACTGCTCGCGGACTGTGCGCGCGTTTCGAAATCTTTATTTCGAAGCGGCTTCTCTGCCTCCGCGCCGTTCTCGCTTTCCTGGCTCGCTTCTCTGTCCAAGAATACGAGTGCGGTCGCTTCGCGTTTGCCCTGGCACGCTCCGTCTTCCGGCCCTGACCTCTCAACAACGAACGGCGGCCGTTGGTCCTGACTTCTCGGACCGCTCGCCTGAACCGTTAGACAAGTCACGCTAGGCGCCGGCGAACCCTGCCGGAGCTCCGACTCTAGCCTCATCAACTCGAGCTGCCTCTCGGCTTCCCGTTTCTGCCTTTTGGCTGCCCATTTCTGCCTTTTGGCTTCCCGTTCCTGCCTTTTGGCTTCCCGTTCCTGCCATTCGGCTTCTTCGCGCTCACGGCGCTCTTTTTCTTCGGCCTCCTCGCGCTCGCGGCGCTCTTTCTCTTCGGCTTCCTCGCGCTCCCGGCGCTGTTTGGCTTCCTCGCGCTCCCGGCGCTCTCTAGCCTCCTCGCGCTCACGGCGCTCTTTGATATCATCCCTGGCCTCATTGACTTCCTCAGCCGTTACGTTCTCCTTCCGCATGATTTCAAGGATCGCATGCTTCCGTTTCGCACGGCCTAAGTCAAGGCCCAGCTCCTCGCAAATTTCGATGAGTTCCTTCACTTTAAGGTCCTCCATCGTTTGCACTGGCCTCTTGCTGCTTACCCGCGTTAGAATTCCCTTGCCGTTCCTATACTATCGAGCTACTAGTAGGGCACGCGCAAGTAATCCTCTACGCTCCTTTGTTTACCTCTCGGCACTAGCTTTGGTTTCAAAACACTTTCTCTAGGCTTGAAACACTCAAAGCTATACACAGTGCTTCACCCAGCCCTTCTCTAAACTACTATAACCTGTGCTACAGAAGTATGGTGAACTGAGAGAAAACGTCGAGCGCTTACCACACCAGGTAGTAGCCGTTGCCGGTCGATCCCGCAGCTGCCATCCACTGTTGGGACTGGGCCCTCTCACCGCAGCATCCAACTGTTGGGAAATGACGATCCCACCGCTGGCACCACTGTTGGGACTGAGCATCCCAGGGCGGTCGCCAAGGTTGTGACTCGCCTTCCTGCTCGTCCCCGAGGTTGGGAATCAGCCATCCCACCGCTGTCACCGCTGTTGCGACTGGCCATCCGAGCGCAGTCACCGGTGTAGCGACGTTGCCTCGCTCCGTCCGCTATCGACGCGGCGCAGAGCAGAGCGAAGAAGTTCTCGAGCCGACGAAAACTTAAAGTAACATTTATATACAGTAGGTACAAGGTAAGCAAACGTTACATAACTCGCACAAAGGCAACAGCACCCCTTTCACTCGGTGCTTCCGAAGAGACTGGTGCCGGAGAGAAGCCGCCGAGGAATGCCGACGATGAGAGCCTCCGGGCTTCTTTTATAGCCCGGGAAGTTCGTTGGGGCCCCGAGAAGTTCGAATAGCTCCAATCAGAGCTCTCGCTGCCTGAAGTTTGAATTCCGACGAATGGTAGCGAAGCGGTGAGTCAGCTGCGCCGCCAATGGGGAAAGGGAGAGCGATGCCGCCGCCGTCTCCGTGACCTCGCCTCCGGGCGTAGCGACATGCCCTTGTTTGGGTCGTTCTCCGCTGAGGGATTCGGCCGCGCCGCAGCGTTTCGAGATGCAGGAGTCGGCCGCGCCGCAGCGTTTCGAGATGCAGGAGTCGGCCGCGCCGCAGCGTTTCGAGATGCAGGATTCGGCCGCGCCGCAGCGACGAAAGGGAGAGGCGTGACTCAGCCTCGCTGTCGGCGCGTCGCCTCGTGCAACGCCTTTGGGCCAGGCGCTCTGGCACAACAAGGTGCGCTTTATGGCATGTCATAACTTTGTTCAGAAGTGCAGCCTAACACACCCATTCCCTTTTTCTCCTCTGTTTGCTATTTACAGAGTGCTGTTTCTGTGCTCTTTCCTGTAATTCTCTTTATTCTCCTTGGCGTCTCGTAACGTCTTGCTTAAGTGTTCTAGTGTGTACTACACAAAACTATTGCCCAGTGAAAAAAACAAACAAGAGCGTAAGTAATAAATGGCAAAGTTCCCTGCTTCAAACGTGTAACATTTTTATACATTCAACTTGGACTTATGCTTCTGCCTGTAGTTTGTCGACTAGTGTCCATCATACAATACAAGTTAATCATGCCGTCTTCGTCCTGGGAAGGGAAGCTTACCCACCGGGAGGAGAGGGGGGGGGGGGTGCAGGGAGGGGATGTAACGCCTACCTCCCACAAAAGCACGCGCCAAAGTTTTGTTATGGCATCCTGCTCGTTCGGCATGACGCCATGATGGCAGCGAATCTAATGGCTTGAATTTCTTTTGAAAAATGAAGCTTACTGACCTAAGCCCGCTCGACTAGCGTGCGCGCACGCGTACGCGAGTTTTTCAGGCTTATATTAAAGTTTATTCCATTCCACTCCACTTACTCAGACTTCGACACTGTTGCACAAACTATACAAATAGAAAAAAAAGTAAAACATTGCACTGTACTAAACACGGGGTTGGATATTTAAACATTTGTGCGGACTTTTGCGTCGAAACAGGTTTCCATTTTGCTCCCACGTTTCATGTCACGTAGTAGTGTCGGGCCTTGAAACGCGAATACAGAACGCTTCTATTCCCTGCGGTGATGTCCACATCGGCAGTATTTATAAAATGTGCAGCCTGCATTTCCGTGAGCTGTGCGAATTTATAGTTAAGACGGTGTGGCGTATCAAAGAGCGGAAACATTTTTGAATTGAAGATACGTTTCGTCAGCAACAGTTCAGGTGCTAAGTTTGTTGGTTTCTGTTACCAAGTTTTTTTTCCCGGATGCTCTGTAAGGATTTATTTTTGGTTATTAAAAAAAATTCTAGCATAACCGGGGGGAGTCGAGTAAAAACTTGGCCATATAGCAGAGGAAAAAAAAATTCGGAGCCCCTGCCCACCACGGGGCCATTACGTTGTTCCGATCTCACATAAAGCAAATGAAAAATGCCAAGAGGAGGATAATAGTGACCACGCCCAAAGTCCATCACCATAAACGCCAAGCTCCCTCTACTTAACGCCTGCTCTGCGCTAATGCCTGGCTTCAGCGAGAATAGAAATGCCTTTGCGGCGACCCCACCGCATCTAGCCGACGGCATGCGCTCCGACCGTGATGAAGTGCGACGCGCTGCATTTCCCAGATGACTGTACTAGACTGCATTCTTAGCAAATACCACGAAACACGACAAAAGCGCTGACGCAGTTTTTGCACTCTATATACTACAAAGGTCGTCATTCGGAAAACCATGGCATTAAACCCGGTTAAGCGGGCCCTGTCGGATACGGATGGTCCACATAACTTTCCACCGGCTGAAATTTTAAACAGTGTAAGAGTTTAATTACTGCTAATTGGTGGAGGCTGGTGCTCTCTACCTAATCGCATCTAAGCTGCACTGAGGACAGGGCGTAATTAGCTCTTTACGGGGGTGGACTTTTGAAGGGACTTTTTTTTCAGGTTATGGGAGACCCGGGGATGGCTGGAATGGGTTTTAATGCGTGCTGACATCGGAAGTGATTATCACAGTGAACTAACGTGTCTATAGAAACCGCGATACATTTTCATGCACATAATAACTCCGGCGGCCATACTCATGTTCGTTTAAGGGACACCGATTAGTGGCGTCGGTTTGTTTCTAATACATCCCCGCTGCCCGCCCCCCGACCCGCTGTAGATGCCGCAAGAAACTTAGTTTCGTTGTAAATACTGGCTCTTGAAAGGTTACCACATATTCAGTATTGACAAAATTTTATAATTTACGCGCATTTTTTTCCTTGCAACATTTACATCTTCTAGGCATATTAAATTTATTCCCACCCTCTCCCTGGATATCCCAGACAGAATTAACCCTTCCTTCTTCTTTTGCTAAGGGTGTTTTTGCGAACTCTATTACACCATCCAAAACGAATAAAAATAAATTGAGCCATTTTGTTTTCTCATCCGTATCACTGTTGTAACAGCAGAAAAAAATGACGACCATCCATCGAAGATTTGTTATACATAAATTCAAGCATTGGTCCGGTTTGAAATCCTGTTGGGGACTTTTGATTTGCTTATGACGCGCCTGTTGATTCCGCTGCGGCCTCTTCGTTTGCTGGACGTAAGCTCGCTCTTATAGCAGCAGTGACGGAGTAAAGGCCGTTGCCGCAGCAAGGAATAAGAAAATCGGCTGCAATCGTGGACTTAAACCTTCATGATGACCTTGAAGGTTGCTTACAGCTTCGCTACCTTCAAGTCTTACGCCTCAGTGTGAGCATCCTTCTTTTTTTTTTTTCAAAGCCGAATGCTGAGCGGCCGCCTTCGGGCAGCGTGTTTCCAAACGCTTCGCTGAACAGAGCACTCACGTGACAAGTGCTATGTAACTGCGCGCGCAGTTCTTTTCAGTGCCTGCTAGAACGAGGCCACCGTTCGTGCTCCGTAGCCTCGATGTAGAGCACCGAGAACTCGTGCTGACTGCAAGTTATCGAGCCCCAGCAGGTCCACGTTTTATCTTTTTTTTTTCATTGCCTAATTTTTTTCTAAGTTAGATTATTTTTTCCTAAACTCAAATCAACGCGTTGTGTTTGTTGATAACGGTGATTTGGTATGTTTTAGGTCACCTTAGGTTTGGAGAGCAGCCAATGATCCCGTTAAATTAACGTTCTCCATCGCGCGAATGGACATGTCACGTGGGTGTTCTTTGCAGCGAAGCATTTGGAAATAAACCCCCGGGCATCGTTTGCCACTTCGCCGGTTTTTCGCCGCATGGGGGTTGGCTGCATGCATCCTATTGCACAAGGTGCACTTCCGCTCCGAGTTCGAGAACGCAGCTCACCGAATTAAAGAGTGTAGCCAAATGACTAATTCATTGTGGGGTTTAACGCGCCGACGCTGCAGAGGCGAAGAGGGGCACCGTGGGGGACGGCTCCGGAGTAATTTTATCCCCTTGGAATATTTAGGCTGCGCCAAAATCTCGAACACATTGAAGTTTTTGCTTTTCGCCTCGGAGTAGAGTCAAATGAAAGGAAGGAAGTACGCAAACAACCGCACACGCACGAACGGCTCGAGCTATGAAACGCCGCGTTCTTCAAAGACACACGTACGAAAGCCTCGCCCAATGAAACACTTTGCGCTTCGAAGGCAGGTTTAGCCTCGGATATGTTTTGTCTTTCTCATATGAAGTCCACGCAGCCTTTGCGAGAACCAGCATCTGCGTAAAAAAAAAATTGGGGAAGGTTGCACTAAGTCTCGCAAGGCTTGAAACGTCGCAAAGCTGCAGGATTTATTCCTACATTAGCAGCTAAGGACACATCACTACGCAATTGTAGAAGTTTGAAATTGTTTCTTTACATGTTACGTAGTCGCTTTGCCCTGTACTAGCAGTATTCACCGTTATATTCATCGATATCGTCGTGTTCCTTATGGCAACCATTACACAGAGTGGAGAAATGTTCTCCACGCTAATCCTCGCCCTTTCCGACTTCCACCAGTTCCTGCTCGTGAAATCAAGGGAGCGGGACCTGGAAGTTGCGTCGGCAAGGCGTTGCACACTCGTAGCCCCATTTCCAATTCCCCATAATGGCCTCTAGAGACTCGACCTATGTACGCAAGCTTTGAGAGGCAGGGTATCTTCTCATCTTTGCCATTACTCGGCAGTCGCCGCGAGGTACCCGCTCACACGCGCTCGGCATTTTGTTTGTATTTTTAACGTGCTACGTGTTACACGCCACACATTACGGCCAGCTGCAACTGATCCGTTGTTAAAAAACTGGGGAATTTTGAACTAAGTCCTGCAAGGCTTGAACCGTATCGAAGCTGCAGGATTTCTTTCTGCGTGAGGAGTAAAGGAAGACACGTGCTGGGCCAGAGAGCCTCCGACGCAGACAGTCTGGATCAGCAACGCAACGCGCCTCTCGGTATGCGGCTTCTTCCTCGGGCGTGCGTACTTTCCGCGGCCGCGCTATGCCGAGAACAGGTGAAGCTGCAGGATTTGGTTAATGCCGCCGTCAAACCATAGAGTTTCTTAGTAAGTACACTAGAGAGGAAACTGCGCCTGGTGATCCATGTCGTCGTGGGGATTTATGAGGAGATCCCATTTTGCCTTGGTCTTGGCATCACAATTAGATTCTTAAGCGGTTTTGGGGATTTGCTTTCTTCACTATGCATTAACACGTCTACGTGCCACGAGGAAGCCGAAATCCTCTCTGTTCTGTGGTAGCCGTGTTCGGTGAAACAGCAGGCATTGCGTGATCGTACCTGACGTTTGTCATACCGCAGTCGAAGGACGTATGACTGAGCGGGTAATATGCCACCACGAAATTTGTAGCTGTCAAAAAAAAGAAGCAAAACGTACTTCGACGAAGACAAGATACAACATATACTGGCGCCTGTATACATCCTATCTTGTCATTGTCTACGACTGTTTAACGCGGCGTTTTCTTTTTTCTTCAAGTATAAACCAACTCGCTCAGCAGCAAGTTTTGTTAAGGTGTAGCTGACGGTCGGGTCACCGGTTCACCAGGAAGGCTACGTTTTCATAGGCACGCTCCAAAAAACTTTCCAAACACTAGAAACAACTTATTATTTAAAATAATGGTAAAAATAATAAAGTAAAAATCTATAATAAGTCCCCCCCCCCCCCACCGATATTACAATTGTTCGTAACTACAACATTTCGTAACTACAACATAACTACAACAAGAATAGCAGGCACAACCGTTCCGGCAAAAATACGCTTTACTTCCGTTTTTCATAGTTTCAAAATAGCCTCATTTATTTTCCGCTTACATAATTGCACACTAGTCTTCGCGTTTTTGTGGCACTTTGCTTAAATTTGCGGTCACTAAAACGTTCCAATCCAAGCCGATGATGAAACTAAGGCGAGCGCATGATGTAATCGCGGTCCATGACGACACAGACGGCCTTGATGTGAGCCGCGTAGACGCTAGCGCCAGATTCCTGTCTAGTGTATATTATAAAAACCTCTACGCCTTAAACAAGATATCACTACCACTCTTTTAACTATCTTTGAAAGGGCCGAAGAAAAACACAAAAATGACCTTGCGACGGGCTGCAAAACACCAGCAAACTTGCTCAGGACTGTTTTTGATTATGAGGTCCAAAAAACATCAAACATTTTGATCTGGCAGTTCCTTTGTCAAGCTGAGGCATTTCACTTCATTTTGAAACACCTCGAAGATTAGATCAACGGAATTTTTTCGTTTGTGTTGGTCAGTCACCTGGTACGATAGAGAGCTCAGCTAAACTAGTTTTGACGTCCAAATTAGCAGACTAGAAGCCGCTGGTCATTACCCCCGTTTTCATCAAGAATTGCTTGATCCATCACACGGGATCTCCGCAAACGAAAGTGGAACAAACCGAGACTTCACAGAGAAACCGAGAACGGAAAACGCGGCACATTCGTTATTCCGTACGTGCATCAGGGGTCGCACAAATAAAGAAAATTGCCGAAAGTGGGGGCGCAAAAGTTGTCACGTCCGCGTCCAATAAACTGAGCAAGCGCTGTGTCATGGTAAATAATGAAGGTAGAAGGAGCACCGCGTGTAAAATGAAACACAAAACGAAATACGTTGGTTGCTGTCAGCGGGTCGTTTACGCTATCCCCCTGAATTGCAAACGAAGCTACGTAGGCCAGACGTGAATATAATAATGTAGGGCTCCAGGAGCATGCAAATTCACTCAAAGCAAAATCAGGCGGCCACCTAGCAGCACAGTGCCGCCAGCGCAAATGCGAACCGGAATTTGACCAGTTGCCAATCATTCGAAGATATGCCGACAAACGCACACGTGAAATCTACGAAGTTTTTCGTATTATTCTGAGGGGCGACTAATGTGTAAGCAAACCGTCGGTGTTTACTGTATGGAAATAAAATCATGCACCTTTCAAATCGATGATATATCGATAACAAAGTGAAATGTTTATTCGACTAAAACTTTTGTTCATTTTGTGTTATTTGCCTCTTTTCATTTCCCCTTTTCATTGCTTTGTAGATGTGTATTTAGCCGCCTGCAAAAAATAAAACTTCAATGTTAGTCAGCTCCTTGTGTGTGTCTTCTAGTCTGCGTCCCGTTAATTCGCGCGGTTTTTCCCGTCTTCATCAGGCACCAATCAGCCCACTTGCTTCCCGTTCTGAGGAGGAAGGCGGGGGGAGGGGGGCATTCGACAGGCGGCACTCGCCTCGTTCGCGAGTCACGTGGTATCTGCAAACAACGAGCTTCTAAAACATAAAGGAGGTCGCTACACTTTAAAACATAATACACTAATAACAATAAATCGCTAACAGCACAGTTTGATTTTATGTCCTTTCAAATTTTATCTACTTGATGAGTAGTTCCGTACCAAGACAGTGCGTAATTTAGCCGCCATTATTATGTTTGTGCACAAAAAAGACAGGTAGTGCAGCAGGTGTTCGGCACGTGGCATACTTCCTCAACTTTGACCCACATTCTGCTTACAGCGAATTAGGCCATGTTCAGACTACCGACGCAAAAGCCATATCGTGATCTATGGACATAAAAAAAAACGGCATGTCACGCAGTTCGGTCGGCCTAGACGTGAAATGACGTCATTCTTTAAAGTTATTCCCACAGTTGCGGAAAAAGCATGAACCCGGCCTTACCCTCAAAATTTTTTTCTTAATTTATTTCAGGACGTAAGTGTTCCTAGGTCGAAGTAAATCTTGCGGGAAGAAGGGATTACGGCCTTAGCCATTGGCGGTGAGTGCGAACACGGGCGGCGCTGCGAAGCGCGCCTCCGTGACGTCGGCTTAGGGATTCTCGCATTTGTCGTCTGCTTCACTCCGGCTCGCTCTCCCTTGCTGTTTCTATGCGCTTGGTTGACGTCTGATGCTTGTCCGCACCAGATTTTGCGTGTGCGTAACTTTTTTTCATAATAAAACACTTTAAATCGCATACACCAGCTGAAAGCGTTATTTAAAGTATAGGTTTCGATACCGCCCCGGAAGAAACATTGCCGGCGCCGCCCCAGTTTTTGCGAAGCTGGCCCTGTGCAGAGCGCGAAGAGACGGAGCTACGCGTCAGCTTCAGTGTTCAGCAATCTTTAGAACAAAGGGAGCCGCCAGCTGCTGATAACCGACAACAGCGAAAATGCAAGACCAAAACAAATACCAGGCCTTCGGGGCTGTCGGATTTGTCAGAAGGCATTACGATTCCTGGCAATCATATATGTAAGGAAAAAAGTTTTTGCCACCTCGCCGAACGATCGAAATTATTATATAACATCAATTTACGCTGTAATAGCATGAAAGTATGCCGACATGCACTATGGGCCGCAAAAACTGTAGGTTGAGTTCCAAATAACGTGCTGTGTATGTAGGCGCGTGCTGGTTTTATACCAGGCTTCTAACCAGTATGGAACCGGTTTATTGAGCAAAACGAGTAACGTCTACGGTAAAGATACAGTAACACTATGATTGTTCAGCCCTGGAGGGAAATTCGGTACATTTCCCACAGCCTTATTTCCCCAATATTGAGATATGCGTCATACGAAAACTGCGCTCAAGAGGAGGAGTACTAGGAGGAGGAGAAACCTTATTTAACAGTAAAATCGAACTGGTTAGTGGGCCGGGTCCTCAGTCCAGGACAAGAGAGTAATTGTTTTCGATTTATAGAACGCCATCCAGAGTAGACTAGGATTTGTTCTTTACGCCTGGAAGGGGTGGCAACCAATTAAGAGCTGTTAGGATTTATTAATCGGGTTCGATTCTTGTTATATATGCAGTATACTTTTTATTGCGTTCGTTAGATAGTATATCACACCTTCAACAGCGTAATCATGTCGCAATTGTTTGGATTGAGAGTCAACTCGTTATGATAACGATGGTTACGGTAGAAATTCGGAGCACAAAAGCCGCCTTCGGGTACTCTGGACAACATTGCTGGGGCGCGATCGCGGTGGCATAACACCAACCTTTTCATTCTATTTGCATGTGAATAAAGAACGGACGCTGCGAATTGCATCTTGTTGCACGCAGCCATAACGAAAGCGAATTTGTGAAGAAGGGAATGTATGCCATACAGCCTGAAGGAAACATCCACACGATCTTTGGCATTCTCTCAAACATCCCAAAACCTACTAATAAGACATCTGTGATGGTGCGGAAAAATTAATGCGTTGGGCGCAGTAAAACTAAAAAAAAAAAGAAAACGTCAACCTGACACAAGTCAACAACGAAAGAAATAGAAGACAGCCGCTTTGTTTCCTGCTATGCAATGCGCGTGTAAGAGCCCTCTGCTTGGCACGTGTAAGGGCCCTCGGCTTGGGACGCTCTTATGAAGACTGTTCAGTCTTCATAAGAGCATCCCAAAAATACTGTATGGAAGCCTACGCATTTTAAATGCTTATCGGGAAGCTCTGAGCGCTGAACCTCGCGTATCAGCTAGAAAGGACAAGTTACGCACGATCTTCTGACCGATGCTCTGAAGAACGTTGTTCTCTCTCTCCTCGTGTTTTGAAAACTTGTAAGGGATACAGCTTGAAATTATTCATATGTGTCAGAAGCTGGTAACAATACCTGGATGACAAAAAATATGCTTTTTGATGCACTAAAGCATCAAAGTGGGCGATTTCTAGCCCAGGCGCTGCTGCCCTCACAAGCGGAGTGTAGCAGACGACAGCACAGCGAGTCCCTAAGCCGACGTCAGAGCCAGGGGGCGCCACTCAAACAATGAGGTTTCTCTGCTAACTCAGCGTCCGAAACGCCCTGTTCTAAAGACGCGCCCCTGGTTCGTTAAAGAGGTATCGTACTGTAGCGACACCATCACCATCGTCATCATGAGCGCCAGGATCATGATTAGCGGTACCTGGCGAGCGTCAGAAGTGACACGCGACACACAGGAGTTTGAACACGACCGTGCAGCTGGGCGGTAACTCGTCTTCGCCGCTCCCACTTCTGGCCGGGCCTACGCTCTCCAAATAAATGTAGGAAGCCTCATCAACCACACCGAGCGAGTCTGCTTCCTACATGTGGTGACGCGTATGTTCCCTACAAATTGTGACCCGGGAGTTCCGCGCCTGTTACCCGGCCAGCGGCACACTGACTTGGCGAAGGGAGAGGGGGGGGGGGACTCGCCAATACCGGCGTTCGAGCCACGCTACATCAGAGGCTCGTTTTTCAAGTTCGAGGCTGACCTCTGGCTCAACCACGTCAGTGTACAGCCCCTGAAGCACTCCATCCTCTGGGAGACGCTTCCGCTAGAGCTCCGCGGCGTCTTCGCCCTACCACCGCCCAGCGCTACCCCCTACGATGACCTTCGTGCTGCCATACTCGCGCACTACGGCTTCAGCGACAACCGCTTTCGGCCGGTAGCAGAGGAGATACCCGTGCAGTCCACGCACGCTTCGCCGTCGCCTGCAGCAATCGAGGTACCCGCACGGCTTGCAGACACTACGCCGCCCCACACGGTACGCTCCATGCCACCCAGCATGGCGATGGTCGCTCCCACCGCCGCCGACCCCCTGGTCTCCATCTCCCGGCGGCACTGGCAGCCGACGACATCGCGGACGCTCACCGACTACAGCCTGCCTTTTACACTTCTAACATACCGCGAGAAGGTGCGGGTGAGCCGCAGAGCACCGAGACAGCGACCTCCATTCCGCCCCGGTTAGCACCACCGCCATCTACACCCACTGCCAGCCCTCCCCTGACACCCCTCTACGACCAGTGCTCCACAACGTTGCCAGCTTGATGCCAGACTGTGCAGAAGGCACAGTGCGCCCCTGACGAAGCGGACATGGTCGCACCAGCCAGCTGCCATCAAGAAATTTGGCTCCGAAAGGGCTCTCGAATTTTGGGGGACATCACTCTCATCTCTGGGCGCTGCTAGCAGTATCCGCCCCGCACGACGCTAGTTTCCGCCTGCGACCACTGCGCCACTCCCAGGCAAGGCCACCCAAAGGAAATTCCTTCACCGGACGCCCTCCCTGGACCGAATAGGGCAGTATAAGTACATTGACCGCGGACAAATCTTACTGATCACCAGTGTTGTACAGACCTGTACATAGTTTTTGTTTGTTCCGCCCAACATCCGTCCTCTATTTCTCATAGCGCGCTACGGGAGGAGCCCTGTAGCGACACCATCGCCATCGTCATCATGAGCGCGCCAGAAATAAATGTGATGTTCTCAGTGTTCGGTGGTGTGAACCACGAGACGTGCACGCAAGATCAATGACGACAGAGTCGCAATACGAAGGTGAAGCGTAGATGCAGTATATTGCACAGAGCGGGAAAACGAGGATATGCACAACGGGATGAAAAAAAAAACAAATTTGAAAAATGAAAGGAGGAACACAAATTGAGAGGAAAGCGCGACTAAGTACATCCTTGCCGCAGTTCCTTCACGGAGCACAAGCGTGAAAAAAAAACACAAGAGTCTCACTTATGCAGTCCGTTGTGACTCGGTCGCGACTGGCTCGATGGTCCCACGCTGACCGGAACGGAAGGTGAAGCCACCAGGAGCAGCAAGAACGGCAGAAATAGGATCCCGCGGCGCTGTTTCCCGGTGCAGTAGCGGATCCGGCTGGTGACCAGGAGGTACCTGGCGATGTCCCGGTGCAGTCGCAGGGCGCCTTCGATGGGTGTATTCGCTGCTCTGTGCAGGCTCACCCCGAACGTTCGTCCGCCGAAGAGCCCCGTCGCGTTCCTCCTCGCCGTCCTCTTCTCCCAGGATACTTTTTGTGTCTCGTGGCGCATACTTATTAGCTGATGATTGACCTCCTCTCCTTGCGCTGTTTTCTGCGCCTTTTTTTTTCCCTCGAGCTCATCACAATGACCATCAGTGCTGCCTGGCCAGCGTCAGCAGTCACACGCGACACACAGGAGTTCGAACACGACCGTGCAGCTGGGCGGTAACTCGTCTTCACCGCTCCCACTTCTGGCCGGGCCTACGCTCTCCAAATAAATGTAAGAAGCCGCATCAACCACACCGACCGAGTCTGCTTCCTACAGTACAATAGTCCGAACACACGCGTGCGGATGATAGGAAAGACAGAGGAGAACGGCGCTCAATTAGCGGTCGTGGGCCTTTCCTCTCTTCTGCCCGCGTGTGTTTGCACGCTTGTACAATATGAACTTACACTAACTCTCCCAATTCACTTCTTTGGGTAGAAGAAGCGCCACAAACGCACCCCAGCGTAGTTCATTTGCTATCAGCAAGGATTCAAACAAACAAAAACCGTGATGGTCGGGTTAGCGATGTGCAACCCACTTAATACTCGCCTCAGCCGTCGTCAAGGAACTCAGCACAATGGGTTGTAAGCTTCAGGCTCACTAGGCTAAACACGACTTCAAAGAGCCTCGGGCTACGCTCCACTTTTCTTATTCCCTCTCATTAGCTGCTCATGCTGTCTCTCCTCTGATTCCGGCACCGTCTTCGTCTTCTCGACCCAGATGTCTCACTGTCTGGAAGTACCGCCCACCGAAATTAAGACAATAAATCGACAGCCCTAATTTTGGTAGGCGCTTATCCAGACGTTTTTTTTCTTCGTCGCAACCGAACAGAGGTTGAAAGAGTTTTTTTTTTCAGCGTTTTCATCATGCCTGTAGCCACGTGGACACGTATTCTTCCTCTTGCTTCCTCAAAGCTCTTTTATGACACATCACTGCTCCAAAGGAATCACTGCGTGTCTTACACTGTTCGCGAGGAATGGGTAATCACAAGAAATTGCTTCTCCGTTTCCGGTTCCCAGCGAGGCGAGAAACACTTGGTCTTTCGACTGAATTAAAGCACCTCTCTGGAGAAGCGCCAGCGGAGCCGTTAAGCTTGCGAAAAAACGGTGATTTACTACTCTACGGTGCTTTCGTGTGTCGCGATGGTAAACAAACTAAGCTAGCTATAGGTGGACCTTTCGTGCGTAAAATTAGAAAATATATTCCGGAGAGTCGACACTCTCTCTCTCTCTCTCTCTCTCTCTCTCTCTCTCTCTCTCTCTTGTTTTCAGAAAGTACATCAATTGACTTTAGGGGTAATGACCCGTAATGCATGAAGTATTTCTGAGTTTTGTATTGTGCATACGCACAGTGGACTCTTCTACTCACCGAGCGCACAGTCTGGTCAGATAATTTTGTTTACATGGAGTGCTTTATATTGCTGTAAAAAAAACGGCGCATCTTCCGCTTGTTGTGCAAGGCTGGAGAAACCGCAGAGCTGGAAGCTCCTCTACCTTCGTCGTGAGACCCGGCTATTCCACCTGACATTAATTTCCGAACTTGCTGCTAAAAGATCCCCATAACTGGCAGGCCCGAAATGTATTGTCCGCAGACTTTCACATCTCTTCTAAAGTGAAGCGCGTTAGCACGCGCTTGAACCAGCGGCAACCGCCTTCGTGAAGTCGGACTCTGTAGGCCTAGCTGTCCTGTGCTTTGCACTTCAAGAGCGAATGCACGTGAACTGGTGAGAAGAAGAGCACGCGACAAGAAATCGGTGTTCTGAAAGGTCGCGTGGTGCCGCAGCGAGCAAGGACCTCATAGCTAGGCGAGGCTAGCTCGGCCTAAGTTGGAAGGTGAAGGTAGGGCCGGGTGCCCCGCGCTTGAGGAGTATTTTTTCGTATTTCTTTCGTGAACGCCAACGAACCAAGCTCAAGGTTTAACAGGTCTGCTGCTAAAACTGTTGAGAAATAAAAACTGTGTTATCACTGAGAGCCTCGAGCAAACAAGCATTTCTGTGTGCCGTCTGATAATGTAAGGCCTTATTTATCCTGAATGCAGACTACTGGGCAAGTTGGTGACGCAATATAAAAAAAAAGCACAAGCCAACACAGACAAAGAAGAGAAGAGACGCAACACAGCGCTCACTTTGATTTAATCACAGTCCTTCAATGCTTCGATGGACTCTGATTTAGTGTACAGCAGAACTTACGTTGTACTGTTAAGTTGCTCAGTGCTGTGTTGTCACGGCCGCTACGTTGTTTTTGTCTAGTCCCGGCGCAGCTCGCATAGAGTCCCATGTATTCATATCCTCACTGTAACGTCGTGACTCAGAGTCAGTTCCCGGATGATTCGTCACAATCTGACACTGCGCACACGTCCGGGCAACATACGCGGACCGCCATTTTGACGTTTGACGAGCCTTGGCCAGGCTTGGCTACGGTACTGACTGCATGAAGCCGCACGCGGGTGCGATTCGTCACCACTAGATGGCCCTTTGTTGTTCTATACTATCACCATCATCACGGTGATTACAACGAAAGTTTCACTTCCGGATGCCGGAAGTGCGTGTTTGCGATAAAAGAACGACCGCAAGAACAGCACGCCCTCTCGTCGTCACCTGGCATTTCAAACTTTGAGAACACCGT
Source organism: Haemaphysalis longicornis (assembly GCF_048455015.1). NCBI lineage: Eukaryota > Metazoa > Arthropoda > Arachnida > Ixodida > Ixodidae > Haemaphysalis > Haemaphysalis longicornis. The sequence goes on along the minus strand of NW_027526225.1, from coordinate 95,262,640 downwards.
TGAAGTTGCAACCGCGAACTTAGTCATGCCTTGAAGGCGTCGCGGAAATGGGAGGCGTTTTTCCTTCGCGAAAAGCTTCAAGTAAAGTTCAGCCAGCGCGGAAGAGAGTCGACATTACTATGGACCTTGCAGTGCGGCTGTGTTTTCCAGCGATCGCAAAAAGCGGTAATCCTACATTCTGGAGTTTTTTAAGGTTTTAGAAAGCCAAAGTTGAAGAAATGCAAGGTTGGAAGTCAAATCTGCACTGTTTTCGTTCATTTTCGAAGGTTTCCTTACTGCTGCGTTTTCCTGGTCGTTACGTTTTGCTTTCCCGGTTCGGCGAAAAACGCACGAACGGGGTTCGACCGCATTGAAAAAAAAACATGTACATAAATCATTCAGACCGTTATCCGATTCTCACTGTATTGTCGCCGCTAAGGCCAACGCGCTTATGCTACGGCAACAAATGTTGCAATATTGCGTTCTACTTCAATCATTTCCCCCAATTTCGTTGGCTGTATACTGTGCTTTATTTCCTGGGACCTGGAATGTACTTGTTATTCACGGACGTTTATCAGGGGAGTTCTTCATCTTTTTGTCTGGCTTTTTCGATTTTTCCGATGAAAACAAAATGCTATCAACAGTCAGAAAAAGTTTATTGACTTTACATAAAAATAGCTATTCAAACTGTCAAAAATAAACTGAGGGGCTCCTCAAGGTGCTGTTAAGAAATGACTACTTATTTATGGCCAAAAAACAGCTTTTCACAATTTTTTACTCTTCACACACGATTTCTAAAGTCATTCTGCACTTACTATCAAAATTGCATGCGCATATAGAAAAATTGGTATTTATCCGCGGTTTTCTTTTTCCATTTCATGACCGTCGTTTTAAGTGCGAATGCACTTCTTAAGCGAGCCTGAAGCGCCCGCCGCCGTCCGCATAGCAACAGCTGCGGGTGCGCGCGCTCCTCGTCTTCCTTGGCAACAGGGGGAGATAGGCGCGCGCTGCCTGGCCGCTGACATGGCACATACCCACGTGGGGGATTGGCCAGGAATCTCCTCGTCTTCCTTGGCAACGGGGGGAGATGGGCGCGCGCTGCCTGGCCGCTGACATGGCACATACCCACGTGGGGGATTGGCCAAGAATCGGGCGTGAGAAGGGCTAATGAACCTGCTTAAAGGAGTACTGACACGAAATTTCAAAGCTGAGATCCGCTCTAGCAATCAAGTACAACGACAACACAAATAGGTGTCTGTGAATAAATGCATCTTTCTTTCTTTGTAGTTGTGTGTGTGTGTGTGATCTCTCTTTCGCGAACATTACCGAACCACGCAAATTCAACTCGTGCATTCGCACTTTCACATTCTTCCCCTCGGGGAAATGCGGGGAATTTTTTTTCTGTACGGACCACAGTGATAGCACGCCTTCTTATAAGCCCAATTTTGCGGCAATATTTTTTTTACTTTGGCAGCATTCTATTGCGTTGAAGGTTAAAGCTACTTCCCCGCGAAAATTCATAAGCCCACCATTCTACTGCGTTGAAGGTTAAAGGTGCTTCCCCCGATATTGCATAAACCCACTTAAAATGACGTCATCCCCTAGAAAGTCGCCGAGAGTGCTTAATCAAACAAACAGAAGTTCACAAATTCGATTGGATCATCCCACTTTATAATCAATCGCTCCCTTCTCGAGCTTTCCTGAGTGTGCAGAGACTGGAGTGCGAGTTATCATGCGCCTTCTTTGTAACGCGTGTTATCGGGATGAGTATACTGCATCGGCAGCGCCAGCTTCTCAATAAAAGGGGGATGATGATGGCAAAATACAACTCTTTATTTCGAAAGAACTAGGCTTGAGTAACTCACTCAGCTCCATTTTAGTCACGAAAGACGATTTTAACCGAAAAAATGCAAGAAGTGTTGGAAGAAAATCACTGACGATTGCTATCATCCCTAGCTTTTGACGACCTGGCATTTAGGCGCCGTCACAAATTTTCGCATGTTTGCGAAATTATGTTCAGGTGGATTGGACTCATTTCGAAAAAAAAAGCTGCTCACTTGTCCTTCTTTAAGCCCTTATTCTGTGTGTTTTCTGTAGCTTGACAAACCAACTGGCGCATCATTATTCCATTTTCAGTTGTAGGCGTGCTTGCAAGCAAACCGTACTCCAACGCCGGGAAACAGTCGCATTGAATTATTTCTTCACAAACCATGTGCCTATACAGATTACAAATGGCCTCGTGTCTGTGACTGACCAATAACCACGTGAATGCGAACCACGTGAATGCCCGCTCTGTTTTTTGCCGCCTAATGGAAACTCTGTAGTGGTCTCACTACTGATATAAACTAGGGCCGGCGTTATACATATCTGTTGTACAGCAGTTACTAATCAAGGCTTCTTACTTTACCATTCAATCGGGTACTTGCGACACTCATAAAGGAGCCCTTATTCGGAAGCAAATCACGACTTGTTTAAGGGTAGCGGATATGCTAGACAGGCCGTATATCGATTTTAAACCGTGGCAGAATCCTACCTATCAAATGATAGCTTTAGCATGGTCAGCAACTTCAGCGCATTTTTTGTGCGTGCGTGGGTAGTTCGAGCTGCAGAATCATCGTTGGAAGCAAATAAGATCATTGTGTAACCCTATCACCTTCATACTAAAGCCCTTGACACTTTAAATACTAAAGAAAAGTGTTCAGCCGCATTAGAGCGGCATCCAATTTCAGGAATCGGCCTAAGGGGTCATTTGAAGACGTGGGTAGTTTCAAATAGTCCGAATGGAATTTTCTCGGGGTATCTTCGTATGGGATAGGTTTAAAACTTTATTACGGGGGTTTGATAACTAGGTTAGAGAATATCGCTTTTCTACCCACTTGCTCCATGCAATCCTTTGGATGGTTGCTAGCACAAGTCAGAATTGAGTGCATGCCTGGGTACTACGAGAAAAAAATTCACTGCACCGTGGTTTAACATTGTGGTTTTGTCGTTGCTTTTTATATTTTCCCTATAGTAGCGCGGAGAAATTGTGGCACGCGTTCCAAGCGTTCGGTAAAGTATTCTAGCAACAGTTTAGTAGTTGTATGCTTGTTATTTTTCAGAGCAGAAACTTGAGCAACCGCTTAAAGAATGCTTGGTCTTTCGCCGCCGCTCAAAGGAGCCATGAAGAGAAAACAAAAGTTTGTTTTATTCGAAAGATTAGGTGTTTCATAGTACCCCAAACGCTTTCCCGGAAGTAAATGATGCTTTATTCGCTGAGAAATAAGGCAATTTAAGCCAAAATTTTAAATCTCCCGCTAAATTGCACATTTCGTGACGTGAACAATGGCGTCATACTAGCCGGTCCATGAAACAGGTACTTAGTATGTCGACTCCATATAGCACCCACACGCGGGAATCAAACAGGAACCGGAACTCGTGCCGAAACCGAGACGGCGGCCATTTTAAAAATACTAGTAAAACCTAGTGCACCGGCAGCCCTAGTCATGGAATCGCCTGATCAGGAGAACAAAACTCTCGCCGAGAAGCTCAAGCTTGCATTTAACAACCTCACACCACTTGAACGCTCAATCCTTCTAAGTGCACGAGCGGCAGGAGTTGTGGGTATGATGGAACATACCCGCGAAGGGGAATGACGCCACATTCTACGCGAAAAAGCCGAAGCTCAAGGCCAAGCGCCTGCTGATGAGTTGGAAGAAGAAGAGGTGAACGAGGCACGGGCGCAGTGAGCGAGACCCCAGCCAGGGAACAAAGCGGACTGAACGGGGCACGGCTCTGTGCGAACTCACGGCAAGACGTCTGGTCTGGCAAGGCCGTCGCCAGTCTCCGCTACGGTTCCGGGCGTCGCCGCCAAGGCCCGGGACATCGTCGCCAGCACGGGCCACCGTCGACCGGGCTCCGGCGTTCCGAACGGCGCGTGACCGGGCGCGAGGCGGGAGCAAGGCCGTCAGCGGACCCGGCTGAGAGTCTTCTGGCTTCGGAACCCTGGGGTGCCAACCTCAACGACGCGAACACCGCTACGAGGGCGACGTCGGCACCCGCGTCCCATACAACCGACTGTGACCGTTTCCTGCCGTCGGGACGTTTACGCGGGGACGGTCACGGACTTTGTAGTTGCGGGCGCTGGAGCGGGCCGCGTGGGCTGTTCCATTAGCTGAGTTTCTCCATAACGCTTCGTGAATTCCCTTTTGTCATTGCTTAAGCCCTCTGTGCTGTCAAGTCTGTAAACATAATGTCTTTTCCTCATCCGCCCGAAGAGCGTTCCCTTCGTTTCGCGTTATCCGGCCCATTTCATTGCAAAAAGTGGTGAGCCTGCCAGGATCCTATCATTAACATCTGCCAAAATTGGTTGAACGCTGTGTGCGGACGAGTGATCTGACAGTTTGAAGATGGATTTGGAAAAATTAATGGCGATAGGGTCACAGTTAGGCTTGACGGGACCCGAACTTCGGGAGTGGATTGAAAACAAGCGTGCGGAGGAGAGGGCTCAGAGGACAGCCGAGAGAGAAGCCCTTAGAGAAGCAGCGGAAAGGAAAAAGGAAGCCGACGAAAGAGAGTTGGCACTCCTCCAACTTAAGCTGCGCATCCAGGAAGAGGCGCAAAACACTCCAGCAGTTACTGGAGAGAGTAGCGCTGGCCCCAACACGCTTGTGATCAACCCACAGAAGTTGCTACCCTTGTTCGATGAGAGGCGAGGCGATTTGCACGCCTATCTGCAAAGGTTCGAGCGCGTAGCAACGGGTCAGGGTTGGCCCCAAGACAAATGGGCTGTTGCCATTAGTATGTGCTTGTCTGGGGAGGCACTTTCAGTTATCGGAAGGATGACTACAACGGAGTCGTTAGACAACGCGAAAGTCAAGAACGCTCTGCTGCAACGGTTTAAGTTTACGGCCCAAGGTTATCAAGATAAGTTCCGCAAAGCACGAGCTGATGATGGGGAAACAGGGAGGCAACTGGCCGTTAGGATATCCGGTTATTTCGATCACTGGATTGAAATGACAGGAATACCAAAAACCTTTGACGTTCTCCGTGATCACGTTATTGCGGATCAGTTCCTCCGCTGTTGCCACCCGAAGCTCGTGGTCTTTTTAAAAGAGCGCCAGTGCAAAACTCTGGATAACTTGGCAGATTACACCGACCGGTTTCTGGAGGCGCAAAACCTCCCAAATCTCGGGAAAGGCCCAGATGATGCAGATCAACCACAGAAGAATGCGCAAGACGCGCAGAAGAAGCAACCTCCCAAGTGCTTCTTGTGCAACCGGTCGGGCCACCGCGCTTCGGACTGCCGCAGCACCGCAAGGGATCCACCGAAGTGCAGCGCCTGTGTACGTGTCGGACACAAAACAGAGGACTGCCAACCTGGGTCAGACGGTGAAGAGCAGTTTGCTGCTTGCGCACTGACCATGGCCTCTCCAAATCATCCGGTGTGTAGCCAGCGGAGTGCGTCCGGAGCAAATGCTTATTCTTTCGTCCACGACCGTCGTCTCATGTAGTCACGCTAATAAAACACCTGGCCACTCGTTTACGCCTCGCGCTAGAACGTAACGCGTACTAAAAAATTCACCCGCATTTCCCCGAAGGGGAGCATGGGGAAGTGCGAATGCACGGGTGATGCTATGAGGGGGAGTTATGTTGAACTGTGTTGGCATTCGCCCGTTAGTTGCATTTAACACCCCCGCGTGATCAAGTGGGGATTCACACACCCCGTTAGTCGTTCTCTGGAAATCTTGGTGAATTAAAGTGTATGTTCGAGGAGATCACACACACACGCAAGTAAAGTGAAACGACAGTATTCTTTATTCAGCACTTGTTGGTGTTGTCGTTGTAGTTGACGGTCATTATGACCGCCTTGTGGTCACTGAAATGTACGGTCAAGAGTTGTTGCAAGACCGCGCGTATCAGACAGTTCCTCGCAAAGGCCAGGTCGATGTAGCTGACGTTGATGGTGGTGGGAGCCTCTAGCGGTAGGCACGTCATGGAGTGGTTGGCGAGCATGTATTCCATCAACCACTCGCCGCCCTTTCGCACGTCCACGTTAAAGTCCCCAACAACCACGACCGGGTCCGAAGGCTTTACGCGCCTGGCCTCACTCTCCATCGCCGCGTCCACGTATTCGACGACGTCGTCGCGCGAGATGTTTGGCACGAGGTAGAGGGTGACGACCACGATTCCGTCGCCCGAGTACGCGTCGGTGTAGACGGCACTGTACGGCGACTCGTCCCTGACCGGCGAGGTGGACACGGCGTGCGACACGAGGTTCGCGTAGACGTGACCGACGAGGTAGACGCCGCAGTACTCGCCCCGACTTCCGCTCCTGGCGAACCAGTAGTCGTCGATGGGGAAGTGGGAATGCACGGGTGATGCGAAAGAATTCTTCTTGGCCAATCGCCCTAAGTGGGTATGTGGTGCGGATGGACGGACGGCGGTGGACGCGTGATTCAGGGTCGCTTAAGAAGTGCATTCGCACTTAAAAAGTTCGTCATCTTGCGAAGTACGGTGTCAGGCGAACCACGTGGACGACTTCGGGTCGCTTGCGTCGTCGTGATGTTCCGGAATCACCACTGGGGATCACTTCGAGTTTAATTGGCCAACATATCGTAGAATCTGGCCAATCGCCCTAAGTGGGTATGTGCTAAAGAAATTAGGAACTCTTCTTGGCCAATCGCCCTAAGTGGGTATGTGGTGCGGATGGACGGACGGCGGTGGACGCGTGATTCACGGTCGCTTAAGAAGTGCATTCGCACTTAAAAAACACCTGGGCACTCGTTTACGCCTCGCGCTAGACCGCTTCGTGCTTAAATTCACGGGACCTTTGCAGCAAAGTTGTATACCTCTGCTTCCCAACCCCACCCCAACGGTTTCATCTCGTTTGGCAAAAAAAAATTCCCCGCATTTCCCCGAGGGGAAGAATGTGAAAGTGCGAATGCACGAGTTGAATTTGCGCGGCTCAGTAATGTTCGCGAAAGAGAGATCACACACACACACACAACTACAAAGAAAGAAAGATGCATTTATTCACAGACACCTATTTGTGTTGTCGTTGTACTTGATTGCTAGAGCGGATCTCAGCTTTGAAATTTCGTGTCAGTACTCCTTTAGGCGGGTGCATTAGCCCTTCTCACGCCCGATTCCTGGCCAATCCCCCACGTGGGTATGTGCCATGCACAGACACCTATTTGTGTTGTCGTTGTACTTGATTGCTAGAGCGGATCTCAGCTTTGAAATTTCGTGTCAGTACTCCTTTAAGCGGGTGCATTAGCCCTTCTCACGCCCGATTCCTGGCCAATCCACCACGTGGGTATGTGCCATGTCAGCGGCCAGGCAGCGCGTGCCCATCTCCCCCCGTTGTCAAGGAAGACGAGGAGATTCCTGGCCAATCCCCCACGTGGGTATGTGCCATGTCAGCGGCCAGGCAGCGCGCGCCCATCTCCCCCCGTTGCCAAGGAAGACGAGGAGCGCGCGCACCCGCTGCTGTTGCTATGCGGACGGCGGCGGAATGCGGACGGCGGTGGACGCTTCAGGCTCGCTTAAGAAGTGCATTTGCACTTAAAACGCCAAGGCGCCAAGAATATGCATATACACTGCATACTTCGCCCCTCCTCAGGTTTAACAATCGTGGAGATGGCCCAAGATACTGCTGTACTGCTTTCAGCGTGTGGTGATAGCACGGAATTGCTACTGTGGACTCCCGTGTTTTTTTTTAATTCCGTACAGCTGCCGCATTTTTGTTACCGGACAACAAGAACGACGACGACACTTTTTCACAGAATGTGGCACCTAAAGCTTTCTCCATAAAGCCCAAGAAACCCTTGTGTATCCTCTTTACTCAACCCTGTGCCGTTACGTGCTGAACTTTTCTACGACTATATAAAATTCTGAGATTTGTATCATTTCTATTCGGTTGAAACTAAGGAAAGAAGGTTCGCCTACAGGTCGAAACTCATTACGAGCGGATCAATTTACGATAGTTGGACAACACTTTTCTGGAAAGAAGAAATGATTGCAGCTTTGCGAAGGGGGATGAATTCAGCAGTTTTTTATTGTCTGATATCCAGCATTAATTATGCGCATATACCCTCTTAATAACACTGATAGCTAAATAACAAGCAAAACAAAGAAACGGATCTGCTCTAACAATTCCCGATTCAGTCACACTCCCAGGTGCGCCTCTAAGATTAGACGTTTTTAAAGCGACTACTGTGGAAATTATTCATATCGAGCAGCGGCAGCCTGGTGGCTTAGCTGGAATCAGTGACTAATTAGCTGGGCATAACACGTCTGCAATTCGGAACCGTCTGCATTGTAGAGCTGATTGTCTCAGAAAGCGTGCACGTGCTATGGGCGGACGTCTTTCATAAGAAAAGCCTTTGTTTCAGTTCAAAGCGCCTTTCTACCCAATATCCTGCGTTGGTTTGATAAGCTGGCTCGAGTAGCAAAAACCGAAGTCCTAAAATCATTAGAATGCGGACCATCAAATCGGGCCATTTCATTTTGTTTTGTTCCAAGCGGGAATCGTCGATAATCAGTCTTCAAGTGAATTTATCGTCGATTCAACTAAATTTAAATTGTGCAACGTGCCATACTGCTGTTAAGTTCTTAACTTCGTGGCACCCCTGAAGACGTTTATTAAGAATACTAAAAAAAGTAATCCAATTAGCTTTTCCAAGCTTCCGGAACTGTGCCGAATTTTCTTAAATTTTTGTAATGGCTGCAGTTGACTGTTAACATGTCTACCTTCAGGTAGAATCACGTATATGCGCGTAGATGTGTCAGCCACCCGTAATAAATTCGGCAGTACAAGATTGGCGCGTGGTAGTTATGCAAACATCGGCTAAGTCGCCATAAGTTGCGATGGCTTTTCGCCCACGCACTTTTAACCACTCGTAATATTGCTGAAACACATTTGGAACTATAAATTATGTGTGAACAAGATCTGCAACGTGCGCATTGCGTCACCGGCCATTAGGGCATCGATGTGACTGTCTACACACCAGAAAATCAACGAGCTGCACATCTTCAATTTTAACATGGTTTTCTTGTATTTAAACAAACCTTGCACATTTAGATATGGGATGATTTTTTTTAATCTAAGCATTGACCCAATTTTATCCGATCCCGTAAAACGGCACTATCTGACTGTCAATGGCCTGCCTCATAAATTTTCAGTGGGAGATTTCGCCTCAACATTCGATTAGCAAGACGGCGGCATCAAAGTGGGAAAATGTCTTATGGACATCATCCAAGCCAAGGCTTTAAAACAAGATGCGCGGTGAACACATGCAAAAAGGCTAGTAAAGGATTTTGTAGGTTCTCTCCTACCCCAAAACAAGAAAAGTGTGTCTTCCATAGCGGTCGTCCTCAAGCCTATTACTCAAGGACCCTCTTCCCAAAAAAAGGGAATCGGAACGAAGCTGCTCGCCACGATGAGGCTGTGAATGACACGAAAAGCACTCACGTCTAGAAGTAGCAAGCGGGGCCGTAACAAAGAAGTTACAAGTTGCTGGAGCTCGGTCAGATAGCGACAGGGCAGCTTTGAAAAACGGGGCTTTTTTAAAAACCCGGCCGTAAGTTGTCCAACGGGAACAGGAAACTTCCCATTGTAAAGAAAAACACGCTTTTCGTGGGGGAAATCGAACCTGCGTTCCTCGTGTTGTGAAACATGCGTCAATTTGATTGGGTTGCCGCCGAATTCCGGTCACGCAGCATTATTTCCTTTGGGTCATTCGCAGTGATCGCTTTGAACAGCCGGTTGAACGACGAAAGTAGAGGGGCCACCCGCTCTGCTGTTTCTTCATCCTTGCGCCACAAGCTCCGCTAATTTTTTCCTCAACTACGTTCTCACAGTACAAAACGCAAAATAAACTGCCTTATTTATTTATTTATTTATTTATTTATTCCCCTCAATGAAGTTAAGGAACAGACCTAGGCACTATCGGGAGTACATATTCGAGTTTTTTTATGTGTTTTCTTGATGCAGTTGCTCTGACCGGAAGAATGGAAATTGTGGAGTGTAAATACGTTTGCAGAAACTCCTGTGAAGGCAATAAAAGCCTGAGGATACCTCAATAAGAGTAACAAAAATAAAAAATGAACGAAAAAAAGAGAATAATAGTGATGTAAACGTCTATAGAAACTTGTACTTTATTAAATTTGCCGTAAATTTAATTAGCGTGCTACCGCTCATCATCTAATCATAATTTTTCTTGCCAAACGAAACGTAGAGGTGCGCACAGTCGCTGCAATGTCGAATAAAGTATTGTAACTATGGAGATCTGGGCTCGAACAATTCTCTTCACCGGCAGCCATGGTGTTTGTGCCTTTTTAGGGTCTGCGTGACGACCACCGATGACCTCACGCTGGAAGAATTGAAAGGAAAGCCTTTTTTCCCTGCCTTTTATGGTGTCCTCTAATGAGTCAGCAGCCCTGGCACGCCATGCTTTTGTAATGTCAGAACTGTCCGAACACTTCCGGAGTGTTTACAGGGGTTGTTTATCAGCTATAGTTGGACTTCTTCTTCTCGTGTAGTGTGGGTCCTGTAAGAGAATAGCTAAATAATTTTTAACACGCAAGTGTTTTATTCTCGGGTACACCAAGATTTCACTGACGTCATAACCATCCCGGAAATGGCGCTAGTACAACGAAGCAAGAACTCTGTAAAGGGTGGACCACTGCAGACAGGGTCTTCTTGCGGGGAAGCAACCTTTAGCACTAAAGAAAACGTTTTACTTAGAGTTGTTCGTTTTCGGGTTTTATATTTTAACACGAAAGTGTTTTATGCCGGCATACACCAAGATTTCACTGACGCCATATCCGTCGCGGAAATGACGCCAGTGCACCTTTGCCAAAGCGACCCGACAGCAGGACGTCCCTCTCCAAGCACACCCACAAGACAGCCGTCGACCGGCAAATCATGCTCAGCTGCAGAGTTCACTGCACATTTCACTTTCGTGTGACAGAGGAATCAACCGCGATTTTTTTCTTCACAGCACCTCCAATAAAAGTGCATTTCTGAAACTGAATCGTAAGGGAAACCTTATTGGTGTAAAACTTAAACGTTCGATAAGTTTTACAATCTGCCTTTACGTGCAATTTAAGAAAACTCTCCGCAGTGTTGCTCAACCTGTCAGTGCTAAACTGCAGTGACAGTTTCACAAAGAAACACATACGAATCAACCGGATGCCCGAAACGCTTCTACAGAAATGTAAACAAACGAATATATCAGTGCAGGCCTGTTGCGGCGTTGTGGCTGCGTTTTCTTCTCCGAACACCAGTAGAAAGGTATTGCAGATCATTTGCTGACTGCACATTGTTAAAAGCATAACGCTACAAATAGGAATGCCTTATATCTGCTCACCTCTCTAAAGCGATTTTACAGGCACGCACTACTCTCATTACGATTTCGCGCCATTATATTCTAGGTCAGAGAGACAGAAACAGAGAGAGAAACACTTTATTGAGAGTTCTGTGGTCTAAGGGTCTGTTGTGGCCCACAGCTTGAGCCTATTGGCGAGTTTGGTAGCTCTGTTGACCACAGCGGTTTGCACCTCTTGGTCTGAGCTCCACAGCAGCTTCTCCCACTGCTCTTCACAAGTAATTGAAGGAAACGGGTCTTTAGGACATCCCCACAGGATGTGAGGAAGGGTGGCGAGGGTACCGCATGCAGGGTATTCTGGGTAGGAATATAAATAAGGGTGGATAAGGTTCAGTTTTGCGGAATTAGGAAAGGTGTTCGCCTGCAGAAGACGCCACGCGTGTTCTTGGGAAAGGTCGAGTTGGATATGCGCGAGAGGGTATCAACGGCGGGAGAGGCGGTAATGGGAAGTAATTTCATTGTACGTGACTAGTCGGTCCCTGGCTGATCTGGCTCCGTTTTAGGGAACGTGACTGGCCCCGGCTCGGATCGTAAGCCCTCGAGCCATATTGTGGGTAGCCTCATTTCCCTCGAGAGCAGCGTATGCCGGAGTCCAAATAAGGTCTACCGAAATTGGATGGATTTTGTTGCAGAATTTTGAAGGCCAGCGTTGATATTAGGCCGCTAGCGACATTTTAAACGGCCGTTTTAGAATCAGAGATCATGATTGATGGGGTCGGTCCCATTGAGAGTGGTAACGCAATAGCCGCCTCCACCGCCGTGGCTGGGTGGGGAGAGTTTACGGTCAGGGAGGTGAGGGGGGGGGGGTTATCGGGGTCATTAATTACAGTTATGGTGTAGGCATTGTAGTGCCTATATTCGGCAGCATCCACATATACTACATCGGGTCGTACCGGGAGACGTTTGCGTAGAGCTCGTACCCTTTGTTCTCTACGGCCCGCGTTGTGAATAGGATGCATGTTGCGATGGGTTGGTCTGATGATAAAATTAGAGTGAATGTCGCTAGAGAGGGAAGATTTTGCTTCAAGGTCGTCGAGAGTGGTTATACCTGATTGCTTGAGAATCTGATGCCCAGTGGGAGTTTTCGATAGGCGGACCACCTGATTGGATAAACGGGCTTTGATGAGCTCCTTGCCGTGTTGTGTATCCGAAGTCCCTCGAGTCTGGCAGTAGACGCGTTAAGAGGGAGGTGAAGGGCAGGTTTGTATGCCCGGCGCATGAGGCGATTGACTTTCTCTAATTCACTTTTACTGGGTTTCAAGTAGGAGAGTGAGTCAGTGATCCTACTGATAACAAATGCCTGGATCAGTCGAATTCTCTCCGCCTCCCTGAGCCCCTTGCGACGGTTAAAGATTCGCCTAATGTGCCCAATAGTTTGGGTTACATGCTGTTCCAATTTATGGAGAAATTGTGTGTTGGCTTGATTTCGCTGAATTGTCATTCCCAATATTTTCAGGACAGGGACCTCTGGGATTGGCTTGTTCGCTATCTGAATATTATTGTCTGGAGAAACTTTACAATTTCTCTTTGGGGGTAATAGGAGCAGTTGTGACTTATTTGGGGCGCAGGAAAGCCCTGAACGTCCCGCTTCTTCTACTACGACCTGAGCACCTGCCTGCAAAATCTCCTCTATGTGCGAATCACTGCCGCCCGTGACCCGTAAGGTGATATCATCGGCGTATAGGCTGAACCTGAGGTCGGGAATTTGTTCTAATCGATTGGGAATATTTAGTATGGCCAGGTTGAATAGCAGAGGAGAGAGCACCGATCCATGAGGGGCTTTTTTGGATGGAAGTTCAACCGTGTCAGAGGTAATGCCCGCTATTTGGATAATGACAGTTCGACCGGGCAGAAACCTACGTATGTAGTTATACGTGCGGGCTTCAGGATTTATATACTGCATTCCGTTCATTATGGCTTCGTGGTACACATTGTCAAATGCCTTAGATCTAAGCACAGAATAGCTGCCGTGTCCAGGTTATTTTGTGGTGTAATTGTTTCTCGGGAAATTCGGAGGAGGACATCTTGTGTGGACAGGTCAGCACGGAACCCTATCATGAGTGTGGGAGAGACTAGGAGCGTCGAAGGTACGAGACTAGCCACGTGAGGATAATGTGTTCGAAGAGCTTCCTCAAACAGGATGTAAGGAAAATTGGTCGAAGATGTTCTAATTCCGATGGTTTTCAGGGTTTGGCGATTAATGTAATTTTAGCGTGTTTCCACGATTGCGGTAGGGAGCCTTGTTGCCAACAGAGGTCGGCGAACTCACTCATGAGTCCACTCACTCAGACTCATTTGGACTCAAACTCACGCGTGAGTTTGAGTTTGAGTGAGCGCGAGGCTAGTGTGGCATGGTGAGTTTGAGCTTTAGTGAGTTTGAGCCGAGTGATCCCGACTGAGTTTGAGTCCGATTGAGTTTGAGTACGCCTGAGACCCAGTGAATTCTGAGTCCATTTTGAGTTCTGAGTACATTTTGAGTTTGAGTCGATTTTGAGTTCTGAGTACATTTTGAGTTTGAGTCCATTTTGAGTTTGAGTCCATTTTGAGTTCTGAGTACATTTTAAATTTGAGTTCATTTTGAGTTCTGAGTACATTTTGATTTTGAGTACATTTTGAGTTTGAGTACATATTGAGTTTGAGTACATATTGAGTTTTGAGTACATTTTGAGTTCTGAGTACATATGAGTTTTGAGTCCATTTTGTGTTTGAGTACATATGAGTAGCCTAGCAGGCAGCTATGGTTGGCTGTTAAGTTTCATGCGTCACTGTGGGCTCGGAATTCAGGTTACTTGCGTGTACGGTTGGGAGGGGGGGGGGGGGGGGGGCGTCTGATTTTTTTTTTAGTTTCTTGTTGAATTTTCATGGCCATAAGCACTTGCTGTATACCTAATTTTCGCGGCTGGGCGCGTGAGTGATAATTGACTGGTGAGGTCATAAAAAAGGGTTGTCTTAACTTTTCCTCCTCACGGATTCACTAAGAGCGTGGGAAAGGGTGGTGGGAAAGCACACGGCGGCGCTGGCGTGCTGGTTGTTCGCCTGTTATTGTTAACGGCTTGATCTACTAGGGGTCACAAAGGAAGAGGTGAGAGCCGAGGGGAAATGGGGGCGGGGGCTGTATTTTCTGCTGTTTCAAATGAATTAGGTGAATTGACTGGGCAGCACCCCTTAAGACAGAATAATGAGCACATTAGATTGCGTGAAAAGTGAAACTGATGAGGCTAAGGCGTGTAAGGTATCAAATGAAAGGTCCGGATTATCGGAATCACGCGGGGTAAAGAAAAAAATGATTCCTGATTGCAGTCATATCGCAGTCATAATGAGTCATAGATTGGGTTAAAATTCAAAATGACGCTGCGAGGGCATGTGGGGAATCAAATTCAAGGTCTCGATGTGTGCAATCACGTGCTTCCTGATTATTATCATGACATAGTCAAAATGGGTCATAAATTGGGTTAAAATTCACAATGATGCCACTGGGTGTCCGGGGCATCAAATTGAAGATTCCGATAAGGGTAATCACGTGGGACAAAAATGTGGTAGGGCTATATCATGAGATAGTCATGGTTTAGTCATTGATTGGTTTAACATTCAAATTGATTCTGCTAGGATGTGATGGGTATCAAATTAATGGTCTTGATGAGCGGAATCACGAGGGAGAAATACAAAAATGCTTCCTGGTTATAACCATGAGATTGTCATGGCGAGTCTTATATTGGGGTTAAATTCGAAGTGACCCCGCTAGGGCGTGTAGGCTATCAAATTTACGGTCTTGACGAGGGGAATCACATGGTACAAATAAAAAAAAATGCTTCGTAGTTCGAATCATGAGATAGTCATTATGAGTCACAGATTGGGTTAAATTCAAGTTGAGGCCGCTGAAGCATGTGGGGCGTCAATTTGAAGGTTCCAGTTAGGGGAATCAAGTCGGACACTTAAATAATGCGTCCTGGTTACAGTCATGAGAGTCATGGTTAGTTTGACGGGTATGAATTCCATATGACCCTGCTAGGGTGTGTGGAGTATCAAATTAAAGGTCTTGTCGAGGGGGATCACGTGGGACAAATATAAAAATGCTTTCTGGTTATAATTATGACGATATAGCAAAAGGTATATAGCAAAAGGTGCACACTCACACTCACACACTCACTCACACTCTCACTCACACTCACACTCTCACTCTCACTCCACTCACACTCACTCTCACACTCTCACTCTCACTCACACTCTCACTCTCACACACTCACACTCACACTCTCACACTCTCACTCACACTCTCACTCTCAATCACACTCTCAGTCACACTCTCACTCTTACACTCTCACTCTCACTCACACTCGCACTCACTCTCACACTCTCACTCACACTCACACTCTCACTCTCACACCCTCACTCTCACACTTTCACTCTCTCACTGTCTCAATCTCTCACTCTCACTCTCTCACTCTCTCAATCTCACACTCTCACACTCTCACACTCTCTCACTCTCTCACACTCTCACACTCACACTACACTCTCACTCTCACTCTCACACTCTCTCTGTCCCACTCTCTCTCACTCTCACTCACTCTCACTCACCCTCTCACCCTCACACTCTCACTCTCACACTCTCACTCTCACTGTCACTCACACTCACTCTCACTCTCACTCTCACTCTCCCACTATCACTTTCACACTCTCACTCTCACTCTCTCACTGTCTCAATCTGTCACTCTCACTCTCTCACTCTCAATCTCACACTCTCTCACTCTCTCACACTCACACTCTCTCACACTCACACTCACACTCTCACTCTCACTCTCTCACTCTCTCACTCACTCTCAGTCTCTCACTCTCTTTCACTCACACTCTCACTCTGACACTCTCTCTCACTCTCACACTCTCTCTCACTCACACACTCTCACTCGCACTCTCTCACACTCTCTCTCACACTCTCTCTCTCTCACACTTTTACGCTCACTCTCTCACTCTCACTCTCTCTCACTCACTCTCTCTCTCTCACACACTCTCTCACTCTCTCAGTCACACACATACACACACACTCGCGTGCATGCTGGAAGTTAACAGCTGGGTACGGTGGCGGTCATTGCTTACAACGACAGCGTGGTGTTTTTCCGAGCTACGAGAGCTCATCCCACCTTGCAAATGCTAATAAAAACTAATACAAGTGCCTCAGCAAACAACGAGGCACTTTTTTGTTTGTCCCACGTGATTTCCCTCCTCGAGACCCTCAATTTGATACCCCACATTCTTTAGCGCCACACCTCTCTGCATTTTCACCCAATCTAAGACGATCTATAACTCCCGTGTTACACGGTTCGCCATTTTCGATATTTTTCTTATTTCGTTTTTAGATTTTTAACATTTAGTTTTATCGATTCTCTACATTTACGCCTTTATAATGATTACAGGTTGAAGTTCCGTGATATCTAATTTTTTTTTGTATATGCAGGGCGTTACAAGATCATGGCGGGGATAGGGGGAGGGGTGTACTCGGCAAAGAATGCTGCGCAATAAAACAGCAAAGGTATATCCATGAACGCCTCGCGCTTCAGAGATTCGCGGGGACAGTTCGCTTTGACACAAGGCGTTTTTTCAGGATGCAGAGCAAGAATGCACGGAACCGTAACCCTAAACAGCTTCGACATAAATGAACGGAGCAGTGAGCGCACGTCCCCTCACCCAATCTTGCTTGTTTCGACCTGGGGACCCAGCACACCATCGAGCCTGGACCGCCTCTGTCATGAACACGAACACGGAGCCTACATCAAGAGGTTGGTATTCAATATATACGTACAATTGCTTCCAACCAGCGCTACTCTTCGTGGGCAGCAGGTATAGCTGTATTAAATCTGCAAAGAAAATTGTTTCCGACCTCACAGGAGCTACGGTGCCATGTGGCGAATGCAAGAGTTTGAGCTCACAAATTTGCACCCGTAATATTTTTACCATGCGTGAATTTTAAAACACTGACTGCTAATGAAATCAGAGTCCATCTGACCCCGAGTAAATTCCTAGCATGAGAGAGTTGTGAGGCCATTTGAGTTCTGAATTCATTTTGAGTTCTCAGCCCATTTTGAGTTCTGAGTTCATTTTGAGTTTTGAGTCCATTTTGAGTTTGAGTACATTTTGAGTTTTGAGTTCATTTTGAATTTTGAGTCCATTTTGAGTTTGAGCTAGTGAATTTTGAGTTTTGAGTACATTTTGAGTTTTGAGTACATTTTGAGTTTGAGTACATTTTGAGCTTTGAGTACACTTTGAGTTTGAGTACATTTTGAGTTTTGAGTACATTTTGAGTTTTGAGTCCATTTTGAGTTTCAGTACATTTTGAGTTTTGATTACATTTTGAGTTTGAGTACATTTTGAGTTTGAGTACATTTTGAGATCTGAGTACATTTTGAGTTTTGAGTGCGAGTGAGTTCTGAGTTTTGCGCTCAATGTGAGTTTGAGTTTGAGTGAGCGCCGATGTGCTGCTCAGCATTGACTCTGAGTGTGAGTGAGTGGTGATTCGAAAAAAAAATTGTGAGTGAGTTTGAATGAGCCGCGCCAACTTTGCCGAGGTATGGTTGCCAATAATCGTTAAAGAATTCTGTGGAAAAGGTGACAGAGCTGTCACCTAGATTCCTGAGCATTTTATTGGTTACATGGTCTGGGCCTGAGGCTGACCGTGGCGGAAGCTTTAGTAGTGCTTCTCTGACCTCTGCCTCGGCTATATCGCTGTCCATAGTAGCGTTAGCTAATCTTGCGTATGGGGTACGGGGAATGCAAGCGCGTTGGGGCAGGTAAATATCTTTGACTTTGTCAATAAGCTCTTATTTCGAGCCTGGAAAATTTGGGATGTTGCTAATGAGGCGATGCACCTGTTTCATTTTTGAGTGGTTCGGGTTCAAAAGATGCTTCAAAAGCGGCCAGAAGCGTCTCAGGCCCAGGTCGCAGCTTTGGCCCCATTGTTCCTGGGAAAGTCGGAGAGTGTAATTTTCAATTTCATTCTTTAGATCTTCCAGTTTACGGCGTAATTTGTGGTTGTGTTTAACTCTCCTCCATCGTTTTTGAATACTTTTGTATGCCTCCCACAGGTGTTACATGCGTGGGTCGATGACTTCCGAAGGAATCCCAGGGTCCATTGTTTTGGTTGCGGCTCGTGTATCTTCAAGCAGCTGTTGAACCTAAGCATCGAGATTGGTTGGGGTTGGCTTATCCAATGTTTCATCATGCAATTCTCTGAAACTCCTGAACTCGTCCCAGTTTATGAGATGCTGTTGTCGAGGATGTGCTTTGATGGAGTGAGTGAGGGTAATGACTGTTTGGATAATGGAGTGAACACACCCAAGGGAGGTGTTGGTGACCTTCCATTGGGTGTCCTTGACGTGAAGCGTAAATGTGAGATCCGGGGTGGAGTCTCTTTGAACACTGTTACCCATACTAGTAGGGGTGTTGGGTTCTGATTCTAACGAGAGATGATGGATTTGGACCTGCTCCCAGAGGTCCCGTCCCTTTTTTGTACAGCTGGGGTAGCCCCACGCTGTGTGACGTGCATTGAAATCACCTACAACTAGAGCATGTGGGCCAGCCTCTTTCCGATCAAGGGAGACCCTTTCCTCCAATCCGAGCACACACCGTTCAGAGGGCATCAGTAGGGCTTAGTTGGCGCCGCATAGTTCAACTAAGAGCGTACGTTAGAGCTTTGCAAAAAATGTATTCACGCGAAAGTACAAATTCTTGATGTCCTCTGGCTCGTGAGATGAGAGAGAAGGTGATTTATGTTTACCGCTGACATGGCAGTTTGTCAGAAAATATGCCAGCTCCTTTCCCCTTGGTCTGAATCAACAGGGAAGCGTGATTGTCATTAGATATTTTACAGCGCCAGCTATTCAGCGTAATTTGTCGATACTTCGCAAATTGTTGAACGCAAAAAACTAGTCTCATAGTAGTAGTACTAGTCTCATCACCGTCCAAGTCAAGGTGGAAAATTTGCCAAGAAGCTATCCTGGCCGTCATCATCACATGATCGCCTTTTATCTTCGCCGCCGAATAGTTGCATCCACCCGGAAGGAAGCTTAAGTAAGCCGTGCTCTTAATAAACAACATATTCGTGAAAATTTAGGGGGGGGGGGAAGGAAGAGGTGTTCAGCAGGCGACATCCCGTGTCAAGATAGGTACAACCGCGGCATTTCTGGTGTGATGGGTTGATATACCGCACCCCACCTCTAAAGCGGCACAAAACATACCAAACCCCCTTTTGTTTACAAAAATAACGCGCGAAATAAGGTAAGATAACATTTTACAATAAACAACTCTTGGCTCCAGACGAAAAATATCTCCATTGCCAGTGCTCGAAACTTGGGGGCATTCATTTCAGAACAAACGACTATACCCTTACGCTGCTAGGGGAGAACAGCGGGACGCTCTTATACCTGTGTGACCGGCCGTTTCAAAGGCCCTATGAAGGCCTTTGAACCGATTGTCTATTGAGTGCCCCATTTTAAGTACATAGGGAGTAGTTGAAAGTGAGCGTTCGACTGTCAATTGAAAGTTGCCGTGCAGCACAGGTATTACAAAAGAATAGAAGCAGTGTTCCAATCGAAGCAGTAGATGGCGATGGATGCGCACGGGAAATTCCCGGGCTTGCAGCCACGAGGGAACGGTGTCCCGCGTTCAGATGATTCGTGTATCAGGCCGAGAAAGTCGGAGTTGAAGAAACTCCCTCGCGCAGCCACAGAGCAGAGGGTATAAGACGACTCCATGATGCCACGGTCGACGACAAAGCCTCCGCTTGTGGCGGCTGAATGTTCTAGGGGATCCTTCCTTACCGTGCGTGTGGACGCACTTGCATTCAGTGCACGTGTCTTTGGATCAACGAATCACTGATTTTTCGCCGACTCGATCAGTATTGTAGATCAAACAATTATTTCCTTTATACATTCATAACACTGAAATGCGCAAGAAGAATTGTGTGGTGTGTCCTGGCTTGTACGAAAGGCGAGGAACTACAAGAGGGGGTGGAGGATTAATAAGGCCGTGTTTACACAAAAAACACCAAAAAATTAAAGCCGTTCCACTCAATGTGAAAGCTGTCGGAAGTGAAGAGCAGTGATTCGCCATAATGGGCTGTAGCGCCGTTATCCGCTCACCGCTACCACCGAATGCAATTCAACTACTGAGTGCTCGCGCTCCGCCTGCCTGGAACTGCGCCAGCGGGAGTTCTGTTCTTTTTTGGCGTGCTTTTCCTCCCATACGTGCCAGCGTTGCACCGCCACTCTTTTTCGCTTACTATCGTAAACACCATCTCAACGAGCGCCTAACTAAATGTACGCGGGCGCTGCCGGTAATTACGTATATTTCACCTCAAATGTACCTGAAGTCTTGTTTGCGCTGAACAACGGGGAAATGTATGACAAGCGCTAGCGGTTAACGAGATTCGAACGCTTATGACTATATAAACCGCTTCGTTTTCGAAGACTCTGGGTTACGCCGCCACGACAGCCACCACGACGGAACGCCGTGTGGCTGTACATGGGTCCAGCGAGCGAGCTACGACGACAAGGTGAGCCCCCAAAAAGCTCTGCACTTAAAAAAAACGATTTCACGAAGTGGAAGGCCGCGAATTGCGTATGAGGGAGAGTTGGGGTGAGAGGTATTTTTAAGCTCCCCCTTTCCACCCCAATCTAGAGAGCGTGCCTTCTACGTGTGTAAAACCTGCATGGCCCAGAACGCACTACTGTGAGTGACAGCTGCAGCCGTTGACATGGGAAAACAGAGAGCTACCTCTTTGTTGCGTTCACCAAATTAAAGAGGGCACCATTTCTAAATTCCGGCACGCATTCGCGCGCAAACACTGAGCGGGTACGCACGCCTCATGCGGAAGTACTAGTCTCATTAACATTCGGGTGCGTATTTTGCGGAATTTGACTTGGCCAAACAGGAGTGAGGGTGAAATGCTTTATGAGCCCTTAACTGTTCACTTTCGCAGGCAGCCGGCTTGCTACTTAAGAAGGGTAAAAACCAGTATACGAATGAATATTTTTCAGACGTCATGAACTTTAAAACCGAGGAAATTGCTCGGAATGTACGCGAACGTTACGCACTATCGCGAGAGAACAACAGCTATCTGTGTCACCGTGTGAGCCTGGTACGACAGCTTCCTTACCGCTTCTATAGCAGTCGTTAAGCCCCATGTTTTGATAGAAAGCGAGAGCGCGTCAGGCGGAACGGACAGAGAATTCGGTTCACTTCTCTTCCCGACGCGCCTGTTTCTTCAAACGTTGTGTACAAGACAGCTCAAGGTTCAACTCGGCCGTAAGTGGTTCGGTTCCCCTTTATAACGCAATATTTGGTGTCTCAGCCAGGCTACAAATATTTGCAGACGATCCCTATAGCGTGATTTTATGGGATTAGAACGCCAAAGCGTTTCTTTTGGTGAGGTTGTTTTTGTGTAGGGAATTTGCTGTTCCCACGATGCGGCTGCGGGTAGTTACTGCGGCGGAGTGGTGCGCATTCCGAATGGGCCGTCATCTTGGTGCGCGCTTTATCCGTACTAACTGATAACATTAAGAGGGCACAAAAGTAATGCTTTGGTGGAAATGCGAGAGTATTACCATCTCGCCTGATGTAGACGCGCACCACTGTTACGAGACGATGTGTTTCTGTACCCCGTGTTCAAACTACGTACCGTCGGGATCAATTTGAAGGTAATCGCGGGTGCGTCGATCAGCGGGCCATTCCACATACACAGAGGCCGTTTCAGAACTTTGGAGATAAAGGTAGCAGTGCCTTCTTTCCCTCGTTGTCTCTTGCACGATAAAACCCTGATAGAACCCGTAACATGGCGCTGCTGCTTGTTTTCTTGCCACCGAAGCGATCACCTTGAAATTGATCCCCACTGTACCTTAATCCAGCTTGCGGCATCTGGGGAATCGCACGCGAGACAGTACCGAACCACGTGAACAGCGCCATTTATAAATACTCGGGGCTGAAATTACCGAAGCGAGCTGTTTTATATTTCTTACGAATGCGCTATGGAGCCATAAGGAGTCCGCATGCACAATTCTTTTCTGGTATTTTTCTCTCTTTTTGTTGCACCCCTTCGCTCATGGTACCTGGAACACTCAGCTGCGCACGGCGTCGGCGTAGAAGGGAGGAAAATCACTTGGCAGTCATAGCTCGTCCATGGGTTTGATGTCCGTCTCTGCAAATGTTGTTATAGTTGGATGACGTGATTTTTCTCCGCCGCGTCTTGGCACAGGTGTCTCTTCAGGGGGGAGCGGTCGTGTGCTGTACGAACGTGGTTTTTGCGGGAGCCTTTTTTGGATGCGAGATAGGTGCGAGCTTATGCAACCTAACCAAGAAAAACAAACCTGCTACAAAAGTTATTGACGTAAGACACCCACGCGGTTGCTCTAAAAGCTTCCACATGGCGACCAACCAAATAGCTGGTCTGTTTGCTCCGCTCTGGAAGGTCCAAATAAAAAAAAAACGCGAGTGCTGCTAGGGGCCTGAAGGTGGCCTGGACAGAGGTCACCACCCACTCTCCTTTTCTCCTCCCCTTTCCCTTAGAAAAATAAATGTTATTCCTCCCCCTTCTCCCTATGGTACAAACTTAGAAAACGCCTGGATCAGAAGACATGCAACTGTTGATGAGGCGCGTGTGATAATTGTGGCTGCGCGAGATCTTTTAACGCCTTCCGAATATCATGCACAATATCTTACAGCCAGATGTCGCGTACACCCCAGTTATGGCGGACGTTACAATGAATGTTTGAAATTACTTCACCCAATAGCCAACGACTATTTTTACTTAGTCTGCACAAAACGATGTCTTCAGTTGGGATTATGCTTTCTTTTTCAAAGTGTTCAGCAACAAGCTTTTCATCATTTCAATATGTCTGTCAACAAGCCAAGTTCCAGACTGCCATGATATCAATAAAGACACAGATTAAACCGTTTTGTGGGTCTTTTTAATGACACCAAAAGGGTGGGTGGGGGGTCAAGATATACAACTGTCACAATATACAATTTAATACAATACAATGTATATAAAACATGCAACTCTCCCGACTTATTGTTTAGACATGTGATAAGTTTTTATGTGTGCATGTATTCAACATCTTATTTGTATACTGTACCCAGTGTGCTTGCTTGTGGTATCCTTATTATATATCCCGATTGTTCGTTTTTCTTTTCTAGTGCAGAGGTTTTGCACTGTTCTGTTTTCTTTGATTTTATCCACTGATTTCCCATCTGTACTCCCGGATTAGAGGCCTCTTCCGGAGACGTACGAGTTTCCTTTTGCCACGCCTTGTGGACAATACTTATCTATGATTTATTTATTACTTATCCACTTATGATTTACCTATGACTAATTATTGAATTATCTAGGACACTATGTATCTGTGTAAGAAATAAATTTCAATGGAATTCAATTGAATACAAATAACAAGCCTTAGACAATAAGTCGGGGGAGCGGCAGAAGAGCGAGATACCAACAGAGATATGTCTTACTTGGTCCTGAGCGAACTCATTTTTTTAACCGAGACGATTCCGTTTATTTTTTGATGGACAAACTACCTTAAGGGACTCCAATATCAAATTTTAGGGGCGACGCCCCTAGGAGGCTCGGGCTGTTGGCGTCGTCTCATCTCGGCGTCGTAACCGTCGTCTCATGTAGTCCAGTACTAAAACACCGGGACAATCGTTTACGCCTCGCGCTAGAATGCTTCGTGCTCCAAGGACACGAGACTTTTACAGCAAATCTGTATACCTCTACCTCCCACGGTTTCATCACCGTTGGCAAAAACGTCAATGCGCCAAGAATACTATTACACACTGCATGCTTTTCCCCTCCCCATGTTTCACGTTAGTAGAGATGGCCCAGACGTTTTCTTGTCTCAAATTCTCGCTTTGCTAGCTGCGTTTTCATAAATCTTGATATGCCTTTGCCTCTCTCATTGCTTCTTGTGTGCTTATTAAAATTTGATATCAATTTTTAAAAAGCTATTCGTCGTCCCTTTAGGCCACCCTGAAGGCATTGTGTTGAAGATCCCTACCGTCTTTCATTGCTTAGGCATTAATCGGAGGCTGGCAGCGCTCTGGCGTTTCTCTATAGACTTTAATTGGAAATCGTAGGGTACAGGCTGTTAAGGCGACAAGTAATTGGTCAGATGAACTGCAACAAATGGAAGTCAACTAAGGACTGTTCTTAAGCTGTACGTGGCGATGTTCGCGCCAGAGATTTGCTCCCATGAACTCTCAGCGAAGGCTTATCAGTGCTGGCCAAGGCTGCGTTGTTCCGCCCCTCTTTTTCTGTAACCAAATTTTCCAATCTCGAGTTTATTTTGCCGGGACGTCTTCCCATTAATACTGAGGGGCACAAAAATAAATTAAAGGAAAAGGCGAAATAGCCTACATTGCTTGCTTTAGGCTTGGATGGCACGTTCTCTACGACCCGGGCGCAGTCTACCATCCTCAATGCGTATCCGGATTACATCTGGGCTCTCGGTTCTGTGTGCAGTAGTTGGGAAACTTGAGACGGCAAATAGTGAGAATAGGACCGGAGAAAATCGAGGAGAAGCTAAAAGACATCGGCTGGTTCGCAGCTCCGGAAGCAATACATGCAAAACAGTTTTCTGCTTTCGCTTTGTAGTTTTTGTTCTCCCGTTGGTGTAACGTTCTTGCTTCTTTTTTACCTCGTCATCCTTCGTCCGGAAATTGCGAAGCTAATGCAACGCCATGATCCTACTCCCGGTCACTCTTCATCTTCAAGGGAAATGGTAACATTCTTGAAAATTCGAATTTGGCGCCTGAGCCATCTGCTACTTGTTTTCACTTTTATTGGCGCCAGGCTTCCCTGGTTCTCCTTTCTGCCTGCTTCTTCGGTGCACAGAGGAGGGATAAGGCTCGGGCCTTGTCGACCGGAAAATCAGTCACGTCTCTGGTACGGCTCTGAATACTACTCTGTCCCCGGCTTTGTGAAATTGGGTAGCCTTTCTGGCTTCCCCGCTCTGCCATCAACGAGGAGCGCTTCTTTCCACCTGGTACTGCCACTGAGCACTCCCTCTTCAAGTATGTTCCGTTTCGCACTGGCGCTACTCTGTGCGGCTCATAGAGGGCGAAACGAGCATTTCTGTCCCGTATGGTCCGGCAATATTCCGGACCTCTGTCACCGTCGTTTTTACTTTGGTGCTGACAAAGGTAGCAAGCAGCGCGTGGAACACATCGGGATGGTGGCATGTCGGCCATGTGAGAGAACTGCGTGTTGCCTTCAATGTGTGCGTGGAGCTTGACTTGGACACATCGTTTCTGTACTACAAAGGGTCTCTCTGTGAGTAGATGGCGAAAATGCGAGCAAAAAGACAAAGTTAATTGGTGATTACCAACTTTTTGGCAGAGAGCGAGTTAATAAACTGTATTCTGTTTTCTGGAGAACAGGAAGCGGACTATGGCCAACAGCAACATGCTTACCGATCTGCAAAGAAGACGACGCACGTTGTGTGACACAGCCGTGCTCGTGCCAAGATGGCTGACACCGATTAAATCCATCTCATAATGAGTTTGAGGAGGGATTGCTCATAGCGCGAAGACTGATTTGTGGCCCAGCAAGCATTTCTCAGTACCCCCGGTATATCCACGTCATCGACCCCCCGCGGCGGCTCAGTGGCTGAGACGTGCTGCAGAGCGGAAGGACGCGGATTCGGTTCTTGGTCGCGGCGGCCGCTTTTCTGATTGAGGCGGAAAGCGAAAACACCCTTATGTACAAGATTTCGGTGCAAGTTAAAGATCCCAGGTGGACAAAATTATTCCGGAGCCCTCCGCTACGGCGCCCCTCATCTACTGTGTAGCGTCGGTGGCTTAAACCCCACAATCAACCAAATCCACATCATCATGCAGCGGTCTCGAGCTGCCTCTGATTCGTTTGTACATCGCCATTATGATCGTGTGCGATCTCTCGTTCTGTGGCCCGTTTGCTCGAATAAGGATCGCCGCGAAAGGTCACCGCGAATCACCTCTAACATGACAATATATACGTGTCAGCTTTCTATACGCGTATATACGGACGTACGCAGGTAAATCTCTCTTAAATGGTATAATACCCAAACATACGAGTAAGCAACCATCCTTACTATACTACGTACCGACACACAGCGTTATTATACATAAAATAGAGCTATTCTCGAGGGGAGTTCGGTTCACACGAGCGAATGTTGCACAATGGTTTTTGCTTTACCCGCTTGCAGTTGCATCGTCATCGTGATGTACAGTTGCCTGTACCAGCTTAAAAATTAACTTTTGTGCGTCATGCCTTTAAATTTGACCCCTCAGCATCTCACCCACTGCGGTGTGTTTTTATTCCCATTTGAAATACTTTTTTCCGCTCACAAAGGACACATTTAGTTTACACAACACCTATTCAGGTGTGGGCCCTGCGTCCTTAGTGTAAAGAGGTAGTTTGGTCTCAGAATTTCCTTTGGTTCGCTTTTTATAGCTTACAAGAAATCCCCCCCCAAGGAAACAGAAGAAAAGAGCACTCCCTGAGAACTTTGGCGCCACGCTGTGCAAAATGCCCGCATCGGCTAGCATTTATCTTTCGAATGGCGGTGCCATCCCACCCACTAACATTTTTCAACGCCAGCGATTTTGGAAGCCGCGAGACGTTTTTACATTACCCTGTACGCTCAAAATTTGCTGCCGTGGCAATTTTCGGGAGTTTATCATTGTATAGTTCTTTAGGTGGTAGAGTTAGAAAAAAAAAATCCGAGCGTGAAGACGGCTTATTTAGCCCCTTCTTGACAGCGGCTTTGCGGGCTGAATTTCTAAAGAGAGTGAGAAACTGCATAGAGGGCTTGGAGTGCATAAACTGGAGTCAGATGATTTTCTGCGAACACCAGAATCCTTGGCAACGGCTTCCCACAATTCCTAAGGTACCTGGACAACTTCGCGTGTCTTAAAGGTCAATAAAGGCGTATTACTGCAAAAAGCGGTTGTTAGGTAAGCATACCTGAACAAGCGTAAAAGCGGCGAGGGGAGGGAAGGGGGATCGAAGAAATGCCTACGATGCTTAGAGCACAATCTGCAGGGGCTTTCTCTAAGCATGACATGACTTAAAATTATGAAATAGCGTGAATATTGGGGACTATGGCTGGCGCATCGCCGAACTGAAGAAAAAAATAAGTGCCATTCCACTCTGCGAAAGTAGAGGAGGATGATGATGATTGGGGTTTTATGGCGCAAGGTTGATTAAGGGCAAAGATCGCCCAGAAAAAACTGTCTTGCGACGGCGAAGTGATACTAAATATGAACCAGTTAACTAAAAATTAACGTGTAATAAAGGCAATTGTTGTAAAGGGCCAGGTTGTCAGCTTTCATGGTAACTAATGAAGTGTAAAAACTTGACATCGGTAAGAAACTTAAGAGTACGCTTGTGGGTAATTATTGGGTCACCCCTAAAAAGTATGACGTTGTAGCGGAATGTGTTGTCTGTATAGTTGTGTGAAAATTTTGTGTCGTGTTGTTTCTAGTGCCTTGCATTGTATGACGTTGTGGATCACGGACAGGGCCTCTGCACACCTGCTGCACAGAGGTTTTGGAGATCAAGTGAGCAGGTGCGAGTGCGTTGCGTGTGTATGCCCTATCCGTAATCTAGCCAAGGCGACTTCTGTGTATCTATTGCGTGTGTCGGTGGTGTATGGTCCCAAGTGTGGTTTTATTACGTGTAACTTGTCTGTTTGTTCGCTCCAGTGTGTTTGCCATGTTTTGCGAAGTTGTTGTCTGATGTGTGGTTTCACGTCGGTGTAGGGTAATGTCTACTGCAGGCAGTGAAGAGTGTAGCAGCAGCGGCCATTTTATCCGCGGCTTCGTTCCCGGCTATACCACAGTGGCCGGGTAACCAGCAAAGGACTAGTTCCAATTTGTGAGCATATATACAGACAGAAAGCCCTTCACGATAAGATTGACAACGTGGGTTTCGGAAGACTTTAGTGAAGATATGATTGATTGATTGTAGGGCTTAACGCGCCGACGCAACGCAGGCGATGAGGCGCGCCGTAGTGGAGGGCTCCGGATTAATTTTGACCACCTGGAGATCTTTACGTGCCTGAAATCTCGTACACACGGGCGTTTTTGCTTTTCGCCGCCATCAGAAAAGCGGACGCCGAGCTCGGGAATCGAACCCGCGTCCTCGTGCTCAGCAGCACAACGCCTTATCCACCGAGCCGCCGCGGCGGGTACTTTGGTGAAGACAATGCCCGCAAAAGACTCGGGGAATGTGTAATTATAATGGATTGTGGACTGCGACTTTGAAGGATATGATTAACTACAAGAAGTACACCATAAGCGCCTGCAGTAAAGATACCAGTATTACTATTCAGAGTTCTAGTGACATTAAGGCCAGGGCCATGCGTAGCGCAGGAAACAGAGGTGGCCGTTTTGTAGGCGTCAGTATAAAAGTCCGCACACTGGTATTTCTGCTGCAGGTAAAAGAAGTGCTGCCGGATTGCACATCTGGGCGCTCGGTTTTTTGTCGCATGATACAGGGCGGAAATTCCATGGTGCTATAAATGCTGTTACAGAACTTTTGATTGTATCTAAAAATGAGATAGCAAGCTCCGACGCTTCCTCTGTAACTCTGTAAGGGAAGGGTGCAGAGAATGATGGTCGATTCAGCAGGAGTTCAGTTATGAATGTATCGTAAAAATCTTACTTAAAGGTGTGTTGAGGCGTTGATGAGATTTTAAAAGCATAAAGCAGGTCTATGCCTGTTTGCTGACGTAGTAGGTTACATTTATTACCCTCTACATTGAGGCTTTCGACCGGGCTAGTGCGGAAGGTGTCACATGCCGGGCGGAGCCCCAAATGAAGCACTGGGTCCAGCATTTGTGAAAGTAAAGGATCAGCCAAGGTTTTGAGTGCCTGTCATGTAGGTCACACATACTTTAAGCGAAAGGTACGCGGAAAGTTTTATTCGGATAGCACGCGTATTTATTTTTTCTCCCATACCCTTCATCGCACTCTTACCTTTAGTACAAACAAGCCATTAGACGCTCACACCGCGCAAGGTCACAAGACACTGGCTGGACCTTGGCTACGTTTGAAGGTAAGACTTATAAACGAGGAGTTTTGTCTGTTTGAGGGTAATAAGCTTCTCTTTAAAATTATTTAGGATGAGTCTTACTCCCCAAAAATATTGTAGGTTCGTTATCAGACTGTGGAACTCGTGATGAGAGGGGCTTGCTTCGATAGCGTATGAAGAACAGGAGCGAACCCATGCCCCTCTAGAATGACTACGTGGGCTCAAACTTGAAGACCAGAATATAGTCTAAGTTTGGGGTATTATATTTTATAACAGTTTAGCATCAGCCGTTACTTTCCTAAGCTTGGGCATATTCCCCACTCACATGCTAAAAATGTAAACCTGGACATTGAGCGTGGAACGCGTACCTACGTCATCGGAAAAGGCGAGTAAAAAAAAGACGGCAGCCCAAGATAGAAAGTACACAGTATGACAGGGATTTCCGGTTGTGTGTCGCCATCTTTTTCGCGCCTTTTTTCATTACGTATCTTAAGAGACTCGCCCAGCCTCTTATAGTGCGTACCTACAGTTATCCAGATACTAGCCTCATACGCAACCGCGGTTCTTTTGCATCGCGTCACCTGAGCTGCGCCAATGTGCACCCCACTACATCATAAGAGAATAACGTAGCGGCATGAAGCTAACATCGGTTACTTTGCAGTAACACGTAGACACTGCAGGAAGGAACCAAACCGTTCGCGGGCAAAGTGCCGGCCGCGGCGACCACGATTATACCCATTAGAAGCCTCAAGAACACTTTGTTGCGACTAGAACACCTTGGTTAAAGTAAAACAACCCAATTCAGATAATACTACAAATGTAACACACCCACTGGCTGACATAGTCTTCATCGGTGGTGGTGGTGGTGGTGGTGGTGGTTGTCTTTCAAAGGCGCAAGGGCTTCGCTTTTCGCTCTTGTAACTCCACTGGTGGAAGCGACATCGTGAATTCAAGTGCGCTGCGTGAATTGTACATCATTTACATCCAGTATGGATGCAAATCGTAAGGACCGTGTTATTTATAAGTTGTAATTTCCGGAAAATATTTCCCGATAGTATTAAATAAATGAATGCCTGTTGTAATTACTTGTAGTTACTCATTATATTGCTCTATAATGATATTTGTTGGGGGGTGCAAGGAAACAATAAGGCTTGATTAGGATTTACGCAATAGAGGTTTTCTTTGAGGTGCCTAAAAGATTTTTTCTTTCCTCGACGCTTCCATCTATGAATCCCGCAGCGTTTATACCGCGTCATAGAATTCCTCAATTGGTAATGTACCTGCTATGGACATAACAAATTTTGCTTTAAGGTACCACTCCCCCTCTCTCGGCGTGGATGGGCAGTTTTACACGATGTTTGTGCGCGCAGTGTTCCATCCCACTTCGCTCACAATATGCCTGCTGTATAGATATTCCTCGAACGTTAAATTAGTCGCTCCGGCTTTCTCGCCGAAAACCTGGCCCTTACAGCTCGCAATTTGTGATATCAGCAAGCAGATGTATTTTGGCAGTTAGGTTTACGTCCTTTGCAGTACACTTACTTTTAGAATGCCTAATTTCGTACCGTACTATAACAGTGTTTTATTTTTTTGAGGAGAGATTGTGACGAAAGTTAGCGGACTACAAGTATACCTTAAATCTACGTAGCACAGTAGCATAATAATGGATCATCTGATTTTAAAAACAAGTGGGGTTGCTATGAAAGGCGCTAAATTGTGCACGGACACAGCTGCGGGAGTGGACAAAAGGTATAATGACGTAAACGAATTGTCCCGTTATGTCCGGAAGTCCTTGAACATGTAAGATTGATCACATACACGGGTGCCAACATCATTCGTGACGTCATGCCACAATAGAGAGTTTCAGCATGGCGGCTAGCCTACGCTACGCTACTAGCGGCTGTTAGCTGGAACCGACTCCGCATGCGTGCGCGGGAATGGCGAGGTGGGCACCGGAACGAATGCGCATGCCCAGTCAGGTCCCGGTACCTACCACCGGTACCGTGGTAGCGTAGCGAACGCTAGCCGCTATGCTAACACTCTCTGTAGTGTTTGATTGCGCCGGTGACGCCTGTGGATCGGCAAGACACAGTAGTAAAATTTCCTCAGATCGAACGAATATTCTATTATGAAATAATGTCTGCTATGTAACCGTCTCTAAAAAGGCAGCAGCGCCTAGCAGCACCTGTGGCAGGGTTGCTTGGACGTCAGCTGTTGATTTCTACACGCTTCCGGGGGATGCGCGCAATATAGCATAGACCACTCAGATACAAATCTGCTTGCAAGAAAAAAAAATTAGCCTGTGTTAACCCCGTGATTTAACTATACCCCTGGGTTTACTCTGATGCGGGACCGGAGGGACGAAGCGGGGGGGGGGGGGGGGGGGGGCACACAAAATTTCCAACAACACGTCGGCTTTCGCTCGCTATCGGCGCAAACGTAGGGCGATTCCAAGCTAAACATCACGCGTTATTACACGAATGCCGGCGTCGACCGAAACGTGTATTCTTTATTTTATCTCGGCGGGTTTCAGCCAGCAAGACAGACCGTAGGTCAAATTTTACGGTGCCTTGGCAAATGCAGACAGCCGTTAAACGTTTGCCCTGCCACGGTATTTTCCCTACGGGGCGTCGTTATGGATATGCGTCTGCTGATAAAGGGTTATGACTAGTAGGTCTTTGACGTTGTGTTTTTTTTATGCCACCATGCGAACGCTCTGCTGAGAGCAGCCTGATTTGACTTTGAGTGCTCGCAGCAGACGGCACCGATAACCATAAACACAGTTCGCTTTCCTTGCGACACTTGTTGAGGCGAACCTTCTTTCTCTTTAGTCGTTATCGACCGCATCTCTTTGAATTTATTCGCCGCCATACAGCTAACCGCAGCTTTGCCCTCTGTCATCCTTCTCGGAATTAGCACAGATGCGAGAACGCCTGTGAGGAAACGACGAATAAAAGAAAAGTAAGCAAAGACAGGAATGTGAGAGTTTGTTGAGGCTGGCAGTAAATACAATGGCAGAGACGAAATACTATGTTGCGCTCTTTGAAGAAGTGTTCGTTCTGCATTGATAAAATAAACTCTTGTGATGACATCATGAAATAAATACTTTTATTGTGACGAGGGTAATGATTATTATGGGGATGTTACCATAACGCGAACGACAGCATTGCTGTTTGTTAGGATAATGACGGCGACGACGCGACGACGACGACGCGACAACAATGGTGATGATAATAGCAATAACTAGCGGTTTTACTCAACTGCATTGAAGTAGATACATGGGCTTACGAAACGTGCGTCCATCCGGCGATTGCCCTTTTTTCGGCATATTTAGAAAAGGGAAGCAGGTTTACGCAAAATCACGGCTTGATGCGTGAGCAGGGCTTCGTCCTTTAGTGGGTGCGGGTCTTTGTTTCATCTCGAAGGAGAACTGACCTAGCGACGCCAAGAACACCCGAATAACGGAGGAGTGGAAGACAGGCCTTTACACGACTGTTGATTCCAGGGCAGCTCGTTATTCTATCGGCCACCGTCAAACAAATCACGAATGCACACACTGTTGAGAAAAGCGCCCCTATACCGCTAATGAAGTGCAAATACGGGCGACCGATAGGAAGTCAACATTGAATAGGCACCGATATTCGAGGTCTTTTTTTATTATGAGAAGTCCAACTACGCAATTAATAAGCGTTCCTTTGATTATAGTTTCTGCCATGGGGTAGCCTGTTCCTGTTTAGTTGAGTTGCCATTTTGATGCTACCGTAATCCCGTTGTAACGAACAGACGGATTCGTTCATATTTCCACGAATCATGCATTGGGTTTGTTTATTTTTTTGTTTTTAGAGCCCGGCTGCGCCGGGTTGTGTTGTCTGTGTCCCAAGGGAAGCGCGTGTGGCATTCTTTCTTTCTTTCTTTCTTTCTTTCTTTCTTTCTTATGTCGCACGGGTTATCTCATTTGATAGGGTGAATGTTTCGCCTTAACGTCAACAGCCTAGAATAGTCTTCTTTCGTCAACAGTGTCCTCTATGTACTTCGATGGTTCGAGAAACACTCGCGCCGAAAGATGAAAGCTCGCAGAGCAGACGACGCGGCATTCGATTCGCCGACACCAGTCTGCGCCCGTCAATTTGTTGACTGCCGTTTGGCCGCCTGTGTATTCTTTGAGTTATTAGGGGAGCGCAAGCTCGCTCCGATAAACTTGCTTTTCCTCCAAGTCGTTTTAAAGTCGATTTTCCTCCAAGTCGCTTTAAATTTGGATTTATACTAAGGGCGTAGTCCCACAGCAAGACGTTCCTTCTTTCTGCTATTTAATTTTCTCTACGACGTTAGGAATCAGCACATCTTCATCTGATTGGTTGATGGTAGGGTTTAACGCACCGACGCAACGCAGGCGATGAGGCGCGCCGTAGTGGAGGGCTTCGGATTAATTTTGACCACCTGGTGATCTTTAACGTGCGCAGAAATCTCGTACACACGGGCGTCTTTGCTTTTCGCCTCCATCAGAAAAGCGGCCACTGCGTCCGGGAATCGAACCCGCGACCTCGTGCTCAGCAGGACCACGCCTCAGCCACTGAGTCACCACGGCGGCTAGCTGTTATGGTATCACGTAGTTTAGAAAAAGTGTCACCACAAAATACAAAGGTCGTCTCCTCCGCATGCATTAGCTTCGTGGGGTCGTGTGCTGCGTGCTGGAGATCGTTTACATAATAGAAAATAAAATAGACATCAGAAATCATACCTGCAGAACACAACATGTTGCATTACTGTATGTGTAATTGTGAATATCCCTCCCAACGTTCTGCTTTCTTGATGAAAGGTAGCTACTAAAGAGTTTAGAAGAGTTGCAGACAATGGCATTTTAGATGCGAAGCATCTCATGCTCGGGGCTGCGTCCCTCCTTCCCTCGTTGTCGTTGTCCGCCGTCCGCACTTCCCTGCGCATGCGCGTCTCTTCAGCCCCGTCAGCGTTTTGGCTGACGTCAGTGCAGTCCACTATAAAAAGAAGTAGTTAGGCGGTGCCTGATTTCGATCCCACAATTCTCTGGCCGCAACGTGAGGTACGTTGCGCTCTTCCCAATGCGCTACAAAACGAGACGGGAGCATGTGCTACGAACGTGCCTTATGTTCTTCACTGATTCAAACTACGTCAAGAAGCTACTGATACAACGAAGGCACGCGAAGCTGAACGTCAACGGGAATGACGAACTGAAAACTAATGGGAACTTCAGTCGACCCCATGGCTGCTTCGCATACTACTCAGGGTCGCCCTACGGGAAGATGGTGTAATTTTTTTAGTTTATTTATAAGGATTGAGTGGTTAACCGTGTCGAAAGCCTTTTTAATCTCCGAAACCATGCCTATTGCCAACTCATTTTTGCTCAAGTTTATAGCTTGAGCAAGTGTAACAATGGCCGTGATTGTAGCCCTATTGGGATCAAAGCCGAGCTGTTGCGGGCAAAGTACATCATTTTCATAGAGGTATATCTAAAGCTGTATATAATGTCTAGAATAATAAAGAGAATATTCTCTAATAACTAAAAGCTCAAAACAGATTTTGATTTGTAACGGTTTGGGTTGCTTCGTTCCACAGTCTTATATACCGGAACGACTTTGACAATTTTCGGTACGCCTACGTAAGAGATTGTGGCTTGAATGACCAAATATATGATGAAGAGGAATGCAGAGAGTATTAATGTTTTCCTTCATTACTTTTGTTTGTATTTCATCATAGCCTGAAGCCATATTCTCTAAATAGCTGGTTTACAATATTATATCCCACTGCGTTACTGCATCAATGTAAATACACTAACCTGCGTTGGAAAATTTTCAGTTTGGGCTGAGATAGGTTCGTCGCAAACAAATATAATCCTGTTTGTGAAATCGGTATTAAAACAATTAGCAACATCTCTGGAGGGGTTATTAAATGCACAATTTCTATCTGCCCTGTACCAATAACATCGTGTAAATTTTTTTCTACCTCTGGATTATCATTCGCCTAATGTTTATCATTCGCTTAACCTCATTACTGCGACCGATTAGATCCGATAATACCTAAATTGATTTTGGCAAGAGTTATCTGTTGTATTGTGCCTCTGTGCAGGTTTATTTGAGTCTTTCTTTTTGAGAACATTAAGTATAGCAGTAGTCATCCAAAAAAAAAATTACCTGTCCCTAATTGCGTCGAAAAAAATGACGAATTGGTTTTTAATAGCATTTGTATTACTTTCTACAAAATTTTAATTTTATCTGAACATCTTCATAATACATGTTCTAAAACAAACAGAATCCTGGAAACTCCTTGCAAGCCCGTAATCTACTTCAGTTGTCCATTTCTTGCACCTATCACACACAGAACTCCGGTATTTTTGAGGCTATAAGACAAAATTTAGACAGGGGTCAGCAACGGCAACATCACAGACACCGGGAGATAATGATGCATAGTATGTAATCACTTAGAGTGCCCAAGTTGTTAATTATTCAGGGTGAGCCTGGGATAACATTTTTGACATTAAATGACGGCAATCAAAATGTACAACCACAGCAATAAGATTTTGACATATTAAGGTTACAGTTCCCACATACAAATAACGAATCTTTGGAGGCTGTAATAGATGCCAGGATAGATTCCATTCCAGAAATGAAATCGCGTATGCTTGAGTTTGGAGGGCGGTGGGCAATACCGACCGAGATCCCGCCTTTTATGAGAACAAATATAAAATTAATAGCGTCTTAATTAAAACCGAATTCGGCCAGATAGCACCTATCAACAGCTCGACGCCCTATTTATTCGCCGAGCATTTTCTTGGATGTGAATACACGTAAAAATAGAAGATTTCCACCATCTCAACCTCTCTCAGCCAAATCTCCGTTAGCGCGATTATATGGAAACTAAACCTAAATTTTGATGCATATTCAATCAATGTTTTTAAAATCTTTCGCATGTTGCATAGACTACTGTGCGAAACAATTAGATATCCATGTTCAAGTCCTCTATGTTCAATTTGAGTTACGGTGTAAGGTATTATCAGTTCCGTTTCGTATCAGTTGATTGGTTTTTTTACTACTTCAGGAAGGTAACCCATGCATGCTATGTGAACGGCCTTTAAGTTATTGTTCTGCAAATTTTTGTTTCGACACCCCCGTGAACTTCCAATACTTTTCTCGTGCTACCTTTTGAGCAAACCACATAAGGACATTTTTTGTTGTACCCAGGTACTAATTTACGTTTATAAGTTCCCGTCCAGGGAGATCCAAAGGCGATGGGCTGTCGTTTCGTTTGGGTGAGGTTATAAAATATTTCCAAAAAACAAGTTTAACGCAAAACACATCTGAAACCACGTTCCCGTCATGCTAAAGTTGGCAGGCCGTGGCCTTATTCCTACCGCCAGTTCCTTCTATTCAACCTAAGGTTCGTTTTCCCTGCTGTTTTGGAGAAGACGGCTAGTGAAAATTCGGAAGGAAAGTGAGAACGAATAAACATGCATCTTCCTTAAGAAACGTGGACGCCTCTTTTCCGAAATCAAGAATCCCTTCCCAACTACCGTAATAAACGATAAAAGTTGAACTTAGACGAGCGCCTCGAGGAAACATTTATGAGGAATGGATGTACGCGGACGCACACCTCAAACCACCGGCTGTTACCCGCGACTGGAAAGACGCTCAGGTCGGCGTGATCCCCGCAACAGCAACGGCGAGTTTCCGCTCCGTGTATCCAAAGTGGTGGGCCAAAACAACGGCTCGATGGGGAGGGGTGGACTCTTTAGCTACCGATGGTTGTAATCGCGTGAAAACGGAAACACGAGAGGAGAAACACGGTAAAGAGAAAAGGAGAGCGACGAAGCAGCATCTATCAACGGGAGCGCACCGACCCAGTGTCCTCCAGGGCCTCCCACACCTGAGCTAGCCGGAGCAAAAACGGCGGGTTTAGAGGCACGGCAGGTTGCGGGGTCAGGGGAGGATGGAAGCTCGGTGAGACGCGTAATTTATCTCGGGAAGCCAAGCGACCGCGACGCTTCGACCTTTTCCTGCTCTCCCTCATGTTCGTTGGGAGTGATGGGCTGGCTAAAGACCACAAGCTAAGTTTCTCCAAGGCGGCTTCTCACGGACGCAAAAAAAAAAAAAAAAAGAGGGCTGAAGACCCGAGAAAGAGAAGAAAAACAAGAACCGTTATGAAACACAAAGAAGCTCATCGCTGCAAGCTTGGTTTATGTGGGCGGAAAAAAATTAGGCAGCAAGGCATCGTCCATAAGAAACCAGGCAAGAGCGGAGGCTTCGCGGCTCCGAGGTGAAGAAGGACGCTCAGCACACACCACGCGTCCGCTCGCAGGGACAATATTCCGGAAGAATTTGCGGGATGCACCGCCTACGCGCGTCCTGCCTTAAGTAATGTTTCGCTGCGGGCCCACCATGTGAGTAGCGGCCATTGCTGAAACGAATGCGTAAAAATCCATCTCGCTCGCCAAAATGAGCATTCAATTGGAAGTGGGCAATATCGAAAATGTGAATCTGGACGACCGCAAAAGAAAGATCGGTTGACCAGAAAACAGAATGCCACGCGGATAGCAGATACGTGAAGGAAATAATTATCCTGACTGAGCTTAAACTTAGGTCAGATTCAACGTATGATCAAAAGAGGAAGGGAAACACCGTGTTAGTGAGAAAGCAAGTTTGGAAAAGGGCTAAATGATAAAATGTGAGAGAAAGCAATAGTATTCGAAAAATCACGGCTACCAACAAGGGGATGAAGAAGTTCATTACAACCCTAAAATTCTCCCTAAACCAGCATTTTAAAATTCTATTGTACCAAAATCCGTGTACAGCTACATCAAATTCAGCGCGTGATCTCATGGATATAAACACCACTACGCACACTATTAAGGAGAACCCTTTTTATGCACACCACAGCGTCAAAACCAAAAAAGAAATAAAACGAAATTAAATAAGTCGTAAACCTTGCTAGGTAAAACACAAAGAGGATACCATCAAGCCCCGAAAACGTCTATCACCACAGAAGGGCAAACGTATATCAAATTATAACTGATAAAGGGAAACGTGAAGGCAAACCAGACGGTACGCACCCATATAGAAAATAAAATAACTACGATCTAAAATGGGGCCGGTAGCACAAGAGGAGGAAATTATGAAAACGATTCGACGGCAAACTGAGTTTCAAGTAGCAATATTCAGAGCTTCTGAACGTGTCTATGGCCTACGAATCATTGTTGACTACCTTGGACGGACACACGACCCCTTACATGATTAAATGAAAAAAAGGCTTTAGCACGGTGGAGGATATGTGGCGGATCAAGGAAGAAAAAAAAAAGACCCAGACATCAGATTCTCGTGGAAGTAATGAAACACTGAGGCTCGAGGACGCGAGCGCGGCCGATCTTATTCTCGGTTGTGCTGCCCATCGATTGTGACAACGCTCCCTGTCTTCGCTCGAGTTACACACTTTTTCTAGTTTTATTTCCAACATGATAAGCAAGATGGAGATGCCGTGAAGAATGGAAAAATGTGCACCGGTGACTTCAATACGCTGGGTAGGGGCTCTGTCGCCTAGGGGGACCAAATCTCGGGAGACGATAACCGTAAGGTTCACACCCCCGCCGCCGCGCAGCCGAAGCTTCTTTCGCAACACTCTCGCCTTGTTTCAAAATAGAAAGACGCGCCTGCACCCAGAATAATATACTGCAAAGACCAAACACGTGGAAGTAGTGAAGCTATGGGCTGCTTGTGGTTGGTTCCAGAAGAAGTAAAGGAGCAATTTTAAGCTTGTTGTTATGAAAACTATGGAAGTAGCTAGTGTAGAAAATAATACCATAATGCGAAGGCCTCAGTAAAACCAAAAAGACAGAGTGCATTCTGATCCTGACCAAAGAGGTGAATTGTTTTTGAGTGATAAAAAATTGAACTTAAAAAAACGGCAAGAAGATCGAGAGAACGGCACTGAGAAAAATTTCGACATAGAATAGCAAGCGTCTTTACGCTCCTTGAAACTATAGTACAAAAACTGTGTGTCCTTCAGCCATGCGTCTCAAAAGAGAGGAATAAATCAACGAATTGGTGAAACGTATCATTTCGTTGAGCTTGAAGTGCTCCAAAATGTGGAAGCGGTGCAGGATTTGTCGTTTAAATAACGAAGAATGCATTTTTATATTTTCATTTTTTTTTTCAAATAACCGCAAAACGCAACAGGGAACCGACTCCAGATTGGGCAAGGAGGTGTTGAAGTACAGTGTGTTTTGTGTTTCATATTTTCGTTCATCGAAGAAATAACATCGCCAGAAAAAAAAAAAAAAAACAGCGGGAAATATCACAACTCTAAATTTCTAATAAAGGCAGGAATATTAGACAAAGTTTTAGGTCAGGGATCTCAAATCAATCATGATGGGGACCACAGATACAAGTTCTTAATCCAGCAGCAGAGGAAACTTCGGGGAACAGAAGATAATAATGGGGGAAAGTATACAGTTAAAGATACCGTTAGAGAAACGTCTACGTATTGGAATTTCGGTTGCTCTTAATCGACTTATTTGGGCATAATTGCCGCCAAGTGACGGTCACTGTAACACGGTTGGGTTACACAATGCTGTTTGTCTTTAGCGTTCACTGCTTAATGATGGTTTCCAGGTGCCTACACATTCCACGCTACTTTAAATCTTGAGAGTGTTCGCACTGGCAAGTCGAAGTCCATGAGCAGTGGAACTGAGTTTTTAGGTTGTTTTTAGGGAAGGCAATTCAGTGACACTAGCGCCAAATTCCTATCCAGTATAACAAGTCCGGCCATTCGCGTTTTCCGTAAGCAACACCATCAGGATGAAATATTTCTTTTTCTCGAGGGGCAAAAATGAAGAATCTGAAAATCATAACAGACCGCATGCACTTGCAGACACTACGAGGGGTTTTCCTTTTCTTGGCAAAACAGTGTAGGTTCGACGCGACACATGTCTCCGACGTGGAAAAAGGTATCCGACGTGGAACATCACCGAAATTATCAAAATTCGTTGTTCCCACAAACTGTTTCGCTCAAATAAATCATGTACTTCCGAAAGGGCAAGCGCACAAAATTTCGTGGGCAGCGCATGCGAAACACCGAGGACACCTAAGCACTAATTGTTAGTTGTGGATTCCAACTGAACGTCGCTGATTGGTTCTTCGAATAAGCGTGTTGACATCGCAGTCAATGGGAGTTGGCCTCTAACGGCAGATGTCATCGTCACAGCCCAAGCCGTTTAAATGGGTATACGAGGTTTGCGGGTGGGTATGTGGGTTGGTACGGGTGTAGCCAAAGTGCGACAAGATTTTCTAGGGAAGTCAGTCCAGTCAACCTTTTGAGAAGGTGCTTTGAGCATACACAACAAAAATCAACCCAACTCTAATTAGTTGCGCAGTGTGAATGCAAGGTTCACACCAAAAGTTACCAGTCGTGAAGAAATAAGAGTAGCCCCACGAAGACTCGGCAAGTTGCGTATTAAATCATTCGTCATAACCATACCCACGTAACCACAATTACCCATCTAAAATGATACAGTCTGTACTCAGGAAACAGGATGTACAGTCGGCCAAATATTTACCTAGCGTGCGGGAGCGGCGAATTTTCATGGGTCAGCGGCGTATGACAGAAGCCAATTTGCAAACAGGTCGAGGTTAAGTGAATGCTCAGAAACTGTGCTCAGCTGCGTCCATCGTCTGCTAAAGTTCCTTCCTGACACCGTCATAGGACTGAAAAAATCGTCGCTCGAGCACGCTAGTTAAAGATTTGGCCGACAGTGCATTTTGTAAAGGCGCAAGAAAAAAACGTGATAAATAGCTAGACACGCAAAACACCGACAGACATTACTTCGGCGTGTCTCGTCCTTCTTGCCGGTATGTCGCGTGTTTGCAATTTGTTTCAACATCGTGAATTACTTAACGTGCACAAGAGTGCTGCTGCAATATACGGCATCTCACCACTGCGAGAATATGCGCTACTTTTGCAGCCGACATTTCGTTTCTTTCTCGCTCGCCCAAGCTGTTGCAGGAAGCTTTGTCGAAAATACTCAGTCCTTGCAAAATTTTTAGGAAGTCCTTTCTGTGTTTGTTTATTTGTTAATGGTGAAGATTCTGTAGATTTCAAGCTTTATTATCTTAATTTTACTCACTCAGTAGAAACCTCTCAAGGCGCCGTCGAAAAGGTGGGCGAACGCATGGGGAAAGCATAATGAATCCGTATTAGTGATAGACGGGCTTAAGCTGTTCTACTCCTGAATTACGAGCGGAAAAAAACGAATACCTAAATGCATCGTTATGACAGGAATATTCGAGTAAAGTGCGGAGGTGCTTTTGCCTTGTTGGGTGGGTTTCAGAAACGCGGATGTACTTGTATGCAACGATTTTATAATGACGGTCTAAGAGTTGGAACAGGTACTTTAGCCGCCCTTTTTGGGCTCTAAATGAAAGTGTAGAAAGCCCATAACCAGTTAAAAAAATTTGCCGCCATCCCCCCCTGCTAAAGTGGATGTCCTGCAAAGCTGTTGTAAACCACTACAAATGGCGATGGAGGAGGGCATCAAATGCTTCTCGCCGTCCCGACGGGCTTGTCGCTTGGGCTTGGCTTATGTCACTAGATAAGCGTAGAGAATCTCGGCACACTTTTCACCTATTGTCCTGGGTCGCCACCATGATCCTTGGTCAGTTCGCATTACGTGACATTTGTTTACACTGCGCCGGTTCGTGGGGGCCGCCATTTTGTTTTTGCGTTTTAGTCGGTCAACTCGGCTAGGCTTAACTTGTCCTCTCGGCTCTGCAACTACGCGCAACTGACGTCGTTACGAATCCAAATCAAAGGTAACGCGCGTAACACCATTACTCTCCTGCCTCCTGTAAGCAGGAAACCAACGCCGATACAGAAAGTGACCACATTGCAAAGGCAGCAGACCCAGCTGTTGCCTGGATTTGTCCCACGTATTGCGACACATGGAATTTCCTAGTTTGTCGCCCCATGTTAGTGAGCCCTTGGGGCAAACCGCCAAGCATTTTCTTAGCCCCTGCGATTCTGTGCAACGTTGTTTCTGCTGGCCACCATGGAAGGCGTACAAAGTTAGACAATATTGCATCCGAACATGCGGATTTTGATGCGCATGCTCGCACGTAGCACAACCAATGATTCACAACCTGCGGTAACGTTTGACGTTTATAGTCATATGTTAAATCTCAACAGGATACAGGGTCCCGTTGGATCAGTGCTTTGGCTCTTCCGCAAAACGAATGGCAAACTTTTTTCAATGTTTGGTACAATAATCGTTGCATGCATCAGGCACTGACGTGTTCGATATCGGTGCACGTAACTAAAGAATGATGAAAGAGAAACATAAGGCCTGATTGAACCTCACGCCTTCGGCGAACAGAAACAGCAACACATATTCCACGGTCCGTCAGTTTCCGTTGCGTCCAACGGCGTGCGACCATACAAGCTGTCCCAGGTCACGTCTCGGATCAACATCTCGGTGATGGAAAGGCAATGAGCGGCGGGTGAGCGCTTCGGTGAGCATGATGCCAGCGTTGCCTCCTGGAAGGCTATGTCTGAACGCGGATAACTTTGCCCACAAGTCGCAAATACGTACTCGTTTGTGTGAGCACTTGTGTGCCTGGGTAAACGCGTAGAAACTTTCTGAATCGTGAGTAAAACCTTGCCATGTCAGCCCGCGTTAGCTAAGGTAAGGCTCCTGTGGAGTTTAGCGTGAAAAGCGATATATCGGCCGGGCTTATACAACTGAAGGTGTCAATACTCGTTTTGTCATTTATCGTGGGCTGTGATTAATGCTTTCTGCTACATAGTCCATGCTTCGTTTTATGCAGCCAATCTAAATTGATCTGATCTGATCTGATGGTTTGTGTTTAATGGCGCAAGGCCGACGAGGGCAAAGAGCGCCAGAGAAGTTGCTTGACAACGAAAATGGAAGGGAATAACGCGGAAGTTTGGGCCTATCAGGGCAAATTTTTACAAATTTTAAACCAACTTTGGCGTCTGTTTCAACTGGTAGTCATGTTTATGGCACTGTGCGTGGAGAGAAAAAAAATCCCGGGCCATCTCCACTAACGTAAAACCTGAGAAGGTGCGAAGCATGCAATGTATAAGGGCATTCTTGGCGCCTTTGTGTTTTTGCCAATGGAGAGAAAACCGTTCAGGAATAGAGGTATAAAAAAATCTGGTGTTTTTGGAGCACGAAGCGTTCTAGCCGGAGGCGTAAAGGAGTTTCCCGGTGTTTTAGTACCATGACTGCATGAGACAACGGTTACAACGACGACGATGACATGAGACGCCGACAGTCCGAGCCCCGAAGCTTTGCCCCTAAAAAAAATGCTCGAAGCCCTACCCATAGGCCCGAAGCAGAACAGCAGTGCGAGGTCCAGTAGAGCAGTTTTATTTCATCACAGGCGCGAAAAACGTTTTCCCAACGGCTGATGGGCATCAGAACTGTCACTGGTAGACGCTCGCTGTCCTCCGAGTGCCTTCGAACAATTGCAATCATGAGCCCCATCTTATACGT
Organism: Haemaphysalis longicornis; assembly: GCF_048455015.1. Lineage (NCBI taxonomy): Eukaryota > Metazoa > Arthropoda > Arachnida > Ixodida > Ixodidae > Haemaphysalis > Haemaphysalis longicornis. Next base: position 95,218,701 of record NW_027526225.1, on the reverse strand, counting down.
CCGCCCAAAAAAGTAAACCATTTGTATACACTTTTTCCAAGTCGATGATGTCATGACAAATACAGTCAAAGCAGCAGAAGTACACTCGACAGAATAATTCTTTCAAGGGTGGTCGGAAGGGTCCGTAAAATAACGCAATCGTCTGCGAGGTGCACTAGAGTCTTCTAGCCGACGGCGTTCCCGCATTTTCTCACTCCGCTGCCAACCACCAGAATAGAAGAGCAAGGTTACCGGGATTGCAACGAGACAATCACAACCCCCTAAACAGCAGATCGCTTAGAACTATTTCTCGTTGGACAAAAAAATAGAACATGGCAGCGATACCAGAAGCTGGAGTTTTTTTTTTTTTTTGCTATGTCCTGGAACCTCTAAAGAAGCGCGGCGAAAAGAAGGCCTTGTGTAATTACTAACACAATTAGGACAGACGTTTTTTGGGACAGAAACAGCCGGTTGGCATTTTGGGCACATGGAAAAGTGCGAAGCTAAATTCGCGCTTATTTTAATCGCTACCGCAAGGACTGTTGTCGGGATAGGTAAATTGCTAGAAATAGTTCCGGATCAGACCCTACGGCGTCGTGTAATCACTGGCATTCAATATTATGCCAGAATACATTTTATAATATTCGCCATCATATTGATGTTTTTTTTCGCGTTCTTCGCAATATCATTGTTAAATTGTAAAACCACGAGCCATTTTGCAACGAAACGGAGCAGACTTGTTTGCCGGTAGTGTTCGTTATCTCCGCTTGATTATACGATGTCCTTTAACGAATTGGTGATGTAAAAGAACAACTTTGCATGACAAAACCTGCTCATTATATTGCATGAGACTTTATATGCAGGAGCTCTGTCGAAACTAAAAGATGCAGTCTCTCCTTTGAAGTAACAAAATATCTGAAATATCCCGAGAATATTGCCTATGTATTTTATTTTATTTCACCATAACGTCGAAGATAGATTCTGAGGTGCTTCATCCTCCGATATTTTCTGATGATGCATATAAAAAACTAATAAAATGGATATATTTAGGAGTTATGAAAAGTATTGTTTTATAAAGAATTGCCGTCACGCTCTTTTGTTTTAGAAACACTGTTTACAAAGCCACCCATTTTCTCTAAGAAATTACTAAAAAATTGACATCAGGGCAGAAAACGTTAGGTACAAACGTTTTACAAATGCAGTGGAACGGTGACAAATTCACTGTGAAAACAGGCACTCGGTGGTTTCTTCACCTCCCGTAAGAACTGCCGCAGTAAAAAGGTGAGGCGTCACATGTGCGCAAAAACAACATTAACCCTCATTTTTGCGCTTTTTGCCCCAATGTCTACAGTGTCTACAGTGCCCAATGTCTACAGTGAACGAATGAATTCAAGTATGACCGAAAGCGAAAGCAGCTTTCTAACATCGATCGATGTGTTCTTAGGTAATTCGCCTGTTCGCATGCAAATCCGGCGATAAGCTAAGCACGAATAAAAATGAACACGTTTTAGCGCGGACTTCTCAACCTACTTGCGTAAAGGAAAGAAGCAGCGTGAATTAATAATATCCTATGTAAGACGGCCTAGCTTTTAAGTGCGCAAACGACGCCATCGATTCCCGTCTGTAAACAAAATTTTGTGTCGTGTTTGCCGATGCTTTTTTTTTTTAAACATTTTCGCTTGCGGAACCCATCTTATTACACTTGAACGCTCTGAAGCGGAAAACGTTTGTTTTTTTACTCTGGGTGTCTCTAATGAGGCACGGGTAATCAGTTCTTCACTGCTATCCCACATTACTACTGAATCCGGGCCTTGCAAAGCTTTCCGCAGCAAATGCTTGTGCAGGTTCATACGACATCAGGAAAAATGATTAAAACAGAGGCGGCGCAAGACAAAGTGTACTACACTTTTTCTGGTGCTTTGTGTTCCTAGGGGCATCCCTATTAAAGGCCTTTTTTTTCTTTTTAGGCGCTAGCTTTTCTTAAGCAAATTTATTTGCGCATTTGTTGTCAGCACAAGGTGAAAAACAGAAAGCTCGAGTCGAGTACCTCCCCGAGGCACTCTCGCTGGTCTTGTGCCGACGCGACAGCGTGAATTAGGTAAATTTATTCCCGACAATACACTCAACTTTATGCGAAAGCAGAACAGCGTTCTGTTCTTGTACTACGTGTTTTGGCTCCGTGTTGTTATAAAATTTTAGGCACCATACTACTTCAAAGAAAAAGAAAAGCAACACTGCTGCAACAAGACCGAGAAATCGCGGCGTACTGTGCTTACGCAGGAAGTAATGTGAGCCAGCTTGCATTATCATGATGGTTTCGTTGCTTAGACGTCGTTGGAAAAGCTTTTTTCATTTGAATACATTGCCTAGTACCCTCAAAATAGACATTGCATAAAACGAGATTCGACGTCTTTTTTGGCCCCATGACTTCATTCGTGTTCGTTTATTTCCCTCTCCAACCTTTTCTTTATTAGTGTAGCTGCCTTGCTATGGCATCGTAGTTTCACCGCCCAAGAAAATCACGAATCATTCAGAAGTACACAACGAAGCCGGCACGTAGGGACACACACACACAGTTTGCTGCTCTGTGCACCAAATGAGATGAAGAAAAAGAGGAGAGGTAAGCTATTTATTTATTTATTTATTTATTTATTTAAATATTTATTTGAAGTGATAATCAGCAGCGCAGGGGCATTCTCGGGGAATGCACTGGGTACATGAATATAAGGCATTCAAAAAACAACATATAGGAAGAAAAATGAATAGAAAATAGGTAAAAATAAATGTGTAGATATATATAGAGAAGGAGAGTGATCAAAGATGCAAAAAAACTTTCTGATCAACAATAGCTCGGAGGTCATGCAAAGAGCAAGCCCTAATCAACAAATACAAGCTTAAGCAAGGCGGTGGTTTTGGCGTAGAAACTTACAAGAACTCACAAGACTCACAAGAACCGAGGGAGAAGTGCATGTGCGACCTCCCTAAAAAAAATATGTTTGACATACGAAACGTCAAACTTTTTAAGGAGCATTTAAAGAGAAACATGTCATTGCAGAAAATGTTCATGGAAGATAAAAACAGACTGTTCTGTTTGTTGGCAAAAGGCATGTTGGCATCGATTAGCTGGTGCCAGACTCAGTGCTCTGCCAACATGAAAGCAGTCATGCGGCCGCAGTGGTCTGCTTGACACTCTCAGGTTAACAGAGCTTACAAGGCAAGGGCAGTAAAACTTGGAATAAATGCAGTTAAAAAGCAAAACCAGGTCACGCCTGGAACGCCTAATTCGTAGCTCATCAGGATTCAGCAGCTTGAGAAGGCCACCGTGCAGATCATGGCTCACTGGTGAATAACGATAAACTACGATTCTAGTGAAGCGCTTCCGAATCCTTTCTATTCGAAAAGACGACGAAGGGCTTGGAAAAGTATAAATAGCACTGGCAAACTCGAGATTCGGTAAAATTGGGGTGCGGTAGAGGGAGACAAAACACGATCGGTCGGTGAATTCACTGGTGGCGCGGGAAATCGCTATGATACTACAAACCAAGGAGATCATACGACGATAAAAAAGACCACCGTAAGCAGGTAGCAGTATGAAGCGCAAACTGAATAGGCTATTTCCACTTTTACACTGTCAGTTTATTCTGACGGGTGTTGTACTCTATTTAGGGCGAGCTTCCAGACCCTTACGACAGGTTTTGCCATGTGGTTAGGCCGAGGGCTACGGAATAACTAAGGGCGTCTTAGTGCCATGGAGGGAGTGCCCCAGTCAGCAAGTCATATTTCTTTCCGTCTCACACTGGTGCGGTTTGCCTGCTCGTTGCTTAAGCTTCGCATATTTTATTCTGCTTGCTAATGCTTTTTTTTGCACTCAATCATCTGAGTTTCACTTTTTAGATTTTGTTTTTTTGTTTTGGTTGAGAGCGCTCACGGGCGCAAGTGAGATTACCTGGCAGGGTTCTGCAAAATTACTTTCCCCGAAGCGACCAAGAGTAAAGAGTGCTTACGGGAGTATCCAAAGTTGGGCACAAGCTAGTGCGTACTCCATGTTAAACTGCCCGTAACCGTGCGAGAAAAATGTCCTTTTTTTTTCGAAATAAAATATTTCGGGGAGTGCTTGCAGCCCTTCCCACTTTCGGTGTGACAAGAATTTGATTGGCGTGTTTGCCCTCTCTCAAATGAGTTTTTATTTACTTTAAGGAAAATATTTTGTTATTAGCGGGAGCATATTAAACGGTCGCTGTAGCGAAAATAAACAAAAACTATTACTTGCACTTTTTTTATACTTTCTACTGGCTCCAAAAGAAACTTGCCTATCGCCTCCTCCTTCAGGCATACTGCACTTTGGAAAAAAAAGGCAGGTGAACGCTTTTCGGCATTTCGTACGTAAACCTTCATATCCTACTTTTCACCTTGTTTGGTAAAAATAAAAAAAAAAACGCTTTCGCCCACCTTTTACACTTTTTTTCTATACATAAAACTGACAAAAAAAGGAGGTTTTAAGTGGCGGCAACGGCAGCACATCTGGGCTGCTGCCTGTGTTAAACTCCGAAGTGTTGAAGAAGGCTTTCGTAATCTCGTGCGCGTTGATGTTAGCCTGAAGTGTTGATGATGATGGTTGAATGTTAATGCCGCAAGGCCAACGGGGCCAAAGAGAGCCAAAGCAGGAGATATATCTGAGAGGTCAAAACGTAATCACTAAAATCAGTCAGCAAGAACAAAAGTAAAATGAGAAAAAGACAATGAGGATGGCCAGGGAGTGATTATGCGTGGTATAAAATTAGGTCTAAAAATTTAACTTCTGCTAAATATTTAAAAGCGCGCTCAACCGAAAACGTAGGATTATCAGAGAGGGAAAACCCTGGGTGTAGTGTGGTGTGTGTTCTGTACAGTTGTGGGAAGTGTTTGCGTCGTGTTGTGTGAAGTGCCTTGCAAATAACGGATAGGGCCTCTCCACACCTGCTACACAGAGGTCATGGAGACCTCTGAAATGAGCCATTCCGGTTCCCTATATTTTGCACTTTAACATTGAGAGCCATGCGCTATTCAACACCCTGAAGTTCTTGTTTATTTGAATGTGTTATCGAGCTGAAGTGTCAGAAAAGTGCCCCCCCCCCCCCCCCCCCCCCCACTTTCTCAGCCGTCCGCAGCAAGAAATTAGGCAGTGTAGATTTTCTTCTTATAAAAAAAATGAAATTCTTTTGCAGATTTGTTTAACAGGAGCGTGATCGAAATGTTGCGATAAAGTTTTCCATATTAAATGGTGCCCCAAAAAGCAAGAGGGAAACCCGGCTGCGGCCGTACATCACTGAGATGATTATTTCCCAGGTGGTGTCCAGTGGCCTGAGGACCTCGGGCTGCATGTGCGTTTAGTCAGAAATACAGGGAAGCCAGGAAGGGCCAGTGAAACCTTGCGTGAAAATTCGGCTCCACCTCATTTAGGATAATCATGGACTCATGTATCCGGGATTCCCAGTGTTCATGATGGCGCTCGGTTCCCCTAGTATTAGTTGGAATTGGGCGAGTTGGTTCATGATCACTGGAAAACCTTCAGCAGGAACGTTCGGAAACGAAAGACCGTCGAAAGAAACACGGACCAAATGCTTCCAGTAAAAATATATGGGTTTTAGAATCATCCAAACCCGGCATTCAAGGCAAGTGCCTTAAATAATCCAGGATATTAAATGTGGCACGTTCACTTACAGTCATCCAGACACTAGTCTCGAGCGCAAACTTCGTTTCAATGCGTCGTAACATATGCGCTGCGGAAATCCGCACCTGACAAAAGCGTCGGCGAACAGCTAAGCGCGGCAATTTTGTCATCGGTTGCTTTCCAGGATCACGCAGGAACCGCAGAAAAGACCAAACTTCTGGCGTACACAATTGCCGGTCTGAAAGACCCAATTATCTCTGCTGGTCCTTTAACGAGTGTTTTTCGGCGTTAAAATTGTAGTTTGGGCGGTAACGCTACAGCAAAAAAAAAAAAAAAGGTACCCACAAAGCTGGAAACTACCGTTTGCGGTAGGTTCTCGAGTGAGTGATGTGTTCTCGGTGCGTCCGGTATAGCGTGTTGGTAGCACATGGAACTGCAGTAGCGGTTACGAATTCGAGAGCGCTGCGTGACTTGTACGTGGTGTGCATTCGGTTTACGTCCTACCGAAAAGATTCTCTATTAGTAGATAGTTGATTGTTAGTATTATGGTAGAAAAATGAATAAGTAAGTGCGTGTTGTTATTATTTGTTAAATTACCTGTGAGACATATTAAATGGTCCAATAAAATAATAAAATAATATTTAATAGAGTAATGCAATAACACTTATCGAAATAAGGTAAACAAAAAAAGTATTTTGCAATAAGGATTTTCTTGGAAGTGTCAGAAATTTTTTGTCCTTCCGTGGCATTTCAGTTGGCGAACACTCTGTCTACGAATCATGATCTTAATACACATTTGAAACAGAAGAGTCCTATGATGATGATGTCAAAAACTCATTTTGTATATAAATGGGTGAAATGAGTAAGAGGGAGTAGGAGTCTTTCTGGACTCGTCCCCATCAGATGGCGGCCAGCAGCCCTTGGGCGGGAGCGGCATCTTTGGGCAGTTGGACGACCTTGATCTCTATTAAGGGTCGGAGCTAAGCAAAAATTATACTCGTTCCACCCAATGCAAATGCTGTCGCAACTGCAGAGCAGTGATTCGCCATAATGGGCTGTAGCACCGTTATCCGCTCACTGCTACCACCCAATGCAATTCAAATTTCCCGACTTAGCCGTGCTCGCGCGCCCCCGCCCCCTGCCTGAAACTTCGCGAGCAGGAGTTCTGTTCTTTTTGTGCATGCTTTTCCTCGCGCACGTGCCGTCGTTGCACTGCAAACTTTTTTTCGCTTACTATCGTAAAAACTAACCCAACGAGCGTTCCAAAGCAAATGAACGCGGGCGCGGCGGGTAATTACGTATATTTCGCTTCAAAGGTGCCTACAGTTTTCTTTGCGTTAACCAACGGAGAGATGTATGACAAGCGCCAGCGGTTCATGAGTTTCGAACTCTTATGACTATATAAACCACTTGGCTTTCGAAGCTTATGGGTTACGCCGCGACGACAGCCGCTACGACGGAACGCCGTGTGCCTCTACTTAGGTTCAGCGAGCGATCTAAGGCGAGAAGGCGAGCCCCGAAAGTACTCTGCACTAAGTCTCCCACTGCTCCGCAGTGGTAATGCGCAAAGGGGCTCGTAGATTTTGTAACTGAGCTTCGCAATCCCAAAATCACGTGAGTGAGTGTGGCTCGCAGGGTGCACCACTCGCACTGATCATTGTAAAGTTTGGGATAAATGTGGCTCAATAATGCAGGATTGGGGAATGCACTAGCCGTCAGCTGACGTCAAGCTACACTTCTCGGTACACCTCGCTCACATCCCGTGAAGGGAAACTTAGAGAGCACGTGGTGTTGCGACTTCTACATCGTTACATGGAATCTTCCCAGGTATTTCCCTACTCATACAATGCAAGGCACTTGACACAACACGACACAAACACTTCAGAGAACTCTACAGACAACATATTCCCCTACACCCATCTCTGTTTCTAGGTGACGATGCCATGGTTTCTGTGAAACGTGTTTTTAAATATTTGTCAGATGTTACGTTTTTAAACCTCATTTCCTATCATGCGTAATCACATCTGGCCCTATACACCAGCCATCACCATTATCTTTATTGATCTTACTATGTCCAGTTTACACATTTTATACCTAGCTTTTGTGGTAATCACTTGTTTTCATTCAATAACTTCTCTGGCGCTCTTTGCCCTCGTCGGCCTTGCGCCATTAAACACCAACCATCATCATCATTATTTCCGTACTTCATATTCCGGTTTCCGCCGTGATCGAATCTCTGCACAAGATTTCATGCTCAAATTAAAACACCAGATCATCAACCCGGAGACCAAGCAACTATTTGGCTGTGACTGAAGCTACAACTGCAGCGCCTCAACTAGAGCCACTGTTAATCGTTGCGTTCGTTAGTGACTTCACTGATGACCACTCGTAAAGCCTTTGTAATACTGCGTGCATTGGGGAGCCATAAAAGCAATGTTATTCAATAATGTTCAAAAATAGGCTTCCGATAATGCTTCTATGAAGGCAAAGTTTCTACCGCAGCGGTTGAGAAACATCGATTTTGTGATATGGCGTGGTAAAAAAAAAAAAAAAAACTCAGCCAGACGTGCGTATATGCACAATTTTAGCCCTCTTAACGACTGCTTCAGCGGAGCACATTCCTCAATCCCGGTGTCTGCGAACAGGTACTGCTGCTCGGGCAGCGCAGTAAGCAGCAATTTTCTCTCTCTCTCTCTCTCTCTCTCTTACAGGCAGCACTTGCAAAGCCGCCGCCGATCCTTGCCTGGGGCAGCGCATTTTGTAGCAGCCGCCACAGACCACAACTCCACCTACACTACCCCCTTCAACTCCCCCCCCCCTCCCTTCGTGCACTCCTTCAGGGCTTTTTTCTCTCACCCTTCTCCATTTTCTTTTCCTGCTCCTCTTCCGTCCCTTGGTTTCCTAGTCACAATGTGTACTTCATCGCCGTACTTTAATCCACCGAGCTGCTCTACTTTCACTCGGGCTGTTTGTTACGTATAAGTTTCTTACAATATACACTAGAGAGGAACCTGGCGGTAGCGTCTGTGCGGCTCACATCAAGGCTGCCTGGGTCGTCATGGGTCGCCATTACATCATGCGCTCACCTTAGTTTCATCGTTGGCTTGGATTGAAACGTTTCAGTGACCGCGAATTTAAACAAAGTGCCACAAAACGCGAAGAATAGTGTGCAAATATGTTAGTGGAAAATAAAACTGGCTGCTTTAAAACTGAAGAAAAAGGAAGTGAAGCGTATTTTTGCCGGAACGGTTGCGCCTGCCATTCCGCAGGCCAAGGCTGTAGTTACGAACAATGTTAATATTTGGGGGGAAAACTCATTAGAGACTCTGATTTTATTAACTTTACCATTATTTCAAATAACAGGTTGCTTGAAGAGTTTGGAAAGTTTTTTGAGAGTGCCTATGAAAAATATTCATCTATTAAATTAATGAATATGAGAAACAACGATATCCTGCGGTGCACCAAAATTTCACTTCCTTTACGGCTTTAATATATCGACACCCTTGTTATTTTTGTTTTTGCGTTGTAGTATATGATATAGTGTGTTTTTAGCGATGTGTTGCACGTACGAGCATCGCTTTATAGCTTTGCACCAGGGCTTCAACCTGGTGTTCACCTCTTTCTTTCCCTCTTCCTACCTTTCACTTCCGTTACTTTTCCCCCCTTTTGTTGGTTTTCTGAAGTGCCGGAACATACATAAGCTGTACAACAAATGCCTAAACTTTTAATCTGACGAACACCGGTCCCTCGGCCGTAACATTTAAAACGTCATGATCTTACAATTAGCATAAACTGGAAAAAGGAAGATGGAGAGAGGCATGCGGCCCACAGAAAATTTCGGGGATGCGGGGGGGGGGAGGTAGTTCGGAAACGAAACATCCCCTCCTCGCTACGCCCATTGTAGGGCATATGTTTAGGAGTATCACGGCGAAAAATGGAGGCAAGGAAGTATCATAACTTACAGGCTTTTATTACTTCACCGTATCTAGCGGAGACTTTCCCCCAGCTCAAAAACCCTGGGCATACAATCGAGGGCCCCATTCTCGACTGCACAAATTGCCGGCAATTCGTCCATGTTGTTTTTGCGTAAGCACGACGTAAGCAATCAGTGACGTGCTGCACCTATAGCTATGACGAAATGCAGTGTAATTTGACGAGTCACTCATAAAGATCGCTACCAACGTATGAAATAATGTGCAAGAAAGACATAAAAACACTTGGCATGTACTATAAAAATTAAGACGGTAGCTGAGGCTGACAAGAAAAACACATTTCTGGAGGTCAAGTTTGGCGTCGACCCCACAAGGCGATCGAGTAACGTTGATCCAAAAACGAGCGAAACGCGGATGTCGAGCTAAAGAACATCCCACTATTTTTTTTACCGTATCTATTTATTTATTTCAATCGCTTTTAGTACCATAGCTGGGCTTTCTGCTTCAATGCAAGCTTTGCTGCGTCATCACCTTCCCTGCCGCAACCGCCGCCATGCCATCGTCTGCTGCTATGCTACAAGTTTATGGCGTGATCACAGAAAAAGACGGCCGCGACCATTTCTTCTATGACACATAAGAGCGGCGAAGCGCTACGCCTCATAACCCCGGAGCGCACCGATGTCGCCGATTCACTCATTCGTCAAGCTCGACTCCAATCAGCGCTGTAATGAACCAAACAGTCACTGTTAAAAACATTTGTTAAAAACTCCAATTATATTTAACGGCAGACAAGAAAAATTACGATTTGCTAAGCAGCTTCGCTACGAAAACAAAAGCGACAGACTAATTTTGCTGAATTTACAGAAAATTGCGATTTCATTAGCGTTATTGGAATAATTCTCTCTGTACCTTTTTTTCGTGATGTACGTTTGAAGTCAAGTCGCTGTTGTACTCGATTCAAAGGCGAACGCAAGAGCAAGTGGGCCGTTAAACGATTAAATTACAGTTGAAATCCACTGTGCACTTCAGATAATGCCTTTTTGACAGCCAAAATTTTTTGCACTTAGATGGCTTGACAACCATGACTAACTAACCGACTAATGCTAAATAATACAGCCAGGGTATAGTACAGTTTGCAAACTTGTCGTTTGCGAAGACATCCAATCGATGGCTATCCAGCCCATTCGAAAGGGCTAAGATGGGAGTGGGCGGCGGACTGTTGCGTCTCGAGCGCCAAACGGACGAAGAGTTTTCAACAATACGAAACGGAAGCGAAGAGTCTGAGGCGTTCGATCAATCGTTTGATTACTTTCGCATACACAACTCTTAAAGAGTGCTTCGGTGCTCTCGGAATTTTCCTCTTTTTTGTCGCTTTCGTCTATGATGGTCGAATAGGCTCTGAAAATCCCTCGCCAAGTAAGCCATTTCAAAAGAAGTCATACTTGCGGCGTACCTTATTGCCCACCGCCACTTCCTTTTTCGATTGCATACAATGCAAGCCACAGCATATACACTATATTTTTTTCTCCCGCTTTCTAATATCCTTAGCCTGAGGAATATTGCCCGACGAAAAGTTTATATTTGCGCGCTCAACTCGCTTTCATAAGATAGTGTGTGTTGAGAGAAGCATTCGCGTCATTGTGCGAATGCGTCGCTATCAAAGCGATCGGGCTTTCATTTCATTCCACACAAACGCCGAGGATCCGCGATCTCTTTAAACTGCCGATGGCGTCAGATGAAAAGAAGTCGCAAAAACAGCCGAGTGAAAAAGATATTTTCCTGCAGTTTAACTGGCTGTTGAAGTCTTGCAAGTCGAATTCTTTGTAAAAAATAAGCAGCGTTCTCTCACAGAAACTCGCTATTCGCGTGGGTGTTTATACAGTATTATAATGGCGATACGGGTGTCTTGGTTGAACATGATAAACAACAAAAAAGTAGAGCTCAGAGCTAAGGCACGCAAGAAAGTAAGGATTGACAAACACAAGCGCTGAACCAAAAGTTTGATCTGAAGATAGAACACGATGATACATAAAGCACCGCCGACACAAAACAAACTCTACCAGTTAGGTTTCAGAGACGCAGGCGTCAATAATTCAGCTTTGTATCGCACTCTGGAATTTGATTTATTTCTTCACAGAAACAACACCTGAGATATTAAAAGCGCTGTAGTGGGGCGCTGGATTAAGTTTTAAAAGCAGAAATCTTCAACGTGCGCTGGAATCTTTGCAAACGGGCGATTCCGTTTCTCGCTTTCACGAAAAATGGCCGCCACGGCTGGGACCGAACTTTATTTCTTTATTCGATTGCGCTCTCAAACAAGGATCTGAATTCTCATTCCAATTACCATATACCCTCAAGCGTAGGATGCCATTGTGCTAAACATAAATAGCCAACAAACTGTCGGAGAACACTGTCGTTCAGGTAGCTGAACTGATACAGCATTGGACATGTGATCGGATCGCGTAGGTTCGGTCCCTACTCCGGACGCCTGTTTTTCTCCACGTTCTTTTATTACATAAGACAAGCTTAACTTCACTAGTCTTCCAATAAATAAACGATGATAAGAATCGTTTAACTATCCCCCTAGGCTCTCTTTGGTGTTTTTGATTGCTTCTGGTTTGCCACCCACCACCCCGAACGCACCCACCCACCATTCACGCACATACACCCACACACACGCACACACACACACACGCACACACACAATAAACACACACACACACACACAACACAACACACACAATAAACACACACACACACACAACACAACACACACACACACGCACACACACAACACAACACACACACGCACACACACACACAACACAACACAACACACACGCACACAACACAACACACACACACACGCACACACACACAACACAACACACACAACACACACACGCACACACACACAACACAACACACACGCACACACACACACACACACACACACACACACACACACACACACACACACACACACACACACACACACACACAAGATGTACAAACATTCTTATTTACTGACAAGTCCTCGGTCACCAGTGCTCCCTTGGGTGTAAAGAACGCAGTACCGTACAGGTGGATACGCTTGCGGGTGATCCGATTTGAGACTTGTATGCGTCGGTCATCGTTTGGAAGGCAAGTCGCGCCTCCACAAAAAAACTAAAAAGACACGGAAGAACTAAACTTGCGAAACGAATTCCCCCGTTTTGAAAGCAACGTGAAACAAAAAGAGACGGAAATGCCGACTTGTGCAAACAAGCAGCGCAGTTGGCCGGTAGTCAGCTAACAAACCTGATTTTCCGGAAGCGCGTCCAGCAATTCAAGAAACGGTGCGAGCCTTCAGACGGTTATTGGGGCCATGTTTACTCGCCAAACGTTGCTGTGCGATACAAGCTCGCAGCAGCAGCGTTCTTTTCTTTATTATATTCCTTGTTCCCGTCCTTCGTTACTGGCCCCGCCTTCAGCTTCTATACAGCAGCGCATCTCTGTTTATTTCAGTATTTTTCTTCCTCTGCGTTACCGCCATCCCTATAAAAAACCGATAAAGCGCGCCTAGAACCGTTAGTTGAAACGTATAGCGGAAAGGCGAAGAAACGTCTTCGAGTGGATGTCCCGGAAGAACCGTAAACAACGCGTTCAAACATCTCAAGGATTTTCCCGATCATTGGACGTGCCATGAAGGGGTCCAAGGTTTTTCATGAAATGTCAGCTCGCTACCTTTTTGCCGTATGGACATTAGAGCAGCAATAAAGCCTTCAACGCCTTCCGCCTTCTTTTTTGAACGGCCGCGACAAGTGAGTATTCTGCTGCCTTTTAGGAGAAACAACAAGCACCCTCATCGTTGTAAATTTCTACAAACTAGGTGGCGCAGATTGCCGCTTTTCTGCTCTGGGCTTGGGGAAATAAGGTCTTCGTTTTCTCTCATCAAACCCAGCTTGTTGTGGAACATATGGTACTTTTTGAATTCTTTGGTTTGAAACGAAGGGGCGTCCCGTCGAGTTAGTTTGATTCTTAGAAATATTTTCGAAAGGAGAGGCGGACGCAGCAATGGAGAAACGAAGTAAAAGGCTCACTCGGTCATCGTGTTTGTCTTTTGAGCGCTTTTCATCGCAGGACTTCAATTTGACGCCCGCCGCTGTTGCGTTAACCGCGAAATACAGCGATCGATCGTAATAACGGGCGCCTCGCCTCGGTTTGCCTCCGTTCAATCCTTGCCCTCTATTTCTTACCGCTGCAGCGCCACACGGCGACGGCGGCCATCTGCTGAGCACACTTCGAAAGTGTTTATTTATTTCCTTTTCTGAGTTATTTCCGCTGCAAGGACTGACTGCTGTTCTTTCCTCCTAATTGGTTATTTTGAGGAGGGGAGTTTTTGCTTATTCTGAGTGCTCCGCTCCTATTGCTTATGAAAAGCGCTGATTGCTCCAAGGAGTTGTAATCGTCACCATCATCGTCATCGTCGTCAGCCTGGTTGTGTCCACTGCAGGACAAACGACTCTCCCATAGATCTCCAGCCCGTTTATCGAGTGATGGCTGTGTCCATGCTTTCCCACTAACGTTTTGTAGCTCACCTCTCCATCGAGTCCTTGGCCGAACCCGTATTGCGTTTAGTCCCCCCATAGCGTTGCACAATGGTACAATTTGAAAGTTAATCAAACAGCACAGCCGTTGCAAAAAGATCCCCCGGAGAACCACACAGTTTTATGCTCAATAAATTAAGGTTTTCATCCTCCTCCTCCACGTTCTCCCTCCTTCGCCTCCCCCGCATCCTCTTCTCCACTGGCATGGACAATGAATTGCTGAGATCGGTAGGTTAACACGATGTTTTGAACTCGTATATGTGGAGGTGGAAACCATGGTGTATGAATCGGGAAAATGATTTGCGGAGGGTACCGCACGTGTTTTTGGAAATTGCGTCGAAGAATTCCTAAACTGGGAGCTATAGCTCTTGCTAGATTGGAAATGAACGAACGAATGTACTTTGTTATATACAATTGTTGAAATAATGTGTATAATTATTCCATGCAGTCCCAAGCTGAAACGGACGAAACGCGTGGTCGAAGAATACTTTATTTAGTAATTAGGACAGAAAAAAAAGCAGAGAACAAAAACAACACAAATGCCCTCCCATACCACCGATGTGAATCTAGGGAAGCGCAATAATTTTGTAATTATTGTCCTGTATTTTTTTCAATTACTACATATTTTATTCTATGGAATTTTTTCCCATTTCAAGTATTTCCAAAAATGTCAAATTTATGGGTTTACCCGTCATAGCTACACCTTGGCTATAATATGACTGGTAGTGCGGAGCTTAGGAACAATTTGGGTGCCTGGGGATCTTAAACGTGCGCACATATCTCAACATATGGTCGTTTTTGTTTTTAACCTCTATAAGCAAAACGGCCGACACGCATTCTTCATAACTCAGAAGTTCTTGATACCATTTATTTTATGGCCGCGTTTTCCTGTGCACGTTTTTTTTTTCTTTTGGAACAGAGTAGGATGCATTCATTGTTGATTTGAATCTCCCGCCAACCATTTGGAGTACCTATCGGGATCATGCCCCTCTTAACTGCCGTATTTGTATGTTTTAATGCATAACTTTCTTTGCCGAGTACCCCCACAGCATGGACCGTGTAACGCCCTGCATTTCCACAAAAATGCAGATTTCGCAGGAGTTCCACCTGCAATCGCGATAAAGGAGTAAAAAGAGACAACTGGTCGCACAAAATTTTGAAAAACTCAAAAATAAAAAAAGTGCAAAAAGTTACGGAAAATGGGGAAACGTGTAACGCCCTGCATTTCCACAATAATGGAGATTTCGCGAAAGTTTCACCTTTAATCGTTATAGTAGCCTAAATAGAGATGATTGCTCGACCAAAATTTTGAAAATCTAAAAAAATAAGAAAAATATAAAGTAATTACGAAAACTGGCGAACCGTGTAACGCCCTGCATTTCCACAATAATGCAGATTTCGGAAAAGTTCCCAATTTAATCGGCCTAATGACGTGAATGGAGATAATTGGTCGAACGAAATCTGGAAAAACTAAAAAATAAGAAAAATATTTAGCAACTACGGAAAATGGCATTGCGTATAACGCCTTCATTTCCGCAATAATGCAGATTTCACGAATGTTCCACTTGGAATCGTTATAATAGCGTAAATGGATATTATTAGTCGGACGGGACTTAGAAAACCCAAAACCTTGGACTGTAAAAACTCACACTCGAGAAGATCGGCATAAGACTGCTACGCATTGGTAGACAACTCCCTGAATTTCTGCAGAATTTTTTTGCCTTGGCTATAAGCATGTCTGCACGTTGCTTCTTCTTTGCCACAGCATTTGTGAGCACCTTAACCCACACGTAACTAATAGGGCACTTAGAAGTACTGGGATTTTAATGAATGCACGCAACGTTTTCTCAATGACTCAAATTATCGTTCAAACTCTGTCTCTTTATCTCTCTCTCTCTCCCTCTCTCTCGCTCTGCGTTCCAGTTGCAGCATTGCGCCAGCACCTGTAACTTGAATTAACGTCTTACATGAGTGGCTGAATCACCACGGAAGCCTGCTGTTTGACTTCCCCCCTGACTCTTCCAAAATTGCTTTTAGTGGTTCAGGTAAATTGGGGGAGGAGGGGGAGGAATAACTTTAATTGGACAGCGTGTCAGCGCTAAACGCGCTGGATGAGAGTGGATCCCTCTTGACAGGATTCCATATGCTGCCTTCGCCACCTGGCCCCTGGTAACCAGCCGTAGCTGATCCTCCAAGGCGGGGCTGGACAGCAAGATCTCCCATCGCTCGCTAGGGGTAAGGGTGGGGTTCTTATTGGAGGAGTTGCTGATGAGGGGTGGGTGTTTTGGGCTGACGTCGCACTCTCCTATCATGTGGCGAAGAGTACCGAGCTGATTGCATAGAGAGATAAACAGACAGGCGGAAATTTCAGCGTTCATTCAGCTGGAGAAATACGGCTGTCTTTAACAGGATAAACGTAGTGCAACCTGCCAGTCCGAGTTTGTTGTACGCTCAAAATAGAAACTTTCTTCCGTCTGTCGCAAACTCTGCAATAATTACCCGCTAATCCTGTTACACTGCCGTGTCTCCAGTCTCGTTGCTAAAAGGCGTTTAAAGTCGGGAGCTTACAGGCGCACGCGCGATCGACTGAGCTTTTGAACACTTCAGAAGCATCTGGCGACGGTTATTCAAGCAGAAGACGCAGGAATGATCAAGCCCTCGATGTGCCGTCCGTTGACCCACTTGCATATGCAAATGACTTCTGTTTGATCGCCTGTCAGCCAGGCTAGACACCAAAAAAATTAGTGATTAGTCCGCCTACGCTAAGAATGGGGAACGGGGGCTGCACAGACCTTTACGAAACTAGAGTCAGCGAGCGCGATAGCGGATGGAAGCAATATTCAAAGCACAAAGCACAGTTGGAGTTCGGTAACTGCTTCAGCTTTATGAATTGGTCGTAAGAACGAGAGAGAAGGCTCTCGAATTAAGGGGGGGGGGGGGGGGTGAGGTTGTAGGAAGACCGTATTTGGCTACAAATGTGTGTGCATAATTACAGCGACCTGTGGCGGTAGTTAATTGTTTTGGAGACCATCGAATCGCACTGCTCGGCGTCGTCGAAACTTTTCTAGCTGCTGCTGCTAATGGATATCCCTTCCTGAGCTTGGAACGAAGCAAGAAACATCCTAACGCTTCTCGCTACCGCGTTGAGGATAGAAAAATTTTGCAACGCTTCCGGTCGAACCAATAGCGCTATTGTGCTTGTTACATCTGCGGTCACATGCTTTTAACTAAACTACCAGGACAGCGTGCAGCAGCCGTTTTTACCGAAGCCACTACTAACCGGTTAATCCTGCATGAGCATGATGGAGAAAGAAAGGAAAATGCAATGGGGGAATGATAGATAAAACGATTTAATCAAACGGGTGGGTCATGCGAAGGGCCTGACCAATCACCCGTGTGTCCTGATTGCGGCGCACGTTAAAGATCATCAGGTGATCAAAATTAATCCGGGGCCCTCCACTGCGGCGAGCCTCATAGTCCAGACGTAGCTTCGGCGCGTTAAACCACGCCATCGACCACAATCAACTTCAAATCGTCGATCCAGACTCTGAGCGTTGGCAGGAAATCTTGCACGCTCTCTGTTTCAGTCCTACGTCATGGTAATTGTTACAGATATCTCCATGAACTCAGCAGCAGCAGTCTGTCTTGCCGGTACCGTTACAAATTGGTCTCATTACACTTTATGATTCTAGTCACTAATGACGTTATTGTCCCACTGAACTTTCATCCAGTCAAAAAAACTTGACCAAATAAACTGAACTGAGAACAAATTCAGTGGCAAAAAAATGTACTCCAGCAGGAGCGGTTGGAGGTCAATGGTAAAGGCATTCGTCCTCCAGTGGACCTACATAGGCTCTTGTTGTTGATGACGATAATGATCGTGAACAAATGGCCTAAGGTTGGTAGGGAGACAGAGGGTGGTTGGTACTATTTGGATCAGCGTATGATGTGGTTAGGGCAAGTCGGCGAAAACCATCTCAGCGTTTTAAGAAGCAATAGTTTCAAATCTTTGTAACCACTTGAAGATGAGACATTCGTTTTATCAGAAGGGGAGGTTGGTACTTGTAGTACCATCTTTCCTGAATGTTGTGGAGTATTTCTACGCACAGGGCTGCATTACGTGTCATTGGGAGCGTTCAAAAGTTGCTGGATATTCGCCCCCCCCCCCCCCCCTATCACCGTCACACTTTCACGGTCACACAACCACTGCCAAGTAATATAGGTATACACTCGGATATGCTACATGTTTTTCGTCGCAGTCATGGGGCCGCTACGTTCGTGTTTGGTGGGTTTAACCGAAGTCTTCTTGGATTAAATTGTGGGCGGAATACTTTTCCTTGTTCCCTTCAGCTAAGCGTTTTTAACAAATACCGCAGGGAAAAGCGGAATTCGAGTACGCAATAATGCGACAGTACCGCATCGGTCTCACACACGCATCTGGACAATACGGCCCTCCAGGATCTACAGGTAGAGCATCAACCTTCGCTGGCACTCTCCCAAACAACAGTACGCTACCATTTCCCCTTTCCTTCTGCTTGACACAGAGGCGTCGGAACTATTTTTCGACTAGGGGAGCCAGAAAAATTGTACTACACATCATCATCATCATCACTTATTTTCCTTAAGGACGCATGCATGCTCAATATTGCAGGTGAGTAGGCTGAGGAAATAAGTCCAATCACCGACATAAAACCAAATCAAATACAGTCAAACTTTTACCAACATCACAGATTCTTGAGAGCAGTCAGAAATGTCCTAACGCTCCTATAGAACCAAAGCATAAAAAGACAATTACTTATTCTCTGTAAATCTACAGAATAAACCAGTGCTAACCGTTAACAGACATGATGAGGAGTCCTGTCTACATTAAAGTGAAACATAAGCAGTGATCTAAGAGCGAGTGAAGGAGACAGACACCCACGCTCGGAGTTCGCAACAGTGTCAAAAAGGCACTTTGAATAGCAGAATTATTCTATTTTTGCAAGCCAGCATTTTCGGAATCGTTGGTCTTTCAGTCAGCGGGCTTCTGTTTAGCGGGGCGTCAGCGGAAGTCTACTGGTGCCCTTTGACTGGGGCAGCCGTGCTCCCCCTTTTCTACATTAGTGGGAGCCCTCGCTCCTCCTGCACCCCCTGTTCCGAAGGCCCCTGAATCCAATGTACTCCACTTTGCTGTGTTTGTTGACGTCAATTGACGGCCTCCATACGGATGCGATGTGCTGGAAAACAGTTCGAGGCGCTACCAAGCAATCACCAAGAAGGCTCAAAAGGAACTCACCATCGCAGATGCTTAGACCGCGGCATTACCAAGCCATCTGTGTGCTTGACCGCTACGAATCCAGCATAGGTCGCCAACTTGCAGTGGCTGCGCAGCATGGTTCTGTCCCGGCTGTGGGAATGGCGGTGCAATTTACGGGAGTGACGAAGAGTGACACTGTGAGGAGGCCCGGAAAAGAAACGCGCGGAGATAGAACGTCGCCCATTTCGTTTTTGAAGTTGGGACGGCGTTGACAAAATAGGCGGCCACGTTGAGCGCCTATAATTTAATCCTGCTGTAAAGATGGCGGCGGAAGGAAGCCTACTCGTCCACGACAAGAAGGGAATGAGAAACGAAAACTATGCACCATTCAATTCCTCGAAAGTGGAGGACCAGTGAAGTTTTCTTTTAACACACAGCAAAAAGGCGGAACAAAGTTTAGGCTAAAGATATGAGCAAATTTTATTTTTCTTGACTGTTGACGGCTGTTATCCCGAGACCAATACATACAAGCGCAAACCTTTTATTTTGACTTTACGTATCTTCAGAACGGGGCCTGCTGATAACTAAAAATTGCTGCGGCTTAGCTCCGCTAACCATGGATATCCAAAGAGAATTCTTGGCTTAGCTTGGCTAAGTCATTGTTTCACTTGGTTAAGCATTAATTGTATTATTCTTCCAAATCATACCTTTGGACGAATACTCCCGCGAAACGCTCAGAGCAGACGGGCCGGCCTCGCTCTCTTTCATGGGCAAGCTTGCTTGAACGCAACGAGCTTGCCCAACGAGTTACGCGCAACGAGTTACGCGGTCAGGCGCGAACCAGCTGCGGATAACGCATGCGCGAAGCCGGCAGAGGCGTCGGCAGTGGCGAACGCGGTCGTCGGCGGAGCTCGGTCCGGTGAGTTCCGGGACACGCCACCAAGGGTACGACGCAACTGTGGTCAAACGCAGGATAAATTTATAAAGCTTTGCTTTAATATGCTGACAATAAATACCCATGCGATCAGTCGTGTAAGCTTGAAGTTCAAATTATGTTTTGAACAGCGCGGGACTTTGGTGGTGACCCCGTGCTAGAAGCACGCAAACACGGACGTTAGTTTTCCAACGTTTCGCGCTTCGAAGACACGTGGAGCCTCGCGAGTTTTCGTTCGCAGGTAAACAAATACACGGAACCCTAGCCACATAGGCTTCTTCAAAAAACCCGTAGGCGAAAACTCTACAGCGGGGTTGGAGACGCGGCAAACCTCAAGTCTCAGCTTGTTTTATTCGACGGCAGAACAGATAACACCCTGCCACAGTCTGCCGGAGACACACATTCGGTAGCAGCGCAGGCGCTGTGGCCCTGCATGAGAACTTCGTAAGCAGAGTCAACGCACCGATGATTATGTGCGTGCCGCCGCGGCATTAAACTCATGGCGGCTTCGACTGCGCAACGCCAGCGCCAAGCAGTAAATTGCACAAATCGAGCTGGCACTGCCTTTTCCGAGAAACTGCGCGAAACGGAGGCGCTGAAAGTTTTGAATTTGCATATCTTTCTCGAAAACTACCACATGTGTAACGACCAAGGGTGCAACGACTCCATATAATCCCACGCAAGTTACTCGAAAGTCAAAAAAAAAAAAAAAAGATTCTATATAATCCATATATCCATATAATCCCACGCAAGTTACTCGAAAGTCGAAAAAGAAAAAAAAGATTTCATGGCGAGAAAATGCTATGTGACAGAGCAAGCGCTCTCTTAACCGGTGGTGTGCCTGGGAATGCTAATTTTTTTTACGACTTTATCACAACGTTAATTAGGGCCAGCCCGGCGCTAACTCGGGGGGGAAAATCACGCCGCCCGCATTTTCAGGGCGAAAGTTTCTGGCAGAACATTTTCGATTTTGTTATATTCAGCCCCGATGCCTGTCTGCTTTCTTAACGACGTTTCAGGGCATGTGGAGGATTTACAAAAAAGAAAATAAAAGGGTATCCGATGTAGGGAACATACGCACGTGTCCGAAGGGCAAAAATGTGCCCATGGCCGATGATCAAATTAAATCGGCTAATTAGGCAAGAAAAATGCAACGCGCCATTTCGTAAAAATATGCAGTCGCATAGTCTTGTAGCCGCACACGCCAGTCGGGCTTCTTTCCTCTTTCGTTCCTTCTTTCATCGTTTCTCTTTTTCTTTCTTCCTTGCCTTATCTTTTTATATATTTGCTTCTTTCTTTCTTTCTTTCTTTCTTTCTTTTTCCTTTCTTTCCATCTTTCTTTCTTTCTTTTTTTCTTTCTTTCTTTCTTTCTTTCTTTCTTTCTTTCTTTCTTTTTTTACCTCTCTCTCTTCTTTTGTCCCTTTGTCTTTACCTCCTTTCCTTTTCTTATATTTTTCCAGCTTGCCTTTCTGCAGCTCATAACAAACGTTTAGAAAAGAGTATGCTTGAAGTCAGGCCATCATTTTAATAACGACGCATTGAAGTATGAAAAATGATTTCAGCTGTAGGGTTAGCCTTCAGACCTTAAACACAGTATATTTCATAGATAAGCTACTAGTCTATCTTTCGTTTTGGTTTAAGTTTGGATTTATACTAAGTGCGTAGTCCCACAGCAAGGCTTTCCTTCTTTTTGCTTTTTAATTTTCTCTACGACGTTAAGGATTAGCACATCCTCATTTGATTAGTTGCTTGTAGGGTTTAACGCACCGACGCAACGCAGGCGATGAGGCGCGCCGTAGTGTAGGGCTCCGGATTAATTTTGATCACCTGGGGATCTTTACGTACGCCGAAATCTCGTACACACGGGCGTTTTTGCTTTTCGCCTCCATCAGAAAAGCGGCCGCCGCGGCCTGGAATCGAACCCGTGACCTCGTGCTCAGCAGCACAATGCCTTAGCCACTGAGCTACCGCGGCGGTTATCTTGATTTGTTTGTTTGCGTTTTCTTGTTTGTTTTTTGCTTGCTTGCTTGTTTGTTTGCTTGCTTGCTTGCTTGCTTGTTTGGTTGAATATTTGCTGATTTGCTTGCTTGTTTGCTTGTTTGTTTGTTTCCTTATTTGTTTGTTTGCTTATTTGCTTGTTTGCTTAATTATTTGCTGATTTGAATGCTTGTTTGCTTGCGTGTTTGTTTGCTTGTTTGTTTGTCTGTTTACTTTTTTTGCTTGCTTGTTTGTTTAAGTCCTTTTGTCTTTGTGTATCTTTTATGCACGCGGGGCTTTAGAACCCTTCATAGCCAACAGAAACTTACCATGCACCGAGAGTTAGCTCCTTTGTGAACGCTTTTTTGCAGACGATAACCCGGTGCGCGCTTTCGCCAACTCAGCCAACTAACGCTTTCCCGTTAGTTGGCTGACACAAAGCTTATATTCAATTTTAGCTTATTATACTTAATTAACCGGACATAAAAAATATGGTGGTGCAGTCTTTACCGCCGGGAAGGCTTATTATTTGCTTTTATGGCCAGAAAGTTCGCCTCCTCAACTTAGTTATCGGCGTAAATTAAACTGCACCTGCTTTATTCGGTGTGGTTATAGCTTTTCTAGAAAAAAATTGATCAATTATTCTGTGAAAGTAACGCGAACAACGTTTTTTCTGGTGGTTAATACTGACCGGCAAATATATTTTTAAATGTGGCCCTTGTACATGATGAAGATTAATTAATAGATTAACTTATTTATTACTGGTTCTGGCGAGATCCTAAAAATTGATTGATTGGATGGCTTAGATGACGAGCTAAGCAGGACAATATTGTGCACAGTTACTTTCGCCTCCCCCTTCTGCAGTACTTGTGGCGCAGGCGAGGATTGGAAGCACGTATTATGTGAATGTACACGGTATAGGGCAGCTAGGTCGTCTTTTAATGTCCTTGGGCTTTGCGCCCTCTAGAGGATGACGTGTTAGTGCCCTTGGTCTAACTATAAACGAGTATCTCTCCCCCTCTTGACACGGCGAGGGGGGGGGGAAATAACTGCCCACTGGTAAAGAAGCTTCAGCAAGATCTGTTCGTATTCAACTTAACGCAAGGGCGGCAAGGCCAAAGGACAGAAAATCGTTTTTCAGGATGCGAATACACAAACAACGTTGTTATTTCGGGTAATACAACGATGAAGATATGCAACTGCCGAAAAATATTTGCCGCCAGGTATGCGCAGTGAATTTTAAACATTTCACACAAGGTTTGGCAATAATGGCTGTCAACGACATATAGTGCCCACGTGGTGTCGCTTCAACATGAGGAAATACTCAAAGGTAAAAAACACAGATATCAAGGAGAATTGGTAAGCGGTAGAAAGAACTACCTATACCTCGAGAGCAATCTTTAAATTTGCAGAATAACAGTGCGCGACTATAACAGAACCTAACGGTGTGCCCTTACTCCAACACTTAAGGAACACCTGCTCATAGCGCCCAAATTATTCCCTCGGGGTTAACTCAACCCTTTTGGTTTCTTCCTAAATAAATAAAAATTCGGAAAATCGACTTTAAGTGCCTTCCCTAAGGGCCAGTGCTAATGACACCGTTTCGCACAAAGAAACATATAGTTTGTTAAGCACTTGACTTTTCAAAAGTCTGATAGAGTTTACAGCTATTTGTTTGCTCTTTCTGTAGCTAACCTGACAAAAGAGTCCGCGCTATGCCAATGGGATGAAATGCGGAGGGCATAGTAACAAAAGCCACAGCCACGCTCTGTTCCCTGACGAGGCAGTGCCCCCGGTTGCGCGGTAATTTGTCTCCGAAGGTACTGGAAAACGGCCATCCTCTGGACGTGGCACATAAAAAGGTTCTCCGTGGTGCTCATGCAAATTTCATTCCGTTCGTTGGAGGAACGCGCTGGAAGCGACGACAGTGGCGAGGGAATCTGGGCTCGGGATACGCCGTTATCCTTACATCCCCAATCGTTCGTTCTTTAATCACAACACATGATAACACTAAGCAAAAATCGCTTCAAAAACAGCAATCAACAAGCTTCGGTTATAAAAGAGGAACTCAAGAGATTAACTTTATGGGCAAATTTCAGCCCTTAGACGAGGCTTTATGTTGAGGAGCCCCCCAAAGACTAATTCTCTAAATCGTTGCGCTTGAATTATTGATGACGGGAAATATCGCATGATTAGAAAAAAAAAACGACTTGAGAACAAGGAAAGTTTTGGGCCACACACACACACACAAAAAAAGCCGTGATAATGAGCACTCTAGCCTTTCAAAGATGCATGTTTACAGTTTATTAGAAGCAAGCTTACTACTTCTTGTTCTTTACTTAGCAGCCGAGGAATACAAGATAACATCAAATCAGGCTCCACGGCAAACCTCGGCGTCAGGAGACCACCCTGCAGTAGAAAAAAAAAACACGTTTTATTAACACCCATTTGCGGAGGATCAATAGCAAGCTAGGATAACTGGTAGGTAGATAAGTGAGTAGCGATAATAAAACATACATGCCGTTAATTACACACAGTAATGGTTTGCTGGCACAGATATTCATCGAGCCTAATGTGATTGGGCACACTTGTTTGGCTCGGAACTTTAGGTTGTAAAAGTTAATAGGCTTCTTGGATTGCCGCCGAGAATGTGCGGTCGTGGGCTCTGTTGAGAAAGTCAAACCCACTGACTCCACAGATTGCCAGTGACGAGTTGGTGGTTGTCTGACACACGGCTTTTCCCGACAAGAGCGAAAGAACGAGACAGAGGGATTTATATTTGAACAAGCCAGGTGCGGTACAGGTTAGAGAAAACGAACAAAGGTGAGAGGTAAGTCAAAATAGTACAAATACGAGAGAGTTAGACGTTACAGAATTGGTACAGTTTTCGTGTACTCCACCGACCCCTTCATCGATGGCCTGACTACTTCCACTCAAATTTGAACAGAAGTGTAAAGTAACCATTCGAGTAAAAGGTATGCGCAAAAATGGAGCGAGCGCTCATTGCGTGCTGAATATGCTTGGTCCCATATCCAATACACTCGCTGGCGTAGTCATCTGATCCAGTAGCTGGCCTCGTATAGAACACCGTCGGTCAGCGACCCTTACCATACCAACGATGGCAAAAAGCGATTTTTCGGCCATTCCCGGAGAGATTGACTGTGGCGTCATTGGCCTTTACGGTCAATAGAATACCATTGCTGCCTCGTCCTTCAAGCTCCCTCTTCGACATGAAACTTGCGTCTTTTTTTTAACTTTTCTAGCGCATTGCCCGCAGCTGTCGCAGCTAGGGGCTCAATTTATGGAAGTGGTTGTGTGAGGTGAGGATTGCTGTGGCGCTCAATCCGCGCTTTTGACATTCCGAATTTATTGAGCAATGAAGCATCGTGATAGAAATGATCGAATGAAGGTGGGGTTTGCAGCATTTGGCGCTGCATTTTGTTCCTTTCTCCGGCACTGTAAAAGGAAATGTTATCTCAAAACACATTTTATGGGGCTCAGTCAAAGAAATGCGAGCTGTAAACGCCGCGATGGCACCCCCGAATTGATGTGCTTTCCTATTTACAATAATCTCCAAAGTTCTGAAGTTTAAAGCGAATTTAAATTCATGAGCGCCGAAGTCTTTTTTTTTAGCTGTTCTGCTTAGAAGTTGTACTATTTCGACTGTAGCCAGACTATCGTGTGATAACTATAAGAAAGCTCAAATTTGAGAGGCCTACTCAGCAAAATTGTGTTCCTCAACATACAGCTGAACACATCTTAACAAAGCTATCGAGATTCACCTGTTATTTTATTAAAAGAGAACTTCGTAAAGCAGAGGAAGCTTTCAGTGTGCGGGTGACTGCAGGGAAAATCAAAATTTTAAAATTTAAATATTCCGTTGTGGTTTCCGAAAACCAAGGTTAAACCAGAGTTATGGTTCATAGCTATCATTTCAGTACAGGCGATGATCATAATTGCATATCGCATTTAGAAACGACAGCAGTTACGCAGCAGGATGATCAAGATGATGATTTATGGTGGTGACGCTTTGAAGTAATTCCGGATATTTTTTGTTTGTTTATGCTCGCTTCTGCCCGTAACGCATTTGGGTGGCTCTCCGCTTTCTTGGGGACAAATCCTTAAATCACTGCTCAAATCATTGTCCTCAATGACTTTTTCATGGGTAGCGAGAACAAGCTGCAGCATCTCGCTACGCACTATCACGGGAAGAGGGATACAACCAGCGAATGTCTGCCATAAGCAGGAATGTGTGACGTCATTACTATCGGCGTCAACACTGAAGTGTTTATTACGGCCCTCCATTTATGAGGAGTAAGTTATCCCCCTTCCCCCTTCCTGTCGCGTAAGAGCGGAGAGCTGATAGGGATGAGGGCGAGGCTGATGCGATTTTATGGTTGGTAGAAGTAGGCATATACAAATTTTCGCTGTGCCAGTCGTGCCTTATTATTTCGGATAACAGGGAAATGAGAGAGACTTCCTAATCGGTACTCTTCTGGGTAAATTTTTGTCGGCTGCATCGCATAATGCTCACCTAAATGTATAACGCGCCCGCCTGCAGATCTTTTTTATTGCTAACGTAATTTTTTTTTAAAACCTCCTGTCGAGAATAGTAGAATAACAGCAATAGTATTATTTCTTTGCGAATATAACAACTTGTACGAAATGGAAAACGAAACAGCTGCCACTAAACTATTCCTATTTTTTTACCTAAAATAGCGTGAGCAAAGGCTAACGTTCGTAATGTGACAAGGTGGCTGGGTTAGTTGCTTCTACACAGTACAGTGTTTCAACTCCCGTTTACACACTGTCATATATGTTAGGGACATCTTGTTTCGAATGAAATCAGGCGCAAAAGTTTATGCGTGTTACCGCGATTTGCAACTCTGGAATACATCAATTTCCCACGAGCCCTTCATACGAGCCACTGACGAATTCGAGTTAATAATGCAATGTAGATGTAGTTCTGATTTAGCTAACCACATTAATTACAAAACACAAACAACTGTCCACCCTCGGTGGTGGCTTGTTCTTCGTAACGCCGATCTGTTGTTAAGACAGGCCTGTTCAATTATGGGCGGAGAGAATTTTCGTCTCTGTGAGTACGCCCGCCAAAGAGCAGCGTACCCTTCCCGGACAGCCCGCGCTAATTGAATCACCAGTCGCATATGTTAACGCAAGCACGAACTCTTACGGCGGTGCACGCGAACGCTTGTGGAAAACAGTCATCTCGAAAGTTTAGATCCAGACAGGCCGAAACATTCTGCTAGGGTGTGTGAAATATGCCTTAAGGAAAAGAACTTGCCGACATTCAGCGCCTCAAGCGAGCCAAGGGCAGCGTTTGCTATGCGGAAAAAAATGCAAAGCCTTTTTCCTAAAAGAACAATTGTTAAAACGCTGAACTTGCTCCTGTAAAACCTGAGTCAAAGCCCAAGTCCAAATTTCAAAATCCTTCGACCCTGTCGGAATGGTGCAGTAGGATAGACTTCGGCTTCATATAACTCGAGGCACGCCTGCTGGATTCCGACAACGGGAAGCGTTTCTTTTCCGGGGCCTTTTGCGTGGTTGGCTTTCCTGAACTGCGTCATGGGCGTAATGATGTGGATCTTGTACTTGAACTCTGTAATTTGAAGATATTAACTTTCGACCAAAGCTAGCTTCGCTTTTAGATGCGACGCTGAGAGGAGCATCTCTTGCCGGCGGCCCTGTCCTGCGTGCGTCCGTCGTCCGCGTCCACACAGCTGCGTCTCTCCTCCGCTCGCCTTGATGATGATGATATCTGGATTTTAATGGCGCAAGGCCAGCTAAGGGCAAAGAGCGCCAAACAAAAGTGATTTCATGACAGCGATGTGAAAGTAAAAGTAGAGAGGGTTTCAGTAAACATACACAAACTAAAACAAGCTAATGAAGATGATTGGTGTAAAGGGCCAGGATGTCATGATGCATGATAAGAGATGAGATGCAAAAAATTGACATCGGTAAGAAACTTAAAAACAAGCTTGGTGGAAAACATGGGCTCGTCTCCTAGAAAGTACAATGGGTGAAACGGAACGTGTTGTCTGTATAGTTGTGGGAAGTGTTTGCGTCGTGTTGTGTCAAGTGCCTTGCATTGGATGAGTACGTGGATTACGGATAGGCCCTCTCCACACCTGCTGCACATGGGTCTTGGAGATCCAGTGAGCAAGTGCGAGTGTGTTGCATGTGTGTGGCCTATCCGTAACCTTGCTAGGGTCACTTCAGTGTGTCTGTTGTGTGAGTCAGTTGTGTATCGTCCCAAGTGTGGCTTTATTACGTGTAGCTTGTTGTCTGACTGTTCACTCCAGTGTGTTTGCCATGTTTTACGTAGGTGTTGTCTGATGATTGGCTTCATGTCAGTGTACGGTACTGTTGCTATGTCTAGAGTGTTTCTCAGTGCAGCAGCAGCGGCCATTTCATCAGCAAACTCATTGCCCGCGATGCCAGCGTGGCCTGGAACCCAGCAGATGGTAACATTCAGACCAGACGCATACGCTGACATCAAAGATTTAAAAACCAGATTGACAATGTAATTTTTTGAAGACCTTTGGGATGATAATGTACGCACGACGCTTAGTGAATCCGTGAAAATGATGGAATTTGCGATGTGATGTTCATTGATGTGATTTAAAACAAGGAGTATACCATATGCCTCCGCTGTAAAAATGCTAGAATTCACATGCATGGTTTTACAAGCACTGAAATTGGGTCCGTGTGCAGCACAAGACACCGCAATGGATGTTTTTGAGGCATCAGTAAAAAATTCTGTTGCCGCATATTTCGCCTGAAGATACATGAAATGCTGCAAAACGGCAGTTGTGGGCACCGTGTTTTTCTTAAATTGCGTAAACGACAAATCACACAATACGGGACGAAGATGCCATGGGGCTATAGAATCAATGAGAGATGTTGTAAAAGTGTCTAAAAACGAGACAGAAAGTTCAGAGGCTTTCTCCCTCACCCTGAGCGAGAAAGGCGCAGAAATAGATGGACGATTTAAAAACAGTTGGGATGTAGATGTATCGTTCATTATAGACTTAATGGGATGGTGAGACATTGATGAAACTTTAAAAGCATATAGCAAATCCACATACTCGCGCTGGTACCCTAGACACCATCTGTCACACTCGACGTACAGACTTTGCACGGGGCTAGTCCGGAAAGCACCAGACGCAAGTCGAAGGCCCAAGTGCTGCACTGGGTCGAGCATTTTCAAAGCAGTTTCCCTTCCTGAACCATACAAAACACTCCCATAGTCTAACCTCGAGCCTACCAGGCTGGTAAACACTCGCAGCAGAAGTTGTTTGTCAGCACCGTACGAGTGATGCGACAAGACCTTTAGAATATTCAGTGTTTTAATACATTTTTGTTTTAGTTGTTTGATATGAGGGATAAAGGAAAGTTTTTCATCAAGGACTATACCTAGGAACTTGTGTTCTTTTTTGACCGGTATCGAGACACCATTCAGTTTGATGTCTGGATCTGGCCTCATCCCACGCCTTTTGGAGAATACAACACAAGTGCTCTTAACTGGGTTTAGCTTAAAACCGTTCTGATCAGCCCAGCCAGCTAGCTTATTAACACCAAGCTGGACTTGGCGTTCGCAAATTGACATATTACACGACTTAAAAGATATTTGAACATCATCTACATATATTGTACAGGAAATGGTTCGTGGCAACGCCTTTCGAAGTGAGTTCATCTTGACTATGAACAACGTACAACTCAAAACGCCACCTTGAGGCACACCATTTTCCTGCACAAAAACATTTGAAAGGGCAGTACCAACTCTTACACGAAAGGTTCGTTCTGCCAGGTAGCTATAAAGAGTGTTAAACATATTGCCCGAAACACCAAATGATTTCAGGTCGCTAAGTATCCCGTATCGCCAAGCGGTGTCGTAGGCTTTCTCAAGATCAAAAAAGACCGTTGCACAAAACTGTTTGTGGACAAAGGCATCCTTTATATACGACTCAAGGGCGACGAGTTGGTCGTTTGTGGATCGCCCCACCCTGAAGCCGGCCTGGCAGCTCTCGAGAAGACCATTGTATTCTAAGAAGTACACGAGTCTCCTGTTAATCATCTTCTCGAGAAGCTTGCACAGGCAGCTGGTGAGGGCGATGGGTCGGTAACTGGCGGGAGAAGACGGGTCCTTACCCTCCTTCAAGAACGCCACCACAATAGCCTCCCTCCAAGATTTTGGAATGTGCCCCGAAAGCCATATGTTGTTGTATAAGTGTAGGAGTGTTTCAAGAGTATCTGGGTGTAGGTGTTGTATCATTGTGTATGTAATCTGGTCTGCGCCTGGAGCTGAGGGTTTACATGTGCTCAGGGCAGCCTTCAGCTCATAGAGAGTAAATTCAGAGTTGTAACCAGAATTTGACCTGTTATTATCACGTAAGGACTTCTTTTCACAAGCGGTTTTATGTCTCAGGAAAGTGTTTGTGTAGTGTGCAGAGCTGGAAACGTGTTGAAAGTGTTGTGCAAGTGTGTTAGCCTGGTCTTCCAGTGTGTCCCCTGTTGTACTAACCAGGGGCAGGCTGTGTGTCTGTTGTCCTTTTAGTTTTCGTATTCGTGTCCAGACTTTGTGTGTGTCTGTGTATGAGTTAATAGATGTAAGGAAGGTGCGCCAACTCTCTCGTTTTGCCTCACGGCGCACACGTTTTCCAAACGCCTTGGCCCGTTTGAACAAAATAAGGTTGCCCGACGTGGGGTACCGTCGAAGGATACCCCACGCCTTGTTCTGGGCCTCTCGCGCCCGCCTACAGTCCTCATTCCACCACGGCCTCCGCTGGTTGCGCGGGGCACCAGAGGCGTGGGGAATGGACTTTTCGGCGGCGTCGAGGATGTGCGCCGTGAGGAGTTGGGTAGCTTCTTCAACGTGAAGGTGTCCTATGGATGTGTGGTGTAGTTTGGATGTCTCTGTAAATGTATTCCAGTTAGCTCGTGCTTCATTGAACCTATTATGAGAAGATGAACTGCTTGGGCCTTTACCTATATATGTAAGTGAGGTGGGGAAGTGGTCACTGCCATATGGGTCAGTGCCCACACCCCACTCAAGACATGGAAAAAGAACTGCGGAGCCAATCGCCAAGTCAAGACATGAGTATGTGTTGTGTCCTATGTTATGGTATGTAGGCTGTTTATTGTTGAAAAGGCATGCTCCTGAAGATGTAAGGAATTTTTCTATCAGGCGACCTCGGGCATCCGTTCTGGAAGAGCCCCAAAGAGAGTTGTGAGCATTAAGGTCGCCTGTAAGGATGTATGGTTCGGGCAGCTGGTCAACCAGCGCCTCGAAGTCGGAGCTCGTAAGTGAAACATCAGGAGGAATGTATATGGAGCATACCGTTATCAACCTATTAAATATTATTAAGCGTATTGCTACAGCCTCAAGCATAGTGTTCAAGGTGACAGGGTGGCATGCTAAGGATTTCCGGACGATTATGGCCACACCGCCAGAAGAGTGTGTGCAGCCATCCCTGTCTTTCCTGTATACCAGGTAACTATTCAAGAAATTTGTGTTCTTGGAATTCAGGTGTGTTTCCTGAACACACATTACACTTGGCTGATTAGCATGCAGAATCTCATAGACGTCGTCAAGATTATTTAGAAGGCCTCTGCAGTTCCATTGTACTATGTTCTCTCTTCCCATTATGAAGTGTTCGGAGCTACTGGACTGTGTTGTTTATGTGTCGTCTTTCGGGGCTGTGACTCTCGTCTTTTTTGGCTTGTCGGGAGGCTTTGGCGTCGGGACGCGTTCCTTGCGGTGCACCGCAGACAAGAACGGACCGACGTCCATTTCATCCTCGGATGTCCTCGGAGCGCCTGAGGGATCAGGCTCCTTGGACCGCGAACCCTTTGGGGCGCGCTTTTCCTTGCCCGCAACCACCGAGGGGTTCAGGAACGCCTCGGATGGCACAGGCGGTGCGGTGAGGGTGGGAGCTGCCGCTGGGTCCCCCAAGTCCATCTCCTCTGCGCCCTCGCCTGTGGCTTGGGACGCTGGAGTGGAAGTGGAGGATGCAGCATCGCTTCCACCAGACGTGGTTGACCCCACAGCCGCTGCTGGCTCAGCGAGCGGTGCGGAGGCGGGTTGGGCTGCCCGAGGCAACCCAGGGGGGGGCGGGGGCGGGACCAAGTCCGACTCGCGGTACTGGGTCCCCGCAGAAACCACACGCCGCTCCGCCCCCCGGCGAGCTGCGTCGGCGTACCTCCCCAGAGGGAAAGAGGCGAACCTCTTCCGCGCCTCTGGGAAGGTGATGTTTTCAGTGACCTTGATGTTAATGATTTTCTTTTCTAATTGGAACTTTTCACATTTTCTGGAGTAGGCCGCATGTGGGCCCTGGCAGTTTACGCAAAGAAGTTGTTGAACGTTACAGTTGTCAGACGGGTGGTCGTGCTGGGCGCATTTTGCGCAGGTAAGTCGGCCGCGACAGGAGTTTGTGCCGTGCCCGAACCGTTGGCACTTGAAACAGCGCCGCGGGTTCGGGATGTACGGCCGGACTGAACATCGGATGTAACCTGCGTTGATGAATTCTGGAAGGATGGACTTGTCAAAGGTTAGGATGAGGTGCTTTGTCGGTATTTGTTTATCGTCTCTGCGGATGGTTATGCGCCTGACCGCTGTTACGCCCTGACTACGAAGGCCCTCCAGCAGGTCAGCTTCAGATTCATTTAGCAGGTCATACTCGGAAATCACGCCCTGGGAGCTGTTTAAGCTGCGGTGGGGCGTGACTCGGATTGGCAGATCGGCGATGCTGGTTTGAGCAAGAAGTTTATTGGCCTGATCCTGGCTACTGACCTCGACAAGAATTTCACCGGTTCGTTGTTTTTTGGCCTTATACGACCCTCCAACAATACCGTCAAGAAACTTTGAAATGAGAAATACAGACTGTGAAGCAAGAGGTTTTGATTGGTCTACAGATTCCATCACGATGAAGCGAGGATAGTTGTTCGGTTTCGGAGGACTCAAGTTAGGAAGTGGTGGAAAAGAAACTTCGGTGCGGCCCCTTTTCGGGGGCCGATCACGTTTGGGGGGGGGTTTAGAGAATGCCATACATCATAGTATAGAAGCAGGGGACGGGGGTTCTTTCTTCTCAAACCTTACCCTGATAGCCTGAGAGGTCCCGGAGCTCCCTGCCTGGTAAACAGACAGGGA
The DNA here is from genome assembly GCF_048455015.1 of Haemaphysalis longicornis. Lineage (NCBI taxonomy): Eukaryota > Metazoa > Arthropoda > Arachnida > Ixodida > Ixodidae > Haemaphysalis > Haemaphysalis longicornis. The sequence continues at coordinate 95,185,234 of NW_027526225.1, read as the reverse complement.
GCCCATCCGCCGGAGCTTGACCTGGGCTCCGACGGCCACCGTTCATGGTTTCTAACCCTCCACCTATAAACACATCGCCACGGTTGGATCCAGCTTATGTTTGGGGGCTCGGGGTCCGCGGTATCGCCAGTACCGTCACCAAGATTGCTCAAGGTGCCCCGTGCGGGGCTCCGCTCGCCTTCTCTCCTCTCTCCGATAGCGAACACTCTCTCCCAACATCTGCGGTCGCGCTGCGCGCGGGGCCGCGCGCGGCGCTGCGCATGGCTGCGCACTGTGCTCATATTCAGTACTCTCTCTCTCTCTCTCCGTGGTCTCCTCTCCTTCGGGCGCGCTGCGCATAGAAGCGGAGTGCCGCGCTCCGGCCGGTCTCTCAGTCGACGGTCGTCCGCGCTTGCGCTTTCTCTCTTGCCGTACCCGACGATTGCTTGTTGCGACGCCAATGGAACCCCCTTCAGCGTAGCATCACACCAGGGTTCCCGCGGGGAGAGGTGGGCGTAATTTTTTAACCACCTTTCCCTTCCGAACCGATCACGATCATTGTATTTGAAAGTTGGTCTTCATTCAGTCTGTTTTGTAGAAAAGTAGCCATCAGTGAGGCTTAGAATGCTGTGCTTCATTATGGACAAAGTAGCGGCTACAGTAATAGTTACAATGAACTACAGCATGTAGGGGGGTAACTTTTTTGATTCTGAAGAGCAAAATAACTTTTGGCTGGTTCAATGACAGTTCACCAAGGAATAATGACAAATAACTGTCACATTGTGCGTAGCATTAACAGTTCAATCGCTTTCGGCCCCCTTCATCTTAGGGCGGTTGCCTTCTACTGCGTTGCAAGCCCAAAGCGCGAGACAAAAATGTGCTGTACATCTTTCGAACGCACGACACGGGGTGCTTTTCTATTCTACAAACATGCGAACGACTCGTAGGCAAGCGCGATCATTTCAACGCGTGCGTGATAAGCAAGGCTATGGGAAATAGCAGCTGCCGACGCCTTTTGCTCACGTGTAATAGCTCTGTGAGTCTCAATGGCGTTGCACAGTCCCAATAACGAGTATTTTTCATGTGTGCTAATGTCTGAACTTCTTCGAAATGCTCCCTGAAGAGCTGCAGGAGCTGCTCGTCTACGATCCGCGAGCCACGATCCGCCACCACCGCCAGTTCTATATTTGCGTAGCAAAGCTCCTGTGCCATTCAACAACTACCGCTGTAAGCCGACGACTAATGTATGCGTAGGATCCACACCGCTGCAGGCAGCGTCTCGGTGGTTTCTACCTGTCGGATGAATGGCTTTCACATGCATGCGCGAGGAGCAGAAACGACAAGTATCTTCAATTCGGGTTTTCATTCACGGCAAAATTCACCAGTGATGACGAACTCTTCCGCAACCCTGCGGCCTAAAACATGTGCAAGAGTCTAAGACAAAATCTTAACTTGGAACAGTTGTCCTAATGACTGTGCTTCAGTAGCGCAGCCGCCTAAGCTCGATATTCAGAAGCTCCCGACTGGCAAAATAGCGTTTTAGGGGCGAAGCTCCTAAAGCCATGGGTCTGTCCATCCCTTGTGTCTCGTGGTACGTGACCGCCGCATGCTTTCGGAGATGTCGCAAAGTGGGCCGCGTTGCACGCGCAAGAACCGGCTGCAACCGGAAGCGCAAACTCGGCACCGGGAGCGCTAGCTTGTCTGTGTTCGCCAACGGAGGCGCGAGCGCACGTGCACTGCGAGGAGGACATCACGCAAGAGATCACGCCACGAACGCAGGCAGTCGTTCTGGGAGATCGAACGAGACGCAAGGACCTTTGCTCGTTTCCTCTCGTCTTGTTCGGGCACAAGTTCGCCCTAAATAAAAGTTCTTTCTTTACCGTTTTGTCCCATCCTACGTGACAAATTGTGGTGGAGGTGCGGGGTAGTCCTCGATGGCGCGGGGTCTTTCACCAGGTCTGGGCCTGGGAGCATTGACTTCGAAGCCCCGTAGCCCGAGTTCCCTGTAGGCACACCGACGGTACTTGTGTCCTGCCTCGCCACAGTGGTAACAGAGGGGGAGTTGATCGGGCAACGAGTCACCGGATGGAGGAGGTGGTTTTTGACAAGGCTGCGGAGCGGAGGGCGCGCAGGGCGGCGGCAGCGCGTGCTCGCCGACAGGATGCCGCCGTGCGCGAAAGAGAGGCCGAAGCATCTCGTCAGGCTGCGCGTCGACGTCGCCAAGATCCTGCCGTACGAGTGGCAGAATCGCGCCGTGAAGCTGAGCGCCGCCAAGATCCTGCTGTACGGGAAAGCCAAGCCGAAGCTGCGCGTCAACGTATCCAAGATCCGGCCGTACGTGCAAGACGGGCCGAAGCTGCACGTCGACGCCGCCAAGATCCCCCTGTACGCGAAAGAGAGGCCGCAGCGGCACAACAGCGGCGCGAAGCGGATCCGCAGAACGTGAGAGTTCGTGAGGCTGCAAGCGAGCGCTCGTATCGGCAGGCAAACCCCGATGCAGTGAGAGCTCGCGAGGCGGCTGCAAAACGCATCAAGCGAGCTCAGCCCGAAGCTGCCGACGCGCGGTGTAAGCGCGACTTTCTAGACGTTTCGTTCGGCCACAGTTGTGATGTGTGCGACAGATTGTGGTTTTCCAACAATTTAGTCACGATTTCTTCCATTAAGAACGACAACGCTAGAGCCACTGCCATCGCCATGCTTCAGTCCGCGTTCCCCACCGCCGCTGTCAGCAGTGAGTACAAAGTTTGTGCGAGCTGTAAAGGGTCCCTGATGGCCGGAAAAGTGCCTTCTATGAGCGTCTCCCATGGTTTCAAATATCCACCGAGACCGGATCACTTGCCTCTGCTGAACCCCGTGGAAGAACGACTAATTGCGCCTCGTCTACCGTTCATGAGTATAAGGCGGTTGACACACGGGAGCGGTCAGTACGGCATCAAGGGACAAGTGGTTAACGTTCCGATAAACGTCCCCAACACTGTGCAATGTCTACCCCGTAACGTTCCCGACGACGTGGCCATCGACGTCCATCTGAAACGCCGGCTCGTGTGCAAACCATCGTACAGGAAAGGTCTCGTCAAGAAACGTAACGTCCACGAGTGGCTCAAACACCTCGAGCATTCTCATTTGTACAAGTACCTGCAAATCAAAATTGATTGGAACCGCCTCACGAACTTCCAAGACGACGGTGACGTGGACGACGACGACATCGAGCCTGTGCCGGAGGTTACCGACCTAAACGATTCCATGCAGGCGATGATTGCTCTCAACACGATGGCGCATACCATGATCTTTGACGACGGAGCCTGCGACATCACTGACAACAACAGTGACGGCGACGCTGCGGCGGGGAGAAGACGGCGAAAAGTGCGGTGGAGAAGGCGGCGGTAAAGGCGGCACAATCTGCAGCAGAACTAATCGAAGGTACGCACAGTCTTCACTTGGCACCCGGGGAAGGGCAGATTCCCATCTCTCTGCTCTTGGACGAGTATGCCGAACAGTTCTCGTTTCCACAAATATACCTCGGTGTACCCCGCGTAATTACCCGACCCAGACCGACCCCCTTCACAAAGGCGAGTAGCGAGATTCGTCGTACCGATCGTCGCGGAGTGCGTCCCGATCACGTCTTGTACATGCCCATGAAGGTCATGCGTCACAACGTTGCCGGCAAGACCATGACGTTCAGGACCAACTCCATCACCAATGCGATTACGGGGCAGCAACTCGAGAATGCAGAATTCATAGACGAGGTCCTCAACCGAGATCTCGGATTCATGAGAGGCATACCAAACACCGTGCAATACTGGCAAGAACGACGAAAACAACTCTTTGCAATGATTCGTCAGTTGGGTAAGACTCACGCATTTCTCACGCTTTCTGCCTCCGAACTGCACCGGGACAGACTCGTCGAAACGTTGGAGCGCTTGCGAGTGGGACCCTAAGGAGTGGCGCGAGCCGTTGGAGAATTGAATTCCATGCAACGCGTCGAACTGGTCAACAACCACCCGGTTGCGTGTGCAATTTACACACATCGAATCTTCAACGTGCTTCTTAACATACTGAAAGACAAGAGATGCTCCCCGTTCAAGCCTTACCTTGTGTTGGACTTCTTCAAGCGGGTCGAATTCCAACAGCGCGGTAGCGCACACATTCACACCATTCTGTGGCTCGATAACGCCCCGCAAGAAGAAGTGTCTAGCAACATGCCGCGCACGCTGGAAATGGTCGAATCGTTGCTCACTCTCGACACGGACCTTCTGAAGAGAGAGAGGACCCAGCTGCACGCTCACACCCACACTTGCTATAAGCGTGGACGCACCAAGTGTCGTGTCGGAGCGCCGTTCATGCCCAGTAACGACACTACGATTGTAGTCCCATTTCCTCCGACCGATGACGAGGCCGCGAAGGCACATCACCAGAAACTCAAGCAACGGTACGAGGACATGCACCACGCTTTGGAGAGAGGATCGTTCGACTCGTTGGAAGAGTTTCTCGCCGCGTTCAACGTTCGGTCCGACGCAGAATACATGGACATTCTGAGAGCCGGATTTACGCGTCCCTGCGTTCTACATCGTCGCACCCCGGCGCAAAAGATGGTCAATCCCTTCAACCCCTGGATCGCCAAGGTCCTGGATTCTAACGTGGATCTTCAGGTGATCCTAGACCATTACGCTTGTGCAACGTACGTCGTCGATTACGTGAACAAGGCGAATCGCGGCATGTCGAAGCTACACAAGGCCGTGATGCAAATTCTAGAGGAAAAGCCAGAAACGGAATACGCTGCCGTCGTACGCTCTCTGGGAGTGACCATGCTCAAGGGGGTCGAAATGTCGGCGCAAGAGGCTGCCTGGTTCCTCTTGGGTCAGGAAATGTCGGAAAAGAGCCGTGAGGTCGTCTACATACCCACGTGTTACCCGGAGGAACGAGTCCGCGTACGTAAGACCAACGAGGAATTGGCAAAAGTTGGCGCCTCGTCCACCGACGTCTGGAAGCTCAACATCGTCCAGAGGTACGAGGGCAGGCCGCCCGAAATGGAAGACGTTTGCCTTGCCGACTTTGCGAGCAAGTACAAACGCGGATACGGTCTTGCGAGCACCCCGTCATCATTCGCTACCGTCATTACAGTGCCGCAGATCGACCTGAGGATTACATGAGAGAACAGGTCCTCCTTTACGTACCCTTCAGGAACGAGACCGTCAACGTTCTCTATCATAACAAATACTTCGAGACGTACGATGCCAACAAGGATCTCATTGCTACAAAACATCGCGAATACAACATCGGTAACGACGACGACATTGTAGCTCAGTTGATCGAAGAACACAGGATACAGCAGCAACGAGAAGAAGATGCCCCCGCCGCCGTTCGCGACGATTCCGCCACCGCAGTTTCCGTTCCAGTCGCCGACGAAGACGCCGACCTGTTGCCCAACGAAGAGGTGGCGCGTGCCGTCAAAGTCCATGTGCCGCAGTGCGCAAAAGAGAAGGTGTCATGGATAGAGAGGCATATGCCAGACTCATGCGCATGACGAATGCGGAACAGTACGAGTTGCTTCGAGAAATCCTCCACAGACAAACGACGCCCGGAGCACCTCCGTTACGCGTCTTCTTGACGGGACCTGCGGGGTGCGGTAAAACGTTTCTCCTGAGGCTCGTCATGGACGTTTACAACCGCTATAACGATAACACAGCTGTGTACAATGCATTCGTCATTTGCGCGAGCACGGGAAAGGCCGCCGTGGCTGTTGGAGGAACCACCGTACACTCTGCCTTTCAGCTCACTCGCAACAAGAAGGACCATGGATTGCGCGACAGCGAACTCAATACCTTTCGAGTTGCTTTCCGTAACGTCAAGTGCATCATCGTTGACGAAGTTAGCATGATGTCGTCCGACATCCTCAATGCCATCGATTGTCGTCTCAAGCAAATCACACAAAAGCTAGAAGAACCCTTCGGAGGACTCGACGTCATCATGTGCGGTGATTTGCGCCAGTTACCACCAGTCCGCGCGAGCGAGGTGTACAAGAGGTGCAGAGAAGTGGGTGGCCTCTTCGGGACCGTAATCAAATGGCAATACCTCGATTACTTTCCGCTCGTCCAAGCCGTCAGACGATCCGATGTCTCCTTCTCGGCTCTCCTTACTAAGATCGGAGACGGAAGAGCGCTTCTGGAGGGCGAGGTTCGACTACTCGAGAGCCGTTTCATCACCGCAGAAGGAGCCTTGGTTCGTGCGTCCTCGGCGATAAGAATGTTCTACTCAAACGACGAGGTCAATAAATTCAACACTTTCGTTGCACAGCGAGCGGGAAAAGACGTCGTATCACTGAAATCCGACGACCAATACTTTTGGTACCGTAACGAAGACGATCTAGTCAGGGCAAAGGCAAAAGTTGAGAAGATGTCGCATACCGAGTTTGGAAACCTCCCTCGCGAAATTCTCATCGTTTTCGACAAACCGTACATGCAGACTTACAACGTTGCCGTCATGGACGGTCTCGTCAACGGGGCAGTTGGGATTCTCAAGGCGTGCGAGAGATCGGTAATCGACGGCCACTTCCCCAAACGCCTCTGGTTGCACTTTGACGACGCTGCGACCGGTAAGCTTACTCGTCTTGACTCCAAGCCACTGATGCTGGAAGCCAGGCGGAGCGGTCACGCCATCCACGATTCTTGGGTTCCCATCGAACATAAACCTGCCACAGTAACCTTGGATCCCAAGCTTGGCATTACTTGCAAGAGAAAGCAGTTCCCCCTCGTTCAGGCCAGTGGCATTACGGTCCACAAGTCACAGGGGGGAACGTACTCGTCAGTCGTCTACGAATACGGCAGAACGCACCCCCAGAAGTTGGTGTACGTCGCACTCAGTCGATGCACCAACTTAAATAACCTGCATCTCACGAACGCTAAAGGAGATCACAAATTCTACCACACAGATACAAATCAAGACATGGCGATGCTGCGAGAGTTTCAACGTCTAGAACAACATCGACTACCCACATTGACGCAGCGGTATCTATGATCGCTGCGAGAAGACGTTGACACTTCTAACGATTTCACCATCGTCCTCCTCAACGTTCGTTCTTTCACTGCCCACGTACGCGACATAGAAAGGGACCCCATACTGACCGCAGTCGACGTCCTGTGCTTTACCGAGACGTGGAACGCCACACAACCCTACATCAAAGGATACGTTCCAGTCGTGTGTATCGATGAATCGGACCGTCCTGCAGGTGGTGTCGCCATGTACGTGAAGCAAAATGTGCCTGCTCAACATCTCGACGTACCACTCACGTATGAAACTGACAACGGAGAATACGCAGCCATCAAACTCTTTGACTCTGGAATCGTAGTCGTGACCGTGTACCTCGCATCCAACCTGTCCATCGGGGACGTCAAGTCGTTCATAGACGCTGCGTTACGTGACTACGACGACAAGTACAAGAGCCGTCCGTTTGTGCTGGTTGGGGACTTCAACGTGGACCTCATTGCCGATGACTGGATCGTGCAGCACATGCTTTCCAAATACGCACTCAGATGTATCCATATGAACCCTACCACGATCCGAGGAACGTGTATAGACTTAGTGTTTGCAAACTTCCCATTGCAGCCAGTACAAGAACCTCTCTCGCTTCATTTCACAGATCATAAAGCCGTCGTAATGAAGGGACCTCGCAATCCAGTCATGACAACGACGAAATGAAAAGAACAAACGAAGAAACGAAACAACAAACGAACAAGAACAAAATAAAAGAACAAAATAAAAGTTGATTTGTACAATGTACGCACACAGTCTTACGTCTTTCTTAATGATGTAATGGGCGAACTTTCACGGGAGAGTTACGGTTACCGATGATCTCCCCCTCTCGAGCTTCGCCCCACTTATCATCATTCATTCCGTGGATATGGTGTGATTTTTTTATTTTTACATTTGCACCAGGAACCGCTTGCACTGTGTTACCAGCGCTGGAAGAATGGCGTCAGAAACACACCTTGAATACCCCCGAACACACCCACGCACACCCACAAGCACGCCTACACGCAAACAACACACAGAACACACACGCAACACAGCGCACAAGCAACACACGCACACACAACGCAACGCATACAACACAAAACACACACAACACACCACACAACACAGACACAAAACGCAACATACACAAACAACACAACGCACACACAACGCAACACACACAACCCACCGCAAAACCCAGCACAGACACAAAACACAACAAACACACGAACAATACACACAACACAACACACGCACAAACACACGACACCACAAACGCACACACAACACGCAACACACACTATACAACACAACACACACAACACAACTCAACACCCGACACAACACACACGCACACACACAACCAACGCAACACAACACATACACAAAACACAACAAACACACACGCAATACACACAACAAAACACGCACACACACACAGGTACAAACACAACACAACACACACTAAACACGCAACACAACACAACAGACAGACAGACAGACAGATAGAGACAAAAAACTATCTGCAGTGGTTGGTGCGAAGTAAAACCGTCGTGCCTGTGGCGCGAAACCCGTGGTAGGAAGTTGGGAATCGACCAACACCTCCCATCTTTCTTTTGCGCTCACAAACACACAATAGCAAGCAAGACACGCTCTGCCAGGGCTCATACAATGGCAGGTTCCTGCGGTCGTTACTCCTACTGCATAACCAATCAGCCGGGCTTCGTGAATGGCTGCAGCATGTGGCTACAACCGACCTGGAACGATTTCGGATCACGCCCCCATCCCCGCAACAAGCTGCCTCCGCCAGACAGCGTTTTCTGCCCCGCTGTTTCCGAGCGCTTCTCTTCCGCTGGGAATTACAGCTTTGACATGCGGCGTCCAAACTACCGCTCCGACGTGGGGCTTTCGCGCATTAGAGCCACCTCACCCGTGAATTGCTCGACAACCCCGAATCGCCGGAGCGGAGGCAAGCGGCGAATCCGTGTATTAAATGCCCCCTTTGTTCTCTTTGGGTGTGAAAACGCAAACGGCCCGCGGCACTAAATACTAAATGCCCAGTGACCAGGCTGATGTTTCCCCGCAGCCAGATTGGACGAGCAAGTGCTCGAACGTTCTCTCGAGCAACCAAACACCCTATGTGCATCGTACACCGAGAAGCGTGTGGAGAGAAAACATGATGCATCTTTTAAACTAGTTAGAAAACTTGGCATCCACATGAAAACTGAAACAAGCGAGGCTAGGACAGTTGACTAACTCTATAAATTGAGGACGACACAGCTAGCATGGAACGGAACATGATAGGTGTAGCATTAAGGGACAAGAAGAGAGCGGAATGGGTTAGGGAACAAGCGCATGATAGGAACATATTAATAGAAATTAAGAATAAGACACGGGCTTGGGAAGGGCATGTAATGCGAAGGCAAGATAATCGTTGGTCATTAAAGGCAACAGAGTGGATCCCTAGAGAAGGCAAGCCTGGAAGGGGGCGCCAGTAAATTAAATGGGAAGACGAGATCAAGAAGTTTACGGGAATAAATTGGTCGCAGTTACCACAGGACCAGTGTAATTGGAGATCCATGGGAGAGGCCTTTGCCCTGCACTGGCATGGATAGGCTGATGATAACAACGTGATAAAGGAAAAAAAGTACTATGAAGAAAATAAAAAATATTCTTGCAGTACGGCGATGACCACATAAATGCAGTGCACTCAAAGGTGGAAAATGAGATGACATATCCTCGGCAGGTAGAATCCAAGGAAAGCGATTAGAAATAAAACGAATATTTACCAACATGCTATCGCCTCCTCACATAAGTGGTGCTATCGTTCCAGTGGCACTGGCAAAGAAACTTTCTCCAAACTGTTCTGCAATTATTTGTGGTTTCGCAAATGATTTAGCCTAAACTGCATGGCAGGCAGTAACAACAGCGTTATTTTATCGCAGCTTTCAGTTGGCCCGTTCGTTCTCCAATAACTACAGAAAACCGCAGAAGCAGAAGGTTGGGTACGACTGACACCGAATTTAGTGACACATTTGCACGATGAAGCACCCGTTTTTAATAGCCTTGCGTAGAAAGCAGCTGTTATTGTTTGTGTTTCGCGGATAAATCGTTCCATATTTATGAACAGCGTTAAATGTCTTCCAACGCCTTCAAACCATTAGGCATTCACTCTGCGTATGCATTGAGCCCCTCACAGACCAGCTTCCACACTTAAAAAATTACGCCCATCTTCCCGCGATGGAACCCTGGTATGATGCGACGCATCGGGGGGCAAAATTGGTGTTTCCGTTGGGTTGATTCTCTAAATAGCGTGAAACGTGTTGTGAACGCGTACGATGTATTTCCATCACATGCGGGTGTTCCTATACGCGGGACGATGGGCGTAATTGTTGTGTCACACCACTCACTGAAGGGACCGTCGCTTCCATCATGTCTTCATCGGAAAAATCAAGTAAAGCACGAAGTAGTCAAGCATGAGGTAGTCAAAGCAAGGTCCCGTCAGTGCGAGAGCGAGCGCATGACTGAACCAAGGGGAGTGAAACTTCCTATACCTTGCATGGGGCGTGATATTCGCTCGCAGCGCCGGACAAACCCCTGGTGTTTGGGGGTGGTACTAAAACATGGCGGCGCGTTGCAGACATGCACTGGGAGACGCCATCTTGATGAGGACTGAAAAGCCAAGGGGGGGGCAATTTAGCGCCAAATTCAACTGGGACGCACATGCAAGGTAAATTGAGCGAGTGGAAGATATTCTAATGGCCAGCGCACGACCTTGTTCCTGTTGCGCAACCCGCACATTACCAAAAGGGCAACTGTTTCGTTCTGATTGCATGACGTTTAGCGCGTCCACTTAGTTTTGCACCACTTATTCTAAGTAAGACGTTGTTTTGGTTTATTAGCCCACAAAATCTACACACGAATAAACGGTACAGTTGTTTTAATTTTTATTGCCTAAATGTACCATTCATACAGTAAAAACACAACTTGGATATTTCACGCTATTATTCGCAAACAAAAGTGCACGGCAAATGGCCGCATGCTAATAGCGAGGTATCCAGCCAGTGCATATCTGTCCAGTGCCTTGTCTGTCCAAGGTCCGCGTAGTCTCTGCTGGTGTACGGGGCAGGACACAGCCGGTAGCTGCTGTATATCTGTCGAGGTGGTAAATGAGCCTGGTCCTGCCTTTTCGCACACTGGAGCCAAACGCGAGATCTGATGATGGTTGGTGTTTAATGGCGCAAGGCAAACGAGGGCAAAGAGCGCCAGAGAAGTTATTTAATGAAAAGAAGTGATTACCACAAAAGGTAGGTATAAAACGTGTAAACCGGACATTGTAAGATAAAAAAAAAGATAATGGTGATGGCTGGTGTATAGGGCCAGATTTGATTATGCATGATAAGAAATGAGGTTTAAAAACTTAACGTCTGACAAATACTTAAACACGCGTTTCACAGAAACCATGGCATCGTCACCCAGAAACAACGATGGGTGTAGGGGAATATGTTGTCTGTAGAGTTCTCTGAAGTGTTTGTGTCGTGTTGTGTCAAGTGCCTTGCATTGTATGAGTATGTGGACTACGGATAGGCCCTCCCAACACCTGCTACACAGGGGTCTTGGAGATCCCCTGAGCGGGTGCGAGTGCGTTACATGTGTATGGCCTATCCGTAATCTAGCTAAGGTAACTTCAATGTGCCTGTTGTGTGAGTCAGTAGTGTATTGTCCCAAGTGTGGTTTTGTGACGTGTAGTTTGTTGTCTGCCTGTTCGCTCCAGTCTGCTTGCCAAGTTTTACGGAGTTGCTGTCTTATGTGTGGCTTGAGGTCTATGTAAGGTAGTGTTATTATGTTTACTGTGTTTCGGAGTGCAGCATTGGCGGCCATTTCATCCGCCAGTTCATTTACGCCGATGCCAGAGTGGCCAGGCACCCAACACACAGTCACCGCAAGGTTTGAAGAATACTCCAGCATAATTGATTTCAAGACAAGGTTAACTACATGGTTTTTCGATGACTTTACGGATGATAATGCACGGACGACACTCAGCGAATCTGTATAGATGATGGATTTAGGAATATTATGTTCAACTATGTGATTTACAGCCAGAAAGATGCCATATGCTTCTGCCGAAAAAATACTTGTCTTTGCATTCATGGTTCTACCTCTTTCAAAATTGGGTCTATGAGCAGCACAAGACACCGCAGTGAACGTTTTGGAAGCATAACTGAAAAACTCTGCAGCCGTGTATTTATCCTGCAGATACATGAAATGCTGCTGAATCGCAATTCTTGGTGCCCTGTTCTTATCAAGATGCGTAAAAGACAGGTCAGAGAGGACAGGGCGCAGATTTCATGGTGGTATAAAATCAGTGATGGGTGTCTTGTGAATGTCTTAAAAGGGTACCTCATGCTCAGAGGCTTCCTCTCTTACCCTAAGTGAAGAAGGCAGAGAGATGGATGGACGATTTAAGAACAGTTGTTGTGAGGATGTGTTATTAATGGTGGAATTAAAAGGGTGGTTAGTCAGGGCTATGATATTCGAGGCATACAACAAATCCATGTAAATGCTCTGGTGATATAGGGACCATTTATCACACTCGGCGTAGAGGCTCTCGACTAGGCTAGTGCGAAAAGCCTCACAAGAAATGCGAAGACCCAGATGCAGCACTGCGTCGAGCATTTTCATTGCCCTTTTTGTTGCAGACCCATAAATGACACTTCCATAGTCCAATCTGGACCCCACTAGTCTTGTAAAAATACGTGAGAGCAGTTGCTTGTCCGTTCCATAGGACTGGTGTGACAAGATTTTAAGAATGTTGAGAGCCTTTAGACATTTATGTTTCAATTGCTTAATGTTAGGGTTGAATGTAAGTTTTTCATCCAACACCACTCCTAAAAACATGTGTTCCTTCATCACAGGAAGCGAAACGCCATTAAGTGTAATGACTGGGTCCGGATGGATACCACGCTTCCTCGAGAAGACAACACAGGTGCTTTTTTTCTGGATTAAGTTGAAACCCATTCTTGTCTGCCCAGCTGGCAAGTTTTTTGACAGCGAGCTGGACTTGACGCTCACAGATGGACTTATTGCATGATTTAAAGGTACCTGGCCGTCGTCTACATACATGAAATAAGAAATTGTACGTGGCAATGCCTTCCCAAGGGAGTTCATTTTAACTATGAAAAGAGTGCAGCTTAAAACTCCACATTGCGGAACGCCGTTTTCTTGTACATGAACCCTTAAAAGTGCGCTACCAACTATCACACGAAAAGTTCTTTCCGACAAATAACTAGCAAGAATGTTCATCATGTTCCCTGAGACACCAAATGGCTTCAGGTCACTGAGGATCCCATAGCGCCAGGCGGTGTCATATGCCTTCTCAAGGTAAAAAAACGCCGTTGTGCAAAACTGTTTGTGAATGAAAGCGTCCTTTATGTATGGTTCAAGGGCGACAAGTTGGTCATTTGTAGATCGCCCCACCCTGAAGCCTGCCTGGCAGCGCTCGAGAAGACCGTTGTACCCAAGAAAGTACACAAGTCTCCTGTTTATCATCTTCTCGAGGAGCTTGCACACGCAGCTTGTAAGGGCGATGGGCCGATAGCTAGCTGGAGAGGAAGGGTCCTTCCCTTCCTTCAGGAAAGCCACTACTATGGCCTCCCTCCAAGAGCGAGGAATGTGCCCCGAAAGCCATATGTTATTGTAGAGATATAGAAGTGTTTCAAGGGTGTCTGAGTGTAGGTGTTGTATCATGGTGTATGTGATTTTGTCTGCACCTGGAGCTGAAGGCTTACATATTGCCAGGGCTGCCTTCAGCTCATGAATTGAAAAAGGAGAATTGTAAGAAGTGTGCGACTTGTTGCTATCTCGCAGTGACTTCTTGTCCGCAGATGTTTTGTGTTTCATGAAAGTGTTTTTGTAGTGTGCTGAACTGGACACGTGTTCGAAGTGTTGTGCAAATGTGTTAGCCTGGTCTTCCAGTGTGTCCCCTGTTGTACTAACCAAGGGCAGGATGTGTGTCTGTTGTCCTTTGAGCTTACGTATGTGTGTCCAGATTTTGTGTGTGTCTGTGTACGAGTTTATGGATGTCAAGAAGGAGTGCCAACTCTCTCGTTTTGCCCCACGGCGCACACGTTTTCCAAACACATTGGCCCGTTTGAACAAGAGGAGGTTACTCGACGTGGGGTACCGACGAAGGATCCTACACTCCTCATTCACCAGTCCTCATTCGCCTACAGTCCTCATTTCACCACGGCCTCCTTTGGTTGCGCGGGGTACCAGAGGCGTGGGGAATGGACTTTTAGGCGGCGTCGAGGATGTGCGCCGTGAGCAGTTGCGTAGCTTCTTCAACGTGTAGGTGTCCTATGGATGTGCGGTGTAGTTTCGATGTGTCTGTAAATGTATTCCAGTTGGCTCTTGCTTCGTTGAACCGGTTGTAGGAAGATGGACTGCATGGGCCTTTACCTATGTATGTTAGTGAGGTGGGGAAGTGGTCACTGCCATATGGGTCAGTGCTGATGATGATGATGGTTTAAGTTTAATGGCGCAAGGCCGACATGGGCAAAGAGCGCCAAATACAAAGTTATTAGATAAGGAGGGAAATCGGATAAAGTCAGTTAAATACTATGAGCACGTCTGGTGTAAAGGGCCAGGGTGAAGAACGTGAGTGGTTAAAAAATAAATACAGTGGCTGGTGTATAGGACCAGGGGTAAAACTATGGGTGATAAGAGATGAGTTGTAAGAAATGAACTTCAGATAGGAACCTTAAGGTTCGCTGAACAGAGAACATGGCTTCATCTCCTAAGAAGTATGACGGGTGTGGTGGAATATGTCGTGTGTGTAGTTGAGGGAAGTGTTTTCGTCGTGTAATGTCGAGTGCCTTACATTGTATGAGGATGTGGATCACGGATAGGGCCTCTCCGCACCTGCTGCACAGAGGTCTTGGAGACCCCGTGAGAAGGTGCGAGTGCGTTGCATGAGTGTGCCCTATCCGTAATCTAGCCAAGGCGACTTCAGTGTATCTATTACGTGTGTCGGTGGTGTATGGTCCCAAGTGTGGTTTTATTACGTGTAACTTGTTGTCTGTTTGTTCACTCCAGTGTGTTTGCCATGTTTTGCGAAGTTGTTGTCTGATGTGTGGTTTCACGTCGGTGTAGGGTAATGTGGTTATGTCTACTGTATTCGAAAGTGTAGCAGCAGCAGCCATTCGATCCGCTGCTTCGTTCCCGGCTATACCACTGTGGCCAGGGACCCAGCAAAGAACCAGTTCAAATTTGCGTACATACACCGACATAATACCCTTGACAATTAGATTTACAACGTGATTTTTTGAAGACTTTGTTGACGACAACGCCCGCACGACACTGAGGGAGTCTGTATATATAATGGATTGTGGGATGTGACTTTGAAGGATATGATTAACAACAAGAAGTACACCATAAGCCTCTGCCGTAAAGATACTGGTATTACTGTTAAGAGTTCTAGTGACATTAAGGCCGGGCCCATGCGCCGCGCAGGACACAGAGGTGGCAGTTTTAGAGGCGTCCGTATAAAATTCAGAAAATTGATACTTCTGCTGCAAATACAAGAAGTGCTGCAGAATTGCACATGTGGGAGCTCGGTTTTTATCTACATGTGTGAAGGATGTGTCGCATGATACAGGGCGGAGATGCCATGGTGCTATAAAATCTATTTGAGAACTTTGTATGGTGTCTAAAAAGGAGACAGAAAGCTCTGACGCTTCCTCTCTAACTCTATAAGAGAAGGGCGCAGAGAACGATGGTCGGTTTAGGAGTAGTGCAGTCTGAGACGTATCATAAAAAGCCGATTTAAAAGGATGGTGTGGCATAGATGAAATTTTAAAAGCAAAAAGAAGATCTGTGTATGCTCGCTGACGTTGTAGGTTCCACTTATTACACTCCACATAGAGGCTTTCGACCGGGCTAGTCCGGAAGGCGCCACATGCCAACCGGAGCCCCAGATGAAGCACTGGGTCCAGCATTTTGAGGGATGTCTTACTTGCTGACCCATAAACAACGCTTCCATAGTCTAATCGTGAACCTATCAGGCTGGTAAAAACACGTAAAAGAAGTTGTTTGTCAGCCCCATATGAAGAGTGGGAGAGAACCTTGAGTATATTCATGGCCTTTAAGCATTTATGTTTAAGTTGTTTTATGTGTTGAATGAACGAGAGCTTTTCGTCAAGGACTACACCTAAAAACTTGTGTTCATTTCTGACTGGAATTGAGACACCATTGAGTTTGATGTCTGGATCCGGCCGAATGCCGCGCCTTTTCGAAAACAAAACACAAGTACACTTCACTGGATTAAATTTAAAACCGTTGCTATCTGCCCAGCCAGCTAGCTTGTTAACACCAAGCTGGACTTGGCGCTCGCAGATAGACAGGTTACAAGACTTAAAGGATAATTGCACGTCGTCTACATAGATTGAGCAGGAAATGGTTGGTGGCAGAGCCTTCCGAAGAGAGTTCATTTTTACAATAAACAACGTGCAACTCAAAACTCCACCTTGCGGAACACCGTTTTCCTGCACATGAACCCTAGAGAGTGCAGTTCCAACTCGCACGCGAAACGTTCTTTCAGAGAGGTAACTGGCAAGCGTGTTCCACATGTTACCCGACATACCAAAGGACTTCAAATCGCTGAGGATGCCGTACCGCCAAGCAGTGTCGTACGCCTTTTCAAGATCAAAGAATACTGTCATACAGTACTGCTTATGCAGGAAAGCATCTTTAATATATGACTCTAACGCAACGAGTTGATCGTTCGTAGATCGCCCCGCCCTAAAGCCCGCCTGGCAGCTCTCGAGAAGACCGTTGTACTCTAAGAAGTACACGAGTCTCCTGTTTATCATCTTCTCGAGGAGCTTGCACAGGCAGCTTGTCAGGGCAATGGGGCGATAACTGGCGGGAGAGGAAGGGTCCTTTCCTTCCTTCAGGAAAGCAACTACGATAGCCTCCCTCCAAGAGCGAGGAATGTGCCCCGAAAGCCATATGTTGTTGTATAGATGTAGGAGTGTTTCAAGAGTGTCTGGGTGTAGGTGTTGTATCATGGTGTATGTGATTTTGTCTGCACCTGAAGCTGAAGGCTTACATGTGCTCAGAGCAACCTTCAGCTCATGAATTGAAAAAGGAGAATTGTAAGAAGTGTGCGACTTGTTGTTATCACGCAGGGACTTCTTTTCTACAGATGTTTTGTGTTTCATGAAAGTGTTTGTGTAGTGTGCTGAACTGGACACGTGTTCGAAGTGTTGTGCAAGTGTGTTAGCCTGGTCTTCCAGTGTGTCCCCTGTTGTACTAACCAGGGGCAGGCTGTGTGTCTGTTGTCCTTTTAGTTTTCGTATTCGTGTCCAGACTTTATGTGTGTCAGTGTACGAGTTGATGGAAGTGAGGAAGGTGCGCCAACTCTCCCTTTTCGCCTCACGACGCACTCGCTTTCCAAAAGCCTTTGCCCGTTTAAAAGAAATGAGGTTATGTGACGTGGGGTACCGGCGAAGGACACCCCACGCCTTGTTCTGGGCCTCTCGCGCCCGCCTGCAGTCCTCGTTCCACCAGGGCCTCCTTGGGCTGCGGGACCCACTGGAGGCCTGGGGGATGGACTTTTCGGCGGCGTCGAGGATGTGCGCCGTGACGAGTTGGGCGGCTTCCTCCACGTGTAGGTGTTTTATGGTTGTGTGGTGTAGTTTAGATGTTTCTGTGAATGTACTCCAGTTTGCTTTGGATTCATTAAACCTGTTATGGGAAGATGGACTGCTCGGGCCTATACCTATATACGTTAATGAAGTGGGGAAATGGTCACTACCATATGGGTCCGTGCCCACACCCCACTCAAGACATGGAAAGAGAACTGCGGAACCAATAGCCAAGTCAAGATGAGAGTATGTATTGTGTCCTGAGTTATGATATGTAGGCTGTTTTTTGTTGAAAAGGCATGCTCCGGAGGATGTAAGAAACTTCTCCAACAGGCGACCTCGGGCATCCGTTCTGGAGGAGCCCCAAAGAGAGTTGTGTGCATTAAGGTCGCCTGTTAGGATGTACGGTTCGGGCAGCTGGTCGACCAGCGCCTCGAAGTCAGAGCTCAAAAGTGTGACATCAGGAGGAATGTATATGGAGCATACCGTTATCAACCTATTAAAAATTATTGTGCGTATTGCTACAGCCTCAAGGACGGTGTTGAGAGCGACAGGGTGGCATGCTAGGGATTTTCGGGCTATTATGGCTACACCGCCCGAAGAGTGTGTGCAGCCATCCCTGTCCTTTCTGAAGACCATGTACCTATTTAAGAAATTTGTGTGCTTGGAATTCAAATGCGTCTCCTGAAGACACATCACACTTGGCTGATTAGCATGCAGTATTTCGTATACATCGTCAAGATTTTTAAGAAGGCCTCTACAGTTCCATTGAATTATGTTTTCTTTTCCCATTATTTAGTGTGAGAGCTACTGGAGTGTGTGTGTTTGTTTATGTGTCGTCTTTCGGGGCTGTGACTCTCGCCTTTTTTGGCTTGTCGGGAGGCTTTGGCGTCGGGACGCGTTCCTTGCGCTGCGTTGCAGGCAGGAACGGCCCGACATCCATCTCGTCGTCGGATGTCCGAGGGGTGCCCGACGGACCGCGCCCCCTGGACTTGGCCCCCCCTCGGGAGCCCTTCGTTTGAGCCGCCACCGCCGAGGGCGTCCGGGGCGCCAGAGGTGGCACAGGCGGTGCGGTGGCGGTGGGAACCGGTGCGGTGCCCGTGGTGTCCATCACCTCTGTACCCTCCAACGCACTGGAGGGCGGGGAGACAGAGGCGGGAGCGGCACCGGTCCCGACGGAAGAGGTTGCCACCACAACTGCTGCTGCCTCAGCAAGCGGCGTGGTGGCGGGTTGGGCTGCCAGAGGCAACCCAGGGGGGGGCGGGCGAGGGACCAGGTCAGACTCGCTGAACTGGGTCCCTGTGGAAACGAGCCGCCGCTCCGCCCCCCGGCGAGCCGCGTCGGCGTACCTCCCCAGGGGGAAAGAGGCGAACCTCTTTCGCGCCTCTGGGAAGGTGATGTTTTCAGTGACTTTGATGGTGATGATTTTCTTTTCTAGTTGAAATTTTTCGCACTTGCGGGAGTATGCCGCATGCGGCCCCCCGCAGTTTACACAAGTGAGAGTTTCGGCTGAGCAGTTCTCGCTCGGATGATCGTGCGCCGCGCACTTTGCACACGTCGTTCGGCCACGGCAAGAGTTCGTACCATGCCCGAACCACTGGCACTTAAAACAGCGCCGCGGGTTCGGGATGTACGGACGGATGGAGCAACGGATAAAACCTGCATTTATGTATTGTGGAAGAATTGCGCGGTCGAAAGTCAAGATAATGTGTTTGGTGGGAATCTCCTTGTCGTCTCTGCGGATGGTGATGCGTCTCACGGCAGTGACGCCCTGATCCTTCAAGCCGGCAAGGAGATCCGCATCGGTTTTGTTCAGGAGGTCTGTCTCGGATATCACACCCTGCGAGCTGTTGAGGCTCCGATGGGGTGTGACCCGGATGTCAAGATCAGCCAGTCTAGTCTGAGCTAGAAGCTTTGCAGACTGCTGCTTGTCATTTATTTAAATTAAGAGTTCACCAGACCTTTGTTTTTTGTATTTATACGATTTTCCTACTATGGCTTCAAGATACTTGGCGATCAAGAAGACTGACTGAGATGCAAGAGGGTGGGTTGGATTGAGGGATTCCATCACAAGAAATCGAGAAAAATGGTCCGGTTCAGGAAAGGTTAACGACGGCAACGGAGGAAAGGATACTTCGGTGCGGCCCCTTTTCAGGGACCGATCACGGTTGAGGGGGGGTTTTAGACAATACCATAAAGCATAGTATAAAAGCAGGGAGACGGGGGTACTTTCTTCCACAACCTTACCCTGATAGCTGAGGAGGTCCCGGAGCTCCCTGCCTGGTAAACAGACAGGGAGCCCATCCGCCGGAGCTTGACCTGGGCTCCGACGGCCACCGTTAGAGGTTTCTACCCTTCACCTTAAAAACACATCACCACGGTTGGATCCAGCTTATGTTTGGGGGCTCGGGGTCCGCGGTATCGCCAGTACCGTCACCAAGATTGCTCAAGGTGCCCCGTGTGGGGATGGGTCAGTGCTTACACCCCACTCGAGAAGAGGAAATAGAACTACGGAGCCAACAGCCAAGTCAAGATATGAGTGTGTTGTGTCCTATATTAACGTATGTGGGCTTATTTTTGTGTAAGAGGCATGCTCCTGAAGATGTGAGGAATTTCTCTATCAGGCGACCTCGGTCATCCGTGCGTGAAGAGTCCCAAAGAGAGTTGTGCGCATTAAGGTCGTCTGTTAGGATATATGGTTCGGGCAGCTGGTCAACCAGCGCCTCGAAGTCAGAGCTAGAAAGCACAAAATCAGGACAAATGTATATGGAGCATACCGTTATCAACCTATTAAAATTATTGTGCATATTGCTACAGCCTCAAGGATGGTGTTAAGAGTGATAGGGTGGTATGCTAGGGATTTCCTGGCTATTATGGCTACACCGCCCGAAGAGTGTGTGCAGCCAACTCTATCCTTTCTGAATACCATATGGCTATTTAAGAAATTTGACTGATTGGAATTTAAATGTGTTTCTTGGACACACATTAAACTTGGCTGATTAGCATGCAGAATCTCACACACATCGTGAAGATTATTCAGAAGGCGTCTACAGTTCCATTGAACAATATTTTCTCTTCCTATTATTATGTGTTCAGAGCTACTGGAGTGTGATTATTTATGTAGAGCCTTTCGGGGCTTGGACTCTTGGAAGGCGTTTTCTGGCCTTCTCTACTGACCTGGACGTCGCAGCCCGTTTCTTCCGCTGCGATGAAAGCCGGAAGGGCTCGACGTCCATGTCGTCATCTGAAGGCAAGGAGGTGCCCAGCGGACAGGGCCCCCTTGACGTGGTACCTTTTGGGATGTTCTTTGCCTGCGCTGCCAGTGCCGAAGGCGTCGGGAGCACCATAGATGGCACAGGCAGTGAGGCGGGGAAGGGGATCGCTGCGACTGCCTCCGTCTCCATCTCCGTGCCCTTGCATGTGCTTTGGGCCGGTGGAGAGGAAGTAGTGGATGCAGCGGCATCCCCAACAGACGTTGTTGCCACCTCAGCCGCTGCTGGGTGAGCGAGCGGTGCAGAAGCTGGTTGGGCTGCCCGGGGCAACCCTGGGGGGGGGGGGGCGGAGGCGGGACCAAGTCCGACTCGCGGTACTGGGTCCCCGCCGAAACCAGACGCCGCTCCGCCCCTTAGCGAGCTGCGTCGGCGTACCTGCCCAGGGGAAAAGAGGCGAACCTCTTTCGCGCCTCCTGGAAGGTGATGTTTTCCGTGACTTTGAGGTTGATGATTTTCTTTTCAATTTTGAATGTCTCGCAGGCTCGCGAATACGCGCCGTGAGGTCCTTGGCAATTCACACAAAGCAATTGATTAGAGGGCCAATTATCAGAGTGATGACCTTGTTGCGCGCACTTGGCGCAGGTTAGTTGGCCCCGACACGATTTGGTACCATGCCCGAACCGCTCGCACTTGTAACAGCGCCGCGGATTCGGGATGTACGCTCGGACAGAGCACCGGATGAATCCTGCATTGATATGGTTTGTCTGGACGAGTTGAACGGTCGAATGTGAGAATGATGTGCCTGGTAGGTATTTTCTTATTATCTAGCCTTATGGATATCCGCCTGACTGCCGTCACACCCTGATTTCTCAGGCCTTCTAGAAGATCGGCTTCCGTCTCGCTTACCAGATCTGACTCAGATCACGCCCTGCGAGCTGTTGAGGCTGCGGTGGGGCGTGACCTTGATGCCAAGATCGGCAATACGGGTCTGGCTCAGGAGATTTGTGGCCTGTCTGGGTCGTGACTTCTAGAAGCAACTCTCCAGTTCCTTGCTTTTTGGTTTTGTAGTGTTTACCGATTACTCCTTCTATGAATTTCGTAATCAGAAACACGGACATTGAGGCAACTGGCTTGTCTTTTTCAAGGGATTCGATAATCAAGAATCGGGGATAATTATCAGGTTTCGGGAGCGGGAAAGTTGGAAGGGGTGGGTACGTAACATCGGTGCGGTCCCTTTTCAAGGACCGATCGGGTTTACGGGGGGGGTTTTGATTTATCCATGTGGCATTGGGAAAAGTAGGGGACAGGGGTACTTTCTTCGCAAACCTTACCCTAATAGCTTGAGAGGTCCCGGAGCTCCCTGCCTGGTAAACAGACAGAGAGCCCATCCGCCGGAGCTTGACCTAGGCTCCGACGGCAACCGTTTGAGGTTTCTACCCTTCACCTTAAAACCCATTACCACGGTCAGTTACAGCGTGAGTATGCGGGCTCGGGGTCCGCGGTATCGCCAGTACCGTCACCAAGATTGCTCAAGGTTACCCGTGCGGGCCAAACGCGAAATCTGGAACATCAACAAGCACGTTTGTATATTTGGGTTAGAATGAATACTAGCTTTATTGCCGCTTTCAGGCGACCATAGTTTCGAGTGAAAACTGGCATCCGTATCCGAAATAAACGTTATCTGATATATTAGGAATGTTTTTTTCTTAAATTGATTTCAGCTACAAAGAAGACTTGTGACAACACCAATCGTAAAGGCAAATTCCAAATGAAAATCAGCCTTTATTATTAGGAGACACGGATACGTTTTTCTATTTGTGCGATCATAACGTTCGGTGGCAACGACCCACCTTTCCTCCTAATCCAAAATAAATTTTTGCAGACCCAGGTATCCCACACCAGAATTGCTGAGAAATTATTTATGCATATATACTCTGGCGCACTATGTATTCCTCAGGTATTTCTCGGGCCCTCCAGTAAACCGGTTATAAAAACCTTTTTTAAAACTCTAATAAATTACTAGCAAAAGTTAAGCCTATTTATCGGCTTATAGCTGTAACTGCGTTCTTGTGAATAAATCTCTCTTGTACTTACAGATGAAATTCGAAGCACGGACCTGAAGCGTAAATTATCAATTATAAGTGGCGGAATTATAGTTATGATTGTACTATATACATATACAGTTTGTATATTTATTGCTACATATTCATTCAGCCATGTTCCGCTGACTCACGTGAAGAGAAAATGCAGAACACACAATTGAATCGCAACAAAATAATTTATGTAGTCACTACTTAGTTAACATAGAGCTAACAACACGATATGAACCTACGGACCCACCCTTTGAGCCATAAGTGTGTGCGAGATGCCTTCATCCAGCTGTGCACATAAATAGGCTGATAATAATAACGATAACAATATTACTGATAATATTTATAATAATCACAATAATATTATAATAAAAATAACAACGACGCATGCTACGAAAACAAACTAAACGCAGACAGTAAAAAGATAATAAAAAGAGTACAGATAAGCTCAAACTGTTGCATTAGTTGTTGTATATGTTGCCTCATACACATTTTGCTGCATACCGTGCATTCACTTGCGCTAAAATGAAAAACACACGATCGAAACGCATTAAATCAATAACGCACGTATAAACAAACGTGTGTAGCTAACGAAAACATGGCAATAATTACCAGATTCTTTGCCGCGCATTTCTTGCATAATTCAAGAATCGAAGAAGACAATCAGAATGTAATAAATAAATAGTGCACGTGCATTCTCATTTCAATTATAAAGATACCGCTGTAACCGCATCCTGCTATCTCGGGCAAGCGTAGAAAAGCAAAACGAGCAGCATGCAGATCGTACCTTTCGTCCGCCGGGATCCAAAAGAATTTTACGCGACCTGGCATGAAGACTTTTGACACCACTCAGTACAGCACGATATGTGATGACGGCGCGAATCCATTCACGCGTCTGCTTCGATGAAACGAACTTTGCGGTGGTAAAAAAGGCCATCGGAACACCGTGGATTGTAGCATACCGGTGGGCTCGACAAGAAACGCCCCTTTTCAGCGGTGTGAAGTAGAAAGGCGCGGTTCCCATTTTCCACTCCGGGTGGCGCTCCTATTTTCGCAATCACGAACTTCAACTTTTAAGCTCACTTGCATATTAAAAACTCCGTAATTAATAAGTAACCTGGTAATAAATATAAAATGCAACAACAACGTTCATTTATGCTCGTATGTAGTACAGCCCCCAAACGTTAGGATCGCTGCAGTCACGGGACAGAAAAACGGTGGAGTTTCATCCCCCTGACTGAACCGCCGCGGCGCGATACCCGCTTTATATTCACAGCGCGCATGCGCGCACTTGCGCGCACCGAAGCAGTTGTTAACGCAGCGAAGCGCGCGCCAAACAAGCGCAGCAACTGTGGTTTGCTAATTAGCCGGAGTGAGAGTGTTGCACACAGCTGTGGGAGAGAAGAACGGAGGAGGGATGCGGACGGACGCCGCGACGACGACGCAGGAGGGACAAGCCCGAGAGCAAGAGATGCGGCGCATCTAAAAAAATGTAAAAAGAGAAAATTACAGGTTTCTCCCCCGGCCAAGCGAGTTTCTCCCTTTAGCTCATTAAGTGTGGCGACTCTGTAGGGCCTCTACAAAACACCGAAACTGGGGAGTAAATATTCTCACCTGCCATGTGGATTCTGCAGACGCCGTCGACGCCGACAACAAAAGCGTTCTTAATTACACGACGACTGTGTGCAACAACGCCACTGCAATGTGCTGCTTCCTTGTCCTGTTACTGTCGTTTTATTAGCGAAAGCTACACTACGCTACATCGGGAACTCTTCGCGAGGTGAACAGTTTCGACTTTGGAGCCAGAGGTCAAACCACACCCCCTACCGCAAGCGCCCGGCACGGAGCAGTCGCCTGATTGCGGGGAGAGATATGCGGCAGGGGAGGGGTAGGCTCATTCTTGAATGAAACCAGAGCGAAATTAGACAAAAGAAGTGGAACGCAAGGGCAGCCGCTCGTTTAAAAGGTAAAGTTAAATATCAAGAAGACTGAATATACACATAACACAAAACAATACAAAACACTGCGCATGAGCCAAACAAGTTTACAAAAGCCACAGTGATAAGGAAACTAGACACCGGTCACAGTCAAGGCCGATGCAGATATGCCTTCTCTTGGGATGAAGACACACGCTAGCTAGGCTGACACACCTTTCTACTTTTTCTGCTATGTGAAACACTTCCAAAATTTCCCGGGACGTTTATTAGAATGTCAGTAGCAGAAAAATCCGCGGCACTTTCTACAATGCGAAGAAAGATGGGATGATGGGGGTCCCTTAAATGACAATGCATGCTCTCTCAAACGCGCATTGGTGCAATTTGTGTTCCACTTCCTTTGTGTTTGTTTAAGTTCGCACTGGTTTCACCCAAGAATATCTTTCAAACTATCCGTGTTGCTTACCCTAGCTAATGCATATATAAACAATAATCGTACGATTTTGTCCTTTCCGAATTTCTTTCTTGGTGATGATGCGTCTATTATTGACCGGCTTTCCTTTAATTTTGATGATTTCCGCAATAGCACTTGTGACGTACACCACCTTTGGCACAGACTTAAACAGATTGTGGATGAATGTATCGAGTGTTTTCTACCCAAGATTACAAAAAAATGCAAAGGTAAGAACCCATAGATTTTGAGGGAGACATTACAGTCGAAAAGGCGACTAAAGGGTTTAAAGAAAAGGTTAACAAACAACAGAACAATATTCATAAAGCTAGAAATATCAAATCTTTCTTTACAAATTAAATACCAAGTAGCTGCTGATAAAAAGCGCGATTACGGTGAATTATTACCAAGCTTTATAACTACGTCTCCCGAGAAAATTTGGCGTTCAATTTCTCCACACTCCACTGAATGTGATACATTTGAAGTTGATGTCTGCCTTACTCACGATAGTGCGAGAATTGCCCATGCCTTTAAAAACCATTTCGAATCAGTGTTCACCCAAGATAATGGTATCTCACCTGTGTTTCATACATCTCTTCCACCGATGTCTAATGTCATTATTACCGAATGTGGTATATTTATCTTTTCCGAAGACTTGATGTCAAAAAATCATCAGGGCCCGATGACATTCCTATTAGCTTCTTGAAAAGGTACGCTGAGTGGGTGTCAAAATATCTTCATGTTATTTTTTCCATGTTCTTGAAGGAAGGAGAAATACCAAGAGACTGGGGAACCGCTAGAGTTAAACCAGTTCATAAGACCGGAAATAAAAAGTTGGTTAAAAACTATCGCCCAATTTCATTAACGTGTACCGTATGCAAGATTCCCGATCATATCATATTACAATCACATCTGCGAATTTCTGCACAACTCTCACGTTCTAACAAAATGCCAGCATAGTTTTAGAAAAGGTTACTCGACCAGCACTCAGTTAGTTGAAACAATACACGATTTTGCCAAATCAATAAATAGTAGAACACAGACCGACATTCTTTTTATGGACGTTTCGAAAGCCTTTGATAAGGTATTCCACACTAAATTGATATATAAGATAGGTAGAATAATCAATAATTCTCAAGTATGTCACTGGATTTCTGCATATCTATCAAAACGTGAACAATTTGTTGTCTTTGCTGATTGGTGCTCAAACAGACAGCCTGTTGACTCTGACGTTCCCCAGGGCTCCATGCTAGGACCACTCCTGTTTCTTCTCTTTATTAATGATACTGTTGATGGCATTCCGGTTAAAATCAAAGTCTACGCTGATGACTGCGTGCTTTGTAAAGAAGTATGCTGTCCCGCGGACCAACATGTGTTAAATAATGCTCTACAAAAAGAGTCCTTCTGGTGTGAAGAATGGCAAATGGCTATTAACTTCGAAAAAAGTGTTTATGCAAATAACTAATAACAAAATCCATTAAAGTACGAGTACTCTACTACCCATACTAGACTTTCCGAAGTCCCACATTACAAGTATCTTCGGTTATGGATCACACATGACCTGAATTGGAATAAACACATTAATACGGTAACTAACACTGCAATGCGTAAACTGTTCTTCCTCAGAAGAGCATTGAAACTTTCAGCCCCCTCCGTCCGCCTTCTTGCTTATAAAACAATAGTTATACCGACTTTGGATTATGCTTTCATTACATGGGACGCTTTCACCAAAACTAATATCACCAAGCACGAAAGAGTGCAAAAAAGGCCATTCGTTTTATTTATAACAGCTTCGGACGCACTTCAATTACAGAACTTTCAACTCGAGCTAATCTACCAACATTAACAGAAAGAAACCGCTTATCTAGACTAAACAATTTCTATATCAACTAGTAAAAGGATATTACAAGACAGACATTTCTGAAGTTCTTTCATTTTCGTCCGGGTATGCAACTCGACAAAGGCATGAGCGCACAATAACACCCTATGCAACCCGTAACAACTGCTTTAAATATTCATTCTATCCACGAACTATAAATAACTGGAACAAACTAACCAACACCGAAGTTTTACAGCCATCCTGAACAATGTTTTCTTCTAGCCTCAACAACATTGTTTAAACTGATATGCCAATTAAGCTCTGTCCCCACAAATGTTGGAAATTTTTGTATATTTTGAGTTCCTTTGTGCGTACTTTTGTTTCTGTGGTTTTTATCTTCCTGATTTGAATATTTGTTTGTTTGCATATGAGCATTCATGTAATTCATGTAACCCATTCTGTGAAAATCCGTTACAGGGATTGCAGTAGTCATAAAAAAAATAAAAAACCCTTCTGGTGAGAGACAGGCGACCAGGAAACGGATACGTGCGGGGAACACTTGTCGCAACCTGGCGCAGGAAGGAAGCCGGCAGCGCAAGGAGGCCACTGCCGCAGCGATAAGCGCGCGCCACTAAGGAAGGCCAGGACTCCACGTGGTGCGCAGAGCCGTGTGCGATGAAGAAGGAGTGACGTCCAGATGTGGTCGTTCGTACGTAGGCGTTGTTAAAAAAACTCCATAAGGCGAAAAAAGATGTTGGATAAGCAGTGTATTCATTCCAGACTTGTATGTGTATCATTGCGAAAACATACTTCGACCGCGCCTCGACAATGGCCCTCGCCATAGCAGTGTAGTTTTAACTATAAACTAGGCTTAACTAAAGTAAACTACAGAAATTTTTACCACAGCGTGCTCGCCACGCAAACGCACGGCTCGCCAGGCGTGTGTTCGGCGCACATTCTGTTGGCGCAGCTGCATGCTTGCTGGGAGTGCGACTCTCCTGCGCCCTGTTCAACGTTACCACCGCATTTATGGACGCCTTCTACTGACGCCCAGGTTGAAAGATGGTAGCGATGGTACTAAACTGCCTCTTTCTTCATCACCGAGCAAGGACCCCAGCATATCGATGCATCAGTAACCCACAAGAAAAGATCCGTTTCTGTAGCATTTCGGCTGGATTCTGAATGGCTGCCAGATCAGCGGTGCGCTCTTTGCTAATTATGATGGTTGGATGTTTATGGCGCAAGGCTAAGTGGGTCAAAGAGCGCCAAAACAATAGTCATATATGAGGGGTGAAGCCTTAAACACTAATAAAAGTCAGCAAAAACAAAAGTAAAATCACCAAACGGCAATGAGCATGGCTGGTGTACAGGGCCAGGGAGTGATCACGCGTGGCATGAAATGAGGTCTAAAAATTGAACTTCTTCTAAATATTTAAAAACGCACTTGATAGAAAACACGGGATCGTCAGACAGGAAAAACGCTGGGTGTAGTGGGACGTGTAGTCTGTATAGCTGTGGGAAGTGTTTGCGTCGTGTTGTGTGAAGTGCTTTGCATTGGATGAGTATGTGAACTGCGGACAGGGCCTCTCCACACCTGCCACACTGGGGTCTTGAAGACCCTGTGAGGAGATACGAGTGTGTAGCATGTGGGTGCCCTATCCGTAACATAGCAAGGACAACTTCTGTGTATCTGTTGCGTGTGTCAGTGGTGTATGGTCCCAAGCGTGGTTTTATAACATGTAGCTTGTTATCTGTTTGTTCACTCCAGTGTGTTTGCCATCTGTTGCGAAGTCGGTGTCAGATGTGTGGCTTCATGTCTGTGTATGGCACTGTTGCTATGTCCATTGTATTCAAGACTGCAGTGGCCATTCGATCTGCGGTTTCGTTCCCGGCAATTCCAGAGTGCCCTGCAACCAAACAGAAAGTTATTTGAGGGTTTCATGCATATCCAGGCATGATAGCCTTAAAAACATGATTGATGACAAAGTTTTTAGAATGCTTTCCTGATGCAAGTGCTTGTACAACGCTAAGAGAGTCCGTGTACACGATGGATTTTAGGATTTGATGTTGGGCTATGTGATTATTACCATTAAAATACCGTATGCTTCCGCTGTGAATATACTGCTACAAAGGTTCATTGTTTTACTGACATGAAAGTTCGGCCAATGCGCAGCAAAAGCCACAGCCGTTGCCTATGCTGCACAAACAAGAAATGCTGCAGAATCGCAATCCTTGGTGACCTCTTCTTGTTAAATTGCATAAATGACAGGTCACATGACACAGGGCGGAGATGCCATGGTGGAATTCAATCAATCTGGGCGTCTTGTGAATGCCTGAAAACGAGACTTCTAGCTCAGAAGCTTCTTCTCGCACTCTTAGAGGAAACGGCATGGATATTGATGGACGATTTAAAAAGAGTTGCATAGAGGATGCATCATTAATGGTCGGAGTAAAAGGATGATTTGTCATAGACATGATTTTTGAGGCATATAAAACGTCCATGTACACCCTCTGGTGATGTAGGGACCATTTATTGCATTCTACATACAGACATTGGACAGGGCTAGTGCGAAAAGCACCACATGCGAGGCGTAGCCCTAAATGCAGCACCGGGTCCAGCATTTTTAGTGCCGTTTTTGTTGCGCACCCATATACAACACTGCCGTAGTCCAAGCGAGATCCCACTAGGGCGCTATAAACCCGCAGAAGGAGTTCCCTGTCTGCACCATACGACTGGTGGGAGAGAACTTTGAGAATATTCATAGTTTTTAGGCATTTTTGCTTAAGATGTTTAAAGTGTGGAACAAATGTGAGCTTGTTATCGAATATTATACCTAAAAACTTGTGCTCCTTTTTCGCAGGAATTGAAACGCCATTCAGAGTAACATCTGGGTCCGGATGGATTCCACGCTTTCTGGAGAACACAACACAAGAACTTGTTTCTGGATTGAGTTTAAAACCATTCTTGTCTGCCCAGCTGGCAAGTTTTTTAACACCAAGCTGGACCTGACGTTCACAGATTGACATATTACAAGATTTAAAACATATCTGTACGTCGTCTACATACATAGAGTAAGAAATGGTAGGTGGCAATGTCCTACCAAGAGAGTTCATTTTAATTATAAAAAGATTACAGCTTAGAACTCCACCTTGCGGCACGCCGTTTTCTTGCACATGAATCCTTGACAGTGCGTTACCTACTCTCACGCGAAACGTTCTTTCGGACAAATAACTAGCAAGAGTGTTCACCATATGGCCGAAAACACCGAAAGACTTCAGGTCACTGAGGACCCCGTAGCGCCAGGCGGTGTCATAGGCCTTCTCAAGGTAAAAAAACACCGTTGTGCAAAACTGTTTGTGAATGAAAGCGTCCTTTATGTATGATTCAAGGGCGACAAGTTGGTCATTTGTAGATCTCTCCGCCCTGAAGCCTACCTGGCAGCCCTCGATAAGACCGTTGTACTCAAGAAAGTACACAAGTCTCCTGTTTATCATCTTCTCGAGGAGCTTGCACAGGCAGCTTGTAAGGGTGATGGGCCGATAGCTAGCGGGAGAGGAAGGGTCCTTCCCTTCCTTTAGGAAAGCCCCTACTATGGCCGCCCTCCAAGAGCGAGGAATGTGCCCCGAAAGCCATATGTTATTGTATAAATGTAGAAGTGTTTCAAGGGTGTCTGAGTGTAGGTGTTGTATCATGGTGTATGTGATTTTGTCTGCACCTGGAGCTGAAGGCTTACATGTTGTCAGGGCTGCCTTCAGCTCATGAATTGAAAAAGGAGAATTGTAAGAAGTGTGCGACTTGTTGCTATCACGCAGTGACTTCTTCTCTGCAGATGTTTTGTGTTTCATGAAAGTGTTTGTATAGTGTGCTGAACTGGACACGTGCTTGAAGTGTTGTGCAAGTGTGTTAGCCTGGTTTTCCAGTGTGTCCCTTGTTTTACTAACCAGGGGCAGGCTGAGTGTCTGTTGTCCTTTGAGGTTACGTATGTGTGTCCAGACTTTGTGTGTGTCTGTGTACGAGTTTATGGATGTAAAGAAGGATTGCGAACTCTCTCGTTTTGCCCCACGGAACGCACGTTTTTCATACGCCTTGGCCCGTTTGAACAAGAGGAGGTTACTCGACGTGGGGTACCGACGAAGGATACCCCACGCCTTTTTCTGGGCCTCTCGCGCCCGCCTACAGTCCTCATTCCACCACGGCCTCCTTTGGTTGCGCAGGGCACCAGAGGCGTGGGGAATGGACTTTTCGGCGGCGTCGAGGATGTGCGCCGTGAGGAGTTGGGTAGCTTCTTCAACGTGTAGGTGTCTTATGGATGTGTGGTGTAGTTTGGATGTCTCTGTAAATGTATTCCAGTTAGCTCCTGCTTCATTGAACCTATTATGGGAAGATGGACTGCATGGGTCTTTGCTTATGTATGTTAGTGAGGTGGGGAAGTGGTCACTGCCATATGGGTCAGTGCCCACACCCCACTCGAGAAGAGGAAAGAAAACTGCAGAGCCAATAGCCAATTCAAGATATGAGTATGTGTTGTGTCCTATGTTATGGAATGTAGGCTGTTTATGGTTGCAAAGGCATGCTCCAGAGCATGTAAGAAACCTATCAGGCGACCCGGGCGTCCGTACGAGAAGAGCCCAATAGAGAATTGTGAGCATGAAGGTCGCCTTTTAGGATGTATGGTTCGGGGAGCTGGTTAACCAACGCGTCGAAGTCAGAGCTCGAAAGTGCAAGATCAGGAGGAATATATATGGATCATACCGTTATCAACCTATAAAATAATTTTGTTCGAATTGCTACAGCCTCAAGGACAGTGTTCAGAGTGACAGGGTGGCAGACTAAGGATTTCCGGGCAATTATGGACACACCGCCAGAAGAGTGTGTGCAGCCACCCCTGTCCTTTCTGAAGACCTTGTAACTGTTCAAGAAAATTGTGTGCTTGGAATTCAAATGTGTTTCCTGAACACACATTACACTTGGCTGATTAGCATGCAGTATTTCGTATACATCGTCAAGATTTTTAATAAGGCCTCTACAGTTTCATTGAATTATGTTTTCTCTTCCCATTATTTAGTGTGAGAGCTATTGGAGTGTGTATGTTTGTTTATGTGTCGTCTTTCGGGGCTGTGACTCTCGCCTTTTTTGGCTTGTCGGGAGGCTTAGGCGTCGGGACACGTTCCTTGCGGTGCACCGCGGACAAGAATGGTTCGACGTCCATTTCAACCTCGGATGTCCTCGGAGCACCTGAGGGATCAGGCTCCTTGAACCGCGGACCCTTTGGGGCGCGCTTTTGTTTGCCCGCAACCGACGAGGGTTTCAAAAACGCCTCTGATGGCGCAGGCGGTGCGGTGGGGGTGGGAGCTGCCGCTGGCTACCCCATTTCCATGATGATGATGGTTTGATTTTATTGGCGCAAGGCCGACACGGGCAAAGAGCGCCAAACAGAAAGTTATTTGATGAGCAGACAACACGAAATAAAATCAGTTAAAAACTATGAGTACGGCTGGTGTAAAGGGCCAGGGTGAAGAACAAGAGTGGTTAAAAAATAAATAAGGTGGCTGGTGTATAGGACCAGGGGTAAAGCTATGGGTGGTATGAGATGAGTTGTAAAAAGTGAACTTCTGATAGGAACTTAAAGGTGCGCTGAACAGAAAACATGGCATCATCTCCTAAGAAGTATGATGGGTGTGGTGGAATATGTCGTGTGTGTAGTTGAGGGAAGTGTTTGCGTCGTGTCGTGTCGAGTGCCTTACATTCTATGAGGATGTGGATCACGGATAGGGCCTCTCCGCACCTGCTGCACAGAGGTCTTGGAGATCCAGTGAGCAGGTGCGAGTGCGTTGCGTGAGTGTGCCCTATCCGTAATCTAGCCAAGGCGACTTCGGTGTATCTATTGCGTGTATCGGTGGTGTATGGTCCCAAGTGTGGTTTTATTACGTGTAACTTGTTATCGGTTTGTTCGCTCCAGTGTGTTTGCCATGTTTTGCGAAGTTGTTGTCTGATGTGTGGTTTCACGTCGGTGTAGGGTAATGTGGTTATGTCTACTGTATTCGAGAGTGTAGCAGCAGCGGCCATTCGATCCGCTGCTTCGTTCCCGGCTATACCACAGTGGCCAGGGACCCAGCAAAGGACTAGTTCAAATTTGTGGACATACACAGACATAATACCCTTGACTACTAGATTTACAACGTGATTTTTTGAAGACTTTGTTGACGACAGCGCCCGCACGACACTGAGGGAGTCTGTATATATAATGGATTGTGGGGAGTGACTTTGAAGGATATGATTAACAACAAGAAGTACACCATAAGCCTCTGCCGTAAAGATACTCGTATTACTGTTAAGAGTTTTAGTGACATTAAAGCCGGGCCCATGGGCCGCGCAGGACACAGAGGTGGCAGTTTTAGAGGCGTCCGTATAAAATTCAGAAAATTGATACTTCTGCTGCAAATACAAGAAGTGCTCCAGAATTGCACATGTGGGAGCTCGGTTTTTATCTACATGTGTGAAGGATGTGTCGCATGATACAGGGCGGAGATGCCATGGTGCTATAAAATCTGTTTGAGAACTTTGTATGGTGTCTAAAAAGGAGACAGAAAGCTATGACGCTTCCTCTCTAACTCTGTAAGAGAAGGGCGCAGAGAACGATGGTCGGTTTAGGAGTAGTGCAGTCATAGACGTATCATAAAAAGCCGATTTAAAAGGATGGTGTGGCATAGATGAAATTTTAAAAGCAAAAAGGAGATCTGTGTATGCTCGCTGACGTTGTAGGTTCCACTTATTACACTCCACATAGAGGCTTTCGACCGGGCTAGTCCGGAAGGCGCCACATGCCAACCGTAGCCCCAGATGAAGCACTGGGTCCAGCATTTTGAGGGATGTCTTACTTGCTGACCCATAAACAACGCTTCCACAGTCTAATCGTGAACCTATCAGGCTGGTAAAAACACGCAAAAGAAGTTGTTGGTCAGCCCCATATGAAGAGTGGGAGAGAACCTTGAGTATATTCATGGCCTTTAAGCATTTATGTTTAAGTTGTTTTATGTGTGGAATGAACGAGAGCTTTTCGTCAAGGACTACACCTAAAAACTTGTGTTCATTTCTGACTAGAATTTAGACACCATTGAGTTTGATGTCTCGATCCGGCCGAATGCCGCGCCTTTTCGAAAACAAAACACAAGTACACTTCACTGGATTAAATTTAAAACCGTTGCTATCTGCCCAGCCAGCTAGCTTGTTAACACCAAGCTGGACTTGGCGCTCGCAGATAGACAGGTTACAAGACTTAAAGGATAACTGCACGTCGTCTACATAGATTGAGCAGGAAATGGTTGGTGGCAGAGCCTTCCGAAGAGAGTTCATTTTTACAATAAACAACGTGCAACTCAAAACTCCACCTTGCGGAACACCGTTTTCCTGCACATGAACCCTAGAGAGTGCTGTTCCAACTCGCACGCGAAACGTTCTTTCAGAGAGGTAACTGGCAAGCGTGTTCCACATGTTACCCGACATACCAAAGGACTTCAAATCGCTGAGGATGCCGTACCGCCAAGCAGTGTCATACGCCTTTTCAAGATCAAAGAATAATGTCATACAGTACTGCTTATGGAGGTAAGCATCTTTAATATATGACTCTAACGCAACGAGTTGATCGTTCGTAGATCGCCCCGCCCTAAAGCCCGCCTGACAGCTCTCGAGAAGACCGTTGTACTCTAAGAAGTACACGAGTCTCCTGTTTATCATCTTCTCGAAGAGCTTACACAGGCAGCTTGTCAGGGCAATGGGGCGATAACTGGCGGGAGAGGAAGGGTCCTTTCCTTCCTTTAGGAAAGCCACTACTATGGCCTCCCTCCAAGAGCGTGGAATGTGCCCCGAAAGCCATATTTTGTTGTATAGGTGTAAGAGTGTTTCAAGAGTGTCTGGGTGTAGGTGCTGTATCATGGTGTATGTAATCTTATCTGTGCCTGGAGCTGAAGGTTTGCACGTGCTCAGGGCAGCCCTCAACTCATAGAGAGTGAATTCAGAGTTGTAGGAAGTTTTTGATCTGTCTTCGTCGTGTAAGGGCTTTTTTTCTATAGATGTTTTGTGTTTCATAAAAGTGTTCGTGTAGTGTGCTGAACTGGACACGTGTTCGAAGTGTTGTGCAAGCGTGTTAGCCTGGTCTTCAAGTGTGTCCCCTGTTGTGCTAACCAGGGGCAGGCTGTGTGTCTGTTGTCCTTTGAGCTTGCGTATACGTGTCCAGACTTTGTGTGTGTCCGTGTAAGAATTAATGGATGTCAAGAAGGTGTGCCAACTCTCACGTTTCGCCTCACGGCGCACACGTTTTCCTAACGCCTTGGCCCGTTTGAACAAAATGAGGTTACCCGACGTGGGGTACCGACGAAGGACACCCCACGCCTTGTTCTGGGCCTCTCGCGCCCGCCTACAGTCCTCATTCCACCACGGCCTCCGCTGGTTGCGCGGGGCACCAGAGGCGTGGGGAATGGACTTTTCGGCGGCGTCGAGGATGTGCGCCGTGAGGAGTTGGGTAGCTTCTTCAACATGTAGGTGTCCTATGGATGTGTGGTGTAGTTTGGATGTCTCTGTAAATGTGTTCCAGTTAGCTCGTGCTTCATTGAACCTATTATGGGAAGATGAACTGCTTGGGCCTTTACCTATATATGTAAGTGAGGTGGGGAAGTGGTCACTGCCATATGGGTCAGTGCCCACACCCCACTCAAGACATGGAAAAATAACTGCGGAGCCAATCGCCAATTCAAGACATGAGTATGTGTTGTGTCCTATATTATGGTATGTAGGCTGTTTATTATTGAAAAGGCATGCTCCTGAAGATGTAAGAAATTTTTCTATAAGGCGACCTCGGGCATCCGTGCGAGAAGAGCCCCAAAGAGCGTTGTGAGCATTAAGGTCGCCTGTCAGGATGTACGGTTCGGGCAGCTGGTCAACCAGCGCCTCGAAGTCAGAGCTCGAAAGTGAAACATCAGGAGGAATGTATATGGAGCATACCGTTATCAACCAATTAAATATTATTAAGCGTATTGCTACAGCCTCAAGGACGGTGTTCAAGGTGACAGGGTGGCATGCTAAGGATTTGCGGGCGATTATGGCCACACCGCCAGAACAGTGTGTGCTGCCAACCCTGTCCTTTCTGTATACCAGGTAACTATTCAAGAAATTTCTGTGCTTGGAATTCAAATGTGTTTCCTGAACACACATTACACTTGGCTGATTAGCATGCAGTACGTATACATCGTCAAGATTTTTAAGAAGGCCTCTACAGTTCCATTGAATTATGTTTTCCCTTCCCATTATTTAGTGTGAGAGCTACTGGAGTGTGTGTGTTTGTTTATGTGTCGTCTTTCGGGGCTCTGACTCTCGCCTTTTTTAGGCTTGTCGGGAGGCTTTGGCGTCGGGACGCGTTCCTTGCGCTGCGCTGCAAGCAGGAACGGCCCGACATCCATGTCATCGTCGGATGTCCGAGGGGTGCCCGACGGACCGGGCCCCCCGGACTTGGCCCCCCCTCGGGAGCCCTTCGTTTGAGCCGCCACCGCCGAGGGCGTCCGGGGCGCCAGAGGTGGCACGGGCGGTGCGGTGGCGGTGGGAACCGGGGCGGGGCCCGTGGTGTCCATCACCTCGGTACCCTCCAACGCACTGGAGGCGGGGAGACAGAGGCGGTAGCGGCACCGGTCCCGACGGAAGACGTTTGCACCACAACCGCTGCTGCCTCAGCAAGCGGCGTGGTCGCGGGTTGGGCTGCCAGAGGCAACCCAGGGGGGGGGCGGGGCAGGGACCAGGTCAGACTCGCTGAACTTGGTCCCTGTGGACACCAGACGTCGCTCCGCTCCCCGGCGAGCCGCGTCGGCGTACCTCCCCAGAGGGAAAGAGGCGAACCTCTTTCGCGCCTCTGGGAAGGTGATGTTCTCCGTGACCTTGATGTTAATTATCTTTTTTTCCATTTGAAATTTTTCGCACTTGCGGGAGTACGCTGCATGCGGACCGCCGCAGTTCACACAAGTGAGGGTTTCGGATGGACAGTTGTCAGTCGGATGATCGTGCGCCGCGCATTTCGCACACGTCGTTCGGCCACGGCAAGAGGTTGTACCGTGCCCGAACCGCTGGCACTTAAAACAGCGCCGCGGATACGGGATGTACGGACGGATGAAGCAACGGATAAAACCTGCATTGATGTGTTGTGGAAGAACTGCGCGGTCGAAAGTCAAGATAATGTGCTTGGTGGGAATCTCCTTGTCGTCTCTGCGGATAGTGATGCGTCTCACGGCAGTGATGCCCTGATCCTTCAAGCCGGCAAGGAGATCCGCATCCGTTTCGTTCAAAAGATCTGTCTCGGATATCACACCCTGGGAGCTGTTGAGGCTCCGATGGGGTGTGACCCTGATGTCTAGATCAGCCAGTCTAGTCTGAGCTAGAAGCTTCGTGGACTACTGCTTGTCATTTATTTCGATGAGGAGTTCACCAGACCTTTGTTTTTTGCACTTATATGATTTTCCTACTATGGCTTCAAGATACTTGGCGATCAAGAAGACTGACTGAGATGCTAGAGGGTGGATTGGATTGAGCGATTCCATCACAAGAAATCGAGAAAAATTATCCGGTTCAGGAAATGTTAAAGATGGCAATTGGGGAAAAGATACTTCGGTGCGGCCCCTTTTCAGGGACCGATCACGTTTGGGGGGGGTTTTTGAAAATGCCATATAGGATAGTATAAAAGCAGGGAGACTGGGGTACTTTCTTCTTTGACCTTACCCTGGTAGCCAAAGAGGTCCCGGAGCTCCCTGCCTGGTGAACAGACAGGGAGCCCATCCGCCGGAGCTTGACCTGGGCTCCGACGGCCACCGTTCGTGGTTTCTAACCCTCCACCTATAAACACATTGCCACGGTTGGATCCAGCGTATGTTTGGGGGCTCGGGGTCCGCGGTATCGCCAGTACCGTCACCAAGATTGCTCAAGGTGCCCCGTGCGGGGCACCCCATTTCCATCTCCTTGCCATCACATGTGGTTTGTGACGGTGGAGCGGAAGTGGAGGATGCAGGATCACTCCCTCCGGACGTGGATGCCACCACAGCCGCTGCTGGCGCAGCGAGCGGTGCGGAGGCGGGTTGGGCTGCAAGAGGCAAGGCAGAGGGAGGCGGGGGCGGGACCAAGTCCGACTCTCGGTACTGGGTCCCCGTCGAAACAAGACACCGCTCCGCCCCCCGGCGAGCTGCGTCGGCGTAGTTCCCCAGGGGGAAAGAGGCGAACCTCTTTCGCACCTCTGGGAAGGTGATGTTTTCGTTGACTTTCAAGGCAATGATCTGTTTTTCCTGTTTGAACTTTTCACAGCTCCTTGAATAGGCAGCGTGTGGTCCCTGGCAGTTCGCACAGGTGAAGTTCTCGGATTTACAATTGTCAGTTAGATGATCATGTGCTGCACATTTTGCGCACGTCAATTTACCACGACAAGAGGTTGTGCCGTGCCCAAACCGCTGACACTTGAAACAGCGGCGTGGGTTCGGCACATAGGGTCGGATTGGACATCTCAAGAAACCTGCGTTGACCGACTCAGGAAGGTTAGAGCGGTCAAGTGTCAAGATTATGTGCTTGTTTTGAATTATTTCATCATTTCGGTGTGTGGTGATCGCCTCAGGGCTGTCACGCCCTGATCTCGGAGGCCCTCGAGCAGATTTGCTTCAGTCTCATTCATTAGATCCCGATCAGAGATCACGCCCTGGCAGCTATTGAGGCTGCGATGGGGCATGATCTTTATGTCAACATCTACCATGCGTGTTTGCTTGAGGAGGTTAGAGAATTGTTGTTTGTTTTCTACTTCTATCCAAACTTCTCCCGTTGTGAGTTTCTTAGCCTTGTACGACTTTCCGACAAGGCTTTCAAGATACTTGGAGATTAGAAACACGGACTGGGAAGTGATTGGTTTTGTCTTGTCAAGAGATTCCATGATAAGAAAGCGCGAGAAATTATCGGGCTTTTGGAGCGAGATTGATTGCAACGGAGGAAAAGATACTTCGGTGCGGCCCCTTTTCGGGGGAATATCACGCTTGGGGGGGTTTTGAAAATGCCATATATTATAGTATAGAAGCAGGGGACGGGGGTACTTTCTTCTTTGACTTTACCCTGATGGTCAAAAAGGTCCCGGAGCTCCCTGCCTGGTGAACAGACAGGGAGCCCATCCGCCGGAGCTTGACCTGGGCTCCGACGGCCACCGTTTGAGGTTTCTACCCTTCACCTTAAAACCCATTACCACGGTCGGTTACAGCGTGAGTGTGGGGGCTCGGGGTCCTTTATGTCGCCAACACCTTCACCAAGATTACTCAAGGTGCCCCGTTCGGGGCGCTCTTTGCTAAAAGAGCGAAGGCAAGGCAGTGGGTGCCATTACTCAAACATACTTGTTGTACTATTTTGTTGCGTGTTTTTTTGGTTTTTTTAGCTATTCTACTGCTTCTTACAGAACTTGATACTAATAAAATACCGAAATTGCACGGTTCACAATTGACAAAATAGGAAAACAGGTGAGATTCACGCATTGCATTTGGTTATCA
Organism: Haemaphysalis longicornis; assembly: GCF_048455015.1. Classification (NCBI taxonomy): domain Eukaryota; kingdom Metazoa; phylum Arthropoda; class Arachnida; order Ixodida; family Ixodidae; genus Haemaphysalis; species Haemaphysalis longicornis. The sequence goes on along the minus strand of NW_027526225.1, from coordinate 95,145,546 downwards.
AAAACAAACAAGTCCATTGTTCCTACTTGCATGCTCTACGATCAGCGCTATAAATACTTTGTATTCGGTCAAGGTTTAGTTGTGCTCTGTGATCACGCCAATTTTATCGAGACGTACAAAGTAATATGTGTTGTGCAATGTGTGTATATTTGTATCATGCTTCTCTGTAGTCTACTGCGTGTATTGTGTGTTGGCGATGCCTTCAGTGAAGTGTATATTGCTGTGTTGCGTTATGTCTCTTCTGAATCTATGTCCGCCGATGTGCGGCGTCTGTAGTGTAGCCTACGTTAGCCATAGACGAAACGCTCCCTGTTAGTGATACATACTAGCTGCCTCTCCTTCTTTATTAGCGTTGTCTATCAGTCATTTTTAAACATGTACGATTTGTTTTCTTCAGGCTCGCTAGGTGGCGAGCAGTGTCATATGTGCACTGTATTATGTAGTGGCGTCTTGCTCCGACGGGTTCGACGGATTCGTTTTTTCAACCGCCTGCGCCGCCTTTGCCCAGACGAATGATTGCAGACGATCTGCATCTCAACGCTTCGGTCGTAGCAAGGTGAGGGGACTAACAACACTTAGTTGTTTTCAAACGAATGCATTTGATGTTTGTGACCTTGTGTGTCGGGGAATGCCCAGGTTACAAGCCTGCTGAAAATAAATGCGGCATTCTGAATTCTATAGTTTTGACTTTTGCTCTGTTAACGGTTGAGCGTTCGTGCTTAAAGCGAAGGCGGAGAGCCTCCCGGAACGAATGTAAGATGTCGCGCATATGGATAGCATCACGTTTCACTAGCCGCAGTTCTGGTGCTCCGCAGAAAATGTTTTGGTTAATTTAGCGCATTTAAAGCCCACACAATCCCAGTTCCCTATCTATTCGTACTTCCTCAATCCTAAAACGAGTGAGCTCTCTAGGCCTCGCATAACAAGCCTTGCTAGGGCAGCACCGCCAAGAGAGAAAAGTTTCTCCTTTAGTTCACGAAAGGTGGAAATCTTCCTCCACTCTCAGTGTGAGAAACACGCTACTCCCACTTAAAGAGAGAGAGAGAGAGAGATAGAAACAACATTTATTTGTCCAACATGGTTTTTGAAGCAAAGCAGGCGGAGCCTCTTCTCCCCCCTCAGACGGCGTCCAGAAGTCCTTGGGATCCGGCGGCGTCTTCGGCCATTTGAACAGCCCGGATCTGTACGTGAGGGTCGGAGCTTCGCAAAAGGGTCTCCACTGCTCCTCTGCCCTAATTAATAGCGAAGCACCTAACGAATTCTTCTTCTGGGGACATTCCCAAAAAATGTTACGCAGGTCTCCCCTTCCCGTAAATAGCTTACGTTCGCTCGCGTAGAGCGCCGGGTAACAATGTCTGTACATGACAGGATTGGGGAATGTATTTGTCTATAAGAGGCCCCATGTTGCCGACTGCCTATTGTTGAGAGTACAGTGAGGGGGAGGATACTTAACCCGTTCCAATCTGTAATGATTAAGTATGTCTCTGTACGAGACCATGCGGTATCTCCCCACCCCAGCGCGTGAGAAGTGCTCGGATGTTTCCTCGACGTGATCGGCTTGGTTAGCCAAACCTCGAGCCGCGTCGTGAGCGTTCTCGTTACCGGGAAGAGAAGAGTGTGCCGCCGTCCATACAATTTCGACCTTTCTCCGGTCTTTGAAGCCGACCAGAATTCTAGGTGCCTCGGATGAGATCCGTTCCTTTGCGATATTCAGAATTGCAGTTTTAGAGTCGCTGAAAATAACTTAAGTTTTCGTGGAGGCCATCGCCATCGCAATGACCGCCTCCTCCGCCGCTTCAGGCGACGACGTCAGTATCGAACCGCTAGTTACGGAATCGCCGTTGCAATATATAGCTACCACGCTCATGGCATCGCGTGCTGCGTATTCCGCAGCGTCCACGTAGAACACGGTCTCGGTCTTTTTGAATGTCTTTTGTAAGGCTTTCCCTCTTTCGCGTCTTCTTTCTTTTTTGTGTTCGGGATGCATATTCCTTCATATAGGAGGGACGTGTATGCATTTCCATACTTCACACGGAATCCCGCGTTTGGTGCCGAATTTACATTCGTGCCGGATGCCTAGAGTCATTAAAATATGACGGTCAGTCGACGTCTTTGTGAGTCTCTCTTGCTGGGCAACTCTCTGCGCCTCTATTAGTTCCTCCAATGCATAATGAAATCGTATCGCCTCGAAACGTTCTTTGGACGTGGTAACTGGTATCCCGAGAGCTTGTTTATATGATTGCCTAATCATGGTATTAATATCGGTCTTTTCGACGACCGCCCTTAGTCTCAAGAGAGGTGGTACGTACGCTATGCGACTCAGGACGAACGCTTACACTGGCCTGATCAAATTACCCGCCTTCATTCCATTATGTCTGCTTGCTATCCTGGAAATCAGTCTGGAGGTTTGATGGACGCTTTTTTCTAAAGCTTTAACGGTTTCAGTAATTTACTCGTTGGCCTGAATTCTCAACCCGAGAATTATGATACTCGTCACAACTGGAATAAGATTACTATCAGCGAAAACCTCGATTTTAGGGCCTTCCAAGGCACGGTTGCGTCCTCTCATCGTGGGTTGGTAAAGCAACAACTCCGATTTCAGCGGAGAGCACGCTAGACTTCTCGGCTTCACCTATGCTTCGATTGTGTCGATCGCTGTCTGGAGAATATCCTGAATTCGACCTCACTACCTACAGTGACTTAGAGGGTGATGTCATCAGCGTAAAGGCTGTGATTCAAGCCTTCTATTTGATCTAGTGTTTCAGGAAACCCAATCATGGCAACATTAAAAAGAAACAGCCACAGGACGGATCCTTGCGGTGTTCCCCATCTACCCAAAACTACGTCCTGTGATCTGACCCTTCCGATAGTTACTTGAGCTTTCCGGTAGGAGAGAAAGTCTTTTATGCAATTGTAAGTTCTACGACCCACTGTCAGTTTTTGTAAGTTTTCTACGACGGCCTCGTGAGCGATGTTATCGAAGGCCTTTGTTAAGTCCAATCCGAAAATTGCGTTGGTGTCTTCGAACGAGCTCTCGTCTCAATCTAGGATCTGATGTTTCATCATCTCTTTTTATGAAGCTTCCCTATCCTTTTAGGCACGAGGCATCTTAAGACCTCGCAATGTTCATCCATTGGCGTCCATGCGCACACCAGTATAAACCGAATATGTGTATGTCAAACCGAGTGAAAGATTGGAAAACGCACCAAAAAAGCAAAAAACCATAACTATCAACGCTAATTCGCGGAGTAAAGGTTAGAGAGAGAGACACACACAGCACCGTGTAAATCAAAACAACTGCGAACAAAAGGTCACAAAACGTTAACAAGAACAAAATAAAAAGCTTCACAAAAGGAAGGACACAAAGAGAGAGAGAGAGAGAGGCAGACAGACGCACAGCACCATGTAAATGGAAACATCGGTGAACAAAAGGTTACCGAAAGTTTGACAAGAACAAAACAAAAGGTTCACCAAAGTTTACAGAGAGAGAAAAGTTGGGCAGTTTCGCGTAGCTCCTGGAGAGCCGTGCTGTGCATGCGCGAGGAGCATTGGATTGGGTTTGATTGGATTTAAATTGGATTGGATTGGATTGGATTGACCCCGGATCCCAACCATGGGGCAGAGTTAATTAGTAGGATAAGAATGGGGTGGAGTGCACTAGGCAGGCATTCTCAGATAATGATTGGCAGCCTACCATTGTCCCTGGAGAAGAAAGTGTGTGACAGCTGCATCTTACTGGTACTAACCTACGGGGCAGAAACCTGGACGCTCACTAAGAGGGTCAACTTAAATTGAGGACGAGTTAGCGAGCAATGGAACGAAAAATGGTAGGTGTAACATTAAGGAACAAGAAGAGACCGGAGTGGATAAGGGAACAAACGCGTGTTAAGGATATACTAGTAGAAATTAAGAACAAGAAATGGACGTCTGCAGGGCATGTAATGCGAAGGCAAGATAATCGCTGGTCATTAAGGGTAACAGAGTGGATCCCTGGAGAAGACTAGGCTTGCAGCGGCAGCATAAAGTTAGATGTGCAAATGAGATGAGGAAGTTTGCGGGGAAAAAATTGGTCACAGTTAGCACAGGACCGGGGTACTTGGAGATTATTGGCAGAGGCCTTTGGCCTGCAGTGGGCGTATATAGGCTGATGATGATGATGATAGGATGATGAATTGGATTGGATTTGGATTAGGTTTTGATTGGATTGGATTGGATTGAAATGAATTTTGATTGGATTGGATTGGTATAAATTGAATTGCATCGGATGGGATTGGATTGAACTGAAAATGTATATACTGTACACACGCGTTGTCACCCATTTACATGCGCGAGTGAACAATGCCACGGGTGATTTACGGTAACAACGATCCCCAGTGCTTCGCCCTCATCATGATTCACTTGGTGGAGATGCGTGAATTTTTCTCCAACTTTCCACTTGCGATCCGCTCCTCATTTTTCTATCGGTCTTTTTCTTTTCGACCATCCTGCTCTCCTGCAGCTCAACCATTCTTTCCATTCCTCGCATTACCCTCTTGTTTTTTCTCCCCCATTTTCTCTGCCACCTGGCCTTTCTCACTCACTCCCTCACTTCCCCATCCCTCTTTCGGTGCTAAAACAAGGAAAGGGACTCAAGCAACCTAAAGGTCAATGTATTGTGCCATGAACAGATACAATGCTAAGCAAGCTCATACTCCTGATAGCGCCCTAAACAGACCTGAAACGCTACTACTGCCTTCGCGCCATCCTCGTTAGGAAATGGTCCTCGATTTGCAACAGCCTCCGGGCCGGCCAGACCAATACAATGGGAGCGTTTCGGTTTCTTGTTAAAAGAGTATGAGAAGTAGCCCCAGAAGTCTGCCAGGCATTTTTATAGGGATAGCAATATGTGTTCACCTACAAATCCGTCCGCAGACCGAACGAATATAGCGTATTATTAATTTTTTCCTCTGGTGGGTGAAGGAAATCCCTTGCTTGTCCCTACTTCCAAGAATTATCGATGTTTATCGCTAAGAATACCTTGTGCCCTCAGGTTAGGTTGCTTGCTTTTCTCACTGGGCCATCCCGTGTTGTCCCCGCGGGCTTCACTCTTCGTGGCATTTTGGTGACAGTCGCATGTGATAGTCAACAATGAAGAATTCTTGGAGTCACGACTCATGCAAGTCTTTCGCCAAACCAACGCTGTTTCCTTATGATGTTTCCGTGGCTTACAGCGCCTGTAGTTAGGTAGTCAGATCGTGGTCATCGTCAACCATACACTATGCCGATATGTCCGGGATATTAATCATCTTGCGACGAGAACCGTTTTGTCTCGGTGCACGGATTGTCGCATTATCCATCACTAGAGTCATTTCAGTTTTCGTCCATGAAATTTCGTTCACTCGCCAAACAACAACGTGTTCGGGATTCCCCGCTTGCAATTTCAGGTTCAAAAGATCTCCTAGGCTAGTCGGGGTACCAAGCAAGAACAACACATTAGAAAGAAGGGGGTAGAATGTAAGCGGCACAAAGGCTGCGCCAATAAAGGCGTATGTGAAACCAAGTAATGGAGTTCTTATTATTTGCAAATGATTTGGCATTTCAGAACAACCGCCTACGAAAAGCAAATCTGACACCAAATCTGAACTTCTTGTAATTTGCGGAAAGCGGAAATAAAATATTTTTTCACGGCATTTTCATGAGAGGGCTTTTTTCGTGTCCCGCCACCAATCCATCTTCCCGGAAAGAAGCACTCGTATCAACCACCAGTCAAGCAAGCAACATTTCCTTTTCCTCTCCGAGCTGACTGCGCGATAAAAAAGAAGCTATGGGGCCAACTCTTGCCGTTGTAGCGGGCGCAAACTCAAAGGTGTGTTGCTCAGGAAACCTCGTCACCGAACGCATACAGTACAACGGTGTAAGTAAATTGCACTTCTCATTATTCTTGTTACGTCACCTGAACTATGTAGTCGTGTAAGCAAAAGTATTCCCAGTTGTAGCGAAAATATGAAGTGTAAATATTGCGAAAGCCGTATCTTTAGGGGGTTTACTGGGCGCATATTGTATGAATGAATTCTGACGGATTCACACCATACAGTCAAACCTCGTTATATCGAACAGTGCGCGAACCGTGAAATAGTTCGATATAACCGAAATTCGATATATAAAATTTTATAAAAATCGCGTCAAAATACAGCGCGATTCAATCACTAAAAAGGCAACGACAAGAATGACTACTCACATGAAGCGTTAAAGTGAACTATTTATTCCCAGGGGAAAAAAACTGCAGCAGCGTTGACTGTTTCTTCGAGTTGGCCGCTTGTCGTACCACAGCCTGCTCCATGGTTTCCAAAGAGTCCACGAACGCGAGACCACTACCTTCCATTCCGTCGAAGTAGCGGCGTAAAAGTTCCACAGCGGCCACATCTTCGCCCGCAGTTGGAAGCGGAGCGGGGTCCTCGGTGGTCGAAGGGCCAGGTTCGCCATCCACCGCCTCTGAAGTCAGCTCGCAGGTGACCTCCGCGGCGATTTTCACGTCGGTTAGTTCAGCTGTGGCCTCCGTTTCGTCATCGCCGACGAAGTCGTTGATGGTCATGCTCTCTGGAACAGCACCGACAAAACATGAGAACTCGCTCCACGTCTCTTCCAGCGCAGGTTCTTCGAAATCCTCAGACGTTTCATCTTCCCCAGACGATCCCTCGGCACTGACGGCGAACCGAGCGTGACAAAGCAGTTGGCGATCGTCTCCTGCTTTACGTCATCCCAAGCACCTTTGAGCATTTGAATGGCAGTTAAGAGGTCGATCTTGAGGTCTTGGCCCATTCGCAGCTTGAGGAGCAACTTTTCGATCAGTCTTCGCTTGTAGATCGCCTTGAACGCCCGAATTATACCCTGGTCCAATGGCTGTAGTTTTGACGTAGTGTTCGGCGGCAAGAACTTGAGCTCTATGTTCTTGAGCGGCACGTCCGTGTGGTGTGCCGAGCAATTGTCGACGAGGAGGCACGTCTTGCGCCCCTGTTCCGCAAGCAGCGTGTCCCAATCCTTGAGCCATTTTTCGAAGACGTCGCGCGTCATCCACGACTTCCTGTTCCACGCGTTCGTGACAGGAATGTCGCAGCGGTTGCGCATGCAGTGCGGTGTCTTAAACTTGCCGATGACAAGGGGCCGCAGTTTCGTGCTGCCGTCCATGTTGGCGCCCAAGAGGACTGTTATGTGGGCTTTGTTCTGTTTGCCGCCATGACACTTCTCCCCTCGGGTGTCGAGCGTTCGTCGTGGGAGCATCTGCCAGAACAAACCTGTCTCGTCTGCGTTGAATATTTCTTTTGGGTCGTATTTTGCGAGAACGCGCGGCCACTCTTCGTCCAGCCACTTCTTAATGCTATCGTCACTGGCGTCCTCGCTTTCGCCAGAAACCGTCTTGCCGACGATCTGGTAGCGAGCTTTAAACCGTTGCAGCCATCCACTGCTTGCGACGAAGCCCTCGGCTTGGTGGATGAATGCGAAATCCTTCGCTTTCTGTTGGAGCATAGGCCCCGACACCGGAATGTTTCTGGCTCTGGCGTCCAGGAACCACCTGTGGAGCGATCTTTCGACGTCTTGGAAGGCTGGTTTCCGAACACGGCGTGCACCGCAGTGCTGGCTTTGTCCCGCTTTCGCCTTGATGTCACCTTTCGTCTTGAGCAGGTACTCAAAGTACTCCGCGGTATATTGTACGCTGCGGCAACGCTGGACTTCTGCTCTCCTTTTTCGACGCGGCGGATGATTTTCAGCTTGGTCGCAAACGTCAGTGACGTTCGTTTCTTCACGTTTGCCGCCATCACGCCGCACGCGGCTGACACAGCGCCTTGCAAACACAGTCACGTAACTGCGCGAACAGTGCCCGCTAGTTTTAACCACGCACGACGCTGAAGAGTTCGTTAAGGCGTTGAGGCTTGAGCTTATCGACTGAAACAAGACAAGACGATGACTGAAGCTGGTGAACAACGACTGCACCAACTGGTGAACCGGCTGAGCCTGAGTCAGCCAACTGCGTATGCCACCTAGCCAGAATGGCGCTACCGGCGCCTCAGGCATGCGTTTGAGTCGCAAACGCCTGCTGCGGCACCGCTATTCTCCCCTGCGTTGCGGGAAAGCCTGCCGCCTGTCTCCGGAGCGCGCGCTTTCGGCCGGCGCTGAGTTCGATATATCCGACCGAGTTCGATACAAAAAATTAAAAATGCATGTAATTCTTTTAAAAAACTGACAATGGTTCGATATAAGCAATAATTCGATATACCCGTGTTCGATATAACGAGGTTGGACTGTATCAGCTACATGACGCCACGGTGATATATCTGTGTAAACTATACTATTTGGGGGTGTAGTTTTACATTGTATAATATATTCTGAACAAAAAACAATGTTTCTTATGCACAAAGTCAAGTATGGTAGGTTCACGTTTCGAACGGTGCTACATCAATTCCTCACACGTTTAAAGCTGGGTTTACTTAAGGGACACTGAACTGTTGGTGTCATTCCAATGACTCCGAACTATAGGTATGGGAGAAATATTTCACGTTTAAAATCGAGATCAAGGCTCCTTAATTTTGTTAGTTCCTTAACATTTTATATAATATTGGTTATCCTAATGATATTGCTTAAACTCGGGTACTTTACTATGTGGGACTTCACAACAAGATGCAATACACCAATAATAGTAGAGTTTAATGCACGAGTTGGATCTTAGGGAGCATGCAAGTACTGAGGCTATCTGTTAAGTAGCAAAGAACGGAAAGTATCTACACTGCAAGTACCCATGGTTGTTTGCTAACGGTTGAAATATTGAAGAAAATTGCAGCTTTAGAGAAACAGGGGGCTGCGCTTTCGCCAAACGCACTTAAGCAAAATCTCAGTCAAATCCTACACGATTTTCTACACGGCGAGTGCCCATTATTGTTTGTTAACGGTTGAAATATAAAGAAAATTGCAGCTCTAGAGAAAAAGAGTACTGCGCTTTCAACAAACGCATTTAAGCGAAATCTAAGTCAGAAGTAGTAAAATTCACAATCGCTTTAATGCAAAACAAAAACACCACTGCATTTTTTGCTGTTAAAGGAACAGTGCTTCGACATCTGACGTGGAAGAAATCGCACCTGTTTGTATTTTATTCAGTACTCGTTATTCAGTACTCGTTAGTTATTTCATATCTACATTCTTAACTCTTCCAGAATGCCATGCGTTTGAAGACGCATGTGTTCCTCCTGTGGACCTGGGTATGCTCAACCGAGGGAATCCCGGCCCATCTGCCCTGCCAGCAAACCACGAACCTGACAGCAGGCACCCGTGAAATCGAGAACTGCAACCTGAGACTTGAAAAAGGCCGTCTTCACGGTGTTTGTCACATTCCTGTCACGTTCCCTGGTGATAGGTTTGCGCCTGCTAAGCACAAGATAACGACATTGGAGCTACTACTGGTTTCAGAAAATGCCGTTCGCTCCGTGTCTAAGGGCTGTGCCCCTGTCTGCCTGTCCCTCCGACGTTTACGATTCAAGAATAGGGACTACTATCCTCACAATTTAAGCAGTAGCTACGATCATATCGACAGTGCAGAAGTGAGACACTGGGAACAGGATTTGTTGTCGCATATGCAGCCGAAATCAATTGGAAAGATGACATTTGACGTGAAATTCGACAAGCCCCAACCGGTAGCTGTCGCCTCGTGTGACAGCGAGCGGGTCAACCGAAGCGGCATTTCAAGCCTTTCCAGCTTTGTTTGTCTCTACCTCTACAAATTCCCGTACGCGGATATGTTCAGTGTTCTCGCAGATACCATCTGGCCATGGAAAATTTACATCGTCCACAACGACGTTGTTATTACTCTTGTAGAGAGGTTCAGCAAAATCCCCAAGAAACGTTTGGAGGAGGTTGCCTTGACACCTATTAGGCATGTCGCGTTCTACAGATGTTTTTTCAACGAAATCTCGTTCGACGATATTCCTCCCATGAAGAGTATTCAGCATCTTGAATTTTCACAATCTCCCATTGAGACAATTCATCCGGACGCTTTTGACCTTCTTCCGTCTGTTAAGAAAATTTCTCTGACAGGCACGAAGCTCCCCGGTATACCAGAAGCTATATTTTCATTGAAAACACTGGCATGTCTAAACATGTCTGACACAAATGTTCCTCCAGGAGTGGAGTTTACCTTTTGGCCCGGCACCCATAATAGAAAGAGCAGTGCTGTGCAATTATTCACAAGTGGCAGCAACGTGACACTGTTACGTGATCGCGACTTTTGTGGTTTTCCGAATTTGCATGAGCTACACATGGACGGGTGCCACCTGAAGATTCTACTAGGCTCCCCATTTATATGCCTGAAAAAACTGCAGGTTCTTTCTTTGCAGGCAAACGAAATACCAGCACTCAATGAAGCGACGCTGGAAGGTCTTACACGTTTATTACGGTTGAACCTGACCCGCAACCACCTGACTGTCTTTGATGGCACAAATATACTCATTCCGTTGATGTCCTTGCAAATTCTTGACATATCGTTCAACAGCATACAACAACTCCGTGTGGACAAACCTCTCAACAGTTCCCCTGAAGCGATTTTCGCCAACCACAACGGAATAAAGAAGTGGACGCCACCGATCTTTTCTCGGATGACAGAACTAAAAATGTTGGATCTTGGCCACAATGAAATCGCGGTGCTGGACAATGAAATGCTTGGCGACCTGAAAGGCATAGAGAACGTGAGCCTCAACTTCAATCCCTGGGATTGCTACAGCTGCTACCTCAATAACCTTCATAACTTCCTTGACAATCACCAAGAGCATTGCGTGGGGTGCGCAGTCTGCAAGGTTCCAGAAGAACAACAAGGATACCCTGTTCGAAAAATTGCATGGAGAGCGGAGGAGTGCGTAGCTGTGGACTTTTATCGCGTGTACGCTGTTCCGGGGATACTTTGTATCATGTCGGCCGCCGTGCTTGTTTATGGCGCTTACAAATGCCGCTGGTACTTCATATATTTATCTTTGTCCCTTAAAGTTGGCATCAAAGGCTACAGGAGTCGGGTGAACGTGGAGAACTACGCATGGGACGCTTTTCTATCCTACCATGCCTCTGACTCGGATTGGGTTCACAACGTTCTGCTGCACAAACTCGAATCGCCTCCCCTCAAGTTCCGACTTTGCGTCGCCGAGAGGGACTTTATTCCAGGCATGCCGATCACCGAGAATATATTCCGAGCCATTACGCAGAGCCGCGTCTGCCTCTTCGTGTTGAGTCCTGCATTCTGCCGCAGCCGCTGGTGCATGTTTGAACTGAGACTCGCTCAACACTGGTTGTCTGACAACGAACGTTCGGACAGTTTGATCGTCGTCAAAAAGGAGGAAGTGCGGGAATCTGAAATGACCCACGCGCTCCTGTTTCTCACAAAATCGAGAACGTACATAGAAGTTCCGCCGTCAGATGCAACTGAGAGGAGGAATAACTTTTTCTGGTTGCAGCTACAAGCGGCTCTGCAGCGATAGAATTACAGCAGCATCTTATGATTTTAACAATAAAGAGATGGCAGATATACAAATTTGTCTCCGTTCTTGTGATTAAAAAGTTTCCTATAGCCTTGTTTGTGCCCATTATATCGTTAGCGGTCTGTTTGTTTCACACCCCCATATTTTACTGATATGTGTTGTTCATTTGCATACAAAACATGACAACCATTTGGCAGTTCCGCCTCAGTCATTCTAAATTCATTTCGCTGCCGTTTCAATTTCACTAAGCAATCGCCTCACGTGGTACAGAACAGAAAACGTTCTGGAATATATGAGCCGCGTGAAGCACGATCGCTTTTCTTTCGCAACCAAAGCAGCCCGATGAAAAAATTCTTCTAAATTCGCCCCTTCTACTCATTTTCTTTTATTTAAGCGAGGATAATTTTCGACAGTATGTTAAGCTGTATAAGCCTCGCCTAATACGAAGATCGCGTACCTTAGGAATCATATCGACATGCCCTACGTAGCTACAGTAGAAATTGAAGCTGGTAACCTCTTTACAACTGAGGTGTTTTTAATTCTAAAGAACATGCAGCTGAAAATACCATATTCAGACACAGCGGTTTTGTGCATGTATGTTTTTTAAATGTTCACAACCTATTTGTACGATAACCTTTGTTCTGTTGAGCTTGTAGACCAACAGAGCTAAATTCCTAAAAACCAGAAGGATATTTGAGTTCAGGGACCGTTTTTCTTCTAGTTTACCGTGTGCATCTGCAACATAGATAAATAGAACGTAAGGGTGTTATACGGGGCCATGTATTTTGGTTTGGGAGGAGGGTAAAGGAAAGAAAAAACAATAAAGCAAAGTATTGTTAGTCGATTGTCGCAGCATGCCGGTAGCTTTAACAAAACAGCAACGTGGTTTACAGATATTAAATAAATATAGTGCTTAATTAAGATGTACCGCGCAAGTGGAAGCTCTGCGCTTTTACACCCGATTTATGTGCACTTTGATGATGAAGCGCGTTCAAAACGGCATGTTCTCTCGCATCATCTTGCCCGCCCATTTAATTACATCCGCTAATATAATACTGCTATAAGACTGCCGGGCAAGAAAAGATTCCTAGCCCATCTAACCTGAACACTGTATGTAAACAAGAAACCGCTTGCATACCTATATTGCATATTAAAGTTTATATAGCGACGGTTAAATCGATATTTCGAATGATGAATGGTATCGAAACACCGTGTAAACCAGCGCTTCATCCCCACGCTGCTTGATAGGGTTAACCTAAACACCACCTTGTGTTTGCTATTCTGCTAGAGATTACATACAATCTTATATCAATTGAAAATGAATAAGGTACAAACTGCATCAAATCAATAAATTTCGCTATACTCTCTGTTTTGTCGTTTACTGTGCTTGTTCGGTGGGCGCATTAGGGATCGACTCTATCAGAGATGCGCCCATTCAATATTTGCGGGTACTCCTTATGTGATGTACCTTGGGCTCATTGGTTGGCATGCTAGCTTCATAACGACTCCGTATACTTGAAAGAGCCCCGCAGAAACTGATGTGTATGAACATAGACCGCAAGGTGGCCCACAATTCTTCTTTTTTCGTGCTCTCCCTCCCAAAAATTAAAAAGAATATCTTCGGGAGCCACACCCGCTCCAGCAACGCTATGGAAGGTTTGAAGGCAATCAAAAATAGGTGAACAGTTGTTATAACCTAAACACACTTTTTGCTGAAAAAGCCAATTTGTAGAACGCAAAATATATACCGCCCATATTGGTTTACGTTCGGCCAGTTGGTACCCGCACGGCTACGCACGTCCACCTGCCCGCCCACACGCGTACCGAACGCGCACGTTAGCGTACACCATCCTAAAATACCTTAAAACATGCACTAGAACACGAGAGGGTTACCGATCCTGGCGTGCCCACCAGAACTCACGAAAACACCAGTTTCTAACCGCAAACGGTCCACACTGCTTGTAAGATGGTAGTAGGACCACAGCACTGAGGATCAGAACCCCAAAAACATCTCTACTGCAATTTGTCCCGACGAGCAGGTGAGAAGGAGCACCAATCAGTTACTAGCTGCTCTAACGGTCCCCTGACGAAGGCCCATGCACTGAAGCTATTTTGCGGGCCCGGTATCTCGGCAAATTCGGAGGGATTTGCCATTTCGCACGACATTCAGATACGGGCTTTCTCGAACGAAAAAGTGCCGCAGGACCAGCTAAGAAAGCGTCCGATAGACATGGGTTAAATAGGCAGAATGCAAGATCAGGTACGCATGCGTGTATAAGTGGAATTGTGTGACCGAGTTGTATCTTGAGGTAGGTGCTGTACTTGAACATAGTATTCTTTATTTGTCTATAGCACTGTACGCGAAGTTTGCATTTATGTTGTCATTCTAGCTGTGCATTGTGTACGCTGTGTATTCACGCACTAGTTGCATTTTGCGTGAACCTTGCTTTCACTATTGTGCAGTACTCTTGCTGTGTATTATTGGCGTTAACTAGTGGCATTCTTGAACCTTCCGGTTGCATCTTATTGTCTGTGAACAGCATATTAGTTATGGTTCATTATGGGTTTTACTGCACCAGTACATTGTATCAGTTTCTGGGTACTAAATCGCACTTATTTGGTGTGAGTCGAAGAGAATTTTGCACTAGATTACAGTATGCATAGTTCATAAGTTTTGCACTTGTAATGACTTTGACCAGAACTTTGTCATGGGAACTACCTTGATCTGCGTTCTCCGTTATAACTCAGAAAGACCGTAGTGTTCTTGAACTTGTAATTTGTACATAGGCTGGGTATTTAGAAAAAATCTGTGCCAAACCCTTGTTTTGTACGCAAACAATGTATATGACATTATTATTATGTAAAACAACTGTTTGTACTATATTTGTGTTTTAATACCCACTGCATCTATTGTTGGCAAGGTGTGAACGACGCGTACACCGGAAGTTGTGAGTTTTTGGAATATCATTGCCTAATATTCTGAAACTGGGGGGCTGTGTCAGAAACTCGAGCGTACGGCGTTTAAAAGTATCGTATACCTTTTCATATTCTTGTACAGCACAAAACTCCGCCGCTCAGCTTTGGTCGAAGCTTCGAGCGCTTTCGAGGGGGCGAGCGAACCTTTGTCAGTGCTAAGGAGCGCCGATGATTCCAGAAGGGAGAAAGACGGAAGTTGTGCGCTCAGCGACGACAGGGGTATTGTGTGTTGTGCTCTCTCTCTCCGCGCCGGAGCAAATGTAAAAAGAGAATTCACGCCGGAGCAAATTGGTTACGTTTGGACGTCGTAATGTAACAATGGCTTCTGCCAGTTTGTGCACCACCATCGGCGACCCGCACCCTGGAGGACTCCAACGTACTCCCGGAGCTTCGAATCACTCTGATTGCATCGGACGGCCTGGCCTACGACGAAGCCACGCTTCACAGGTAGCCTAGTCGCCTCCGACAGCGGTGCATCGTCCGGCCTCGTCGGTGGATATTGTTGGACTCTGTCTCTCATATGCATCGAACTGTTTAGCTTTACAACTCTTTTCTACCTCGTAATATTCGTGTTTAAAGCTCATTATTATACATTTGTGTTTGAACTATTTCCCGCTATTGTATTCGTTCTAAGGTACCTCTCGTTAACGTTACATATCTTCGTGCATCTACAGTGTTTTGCCTATTCACATATAAGTCTTTCTGTAGTTTCGTTCAAGGCTATGACTCATTCTTACCGCCCTGGACGGCAAAAGCCGCACATTAGATGACCTGTGCCCTGTAGATTAGGTGGGGTTGTTTGCTCGCTTGAGTCGACTCTCCATATCTTCTAACAGCGCAACCAATTAAGGAAACGGTGACAAAGTGTTATCAGACGATTATAGTCCGAAACAAACTATTTGATCAGATCGAGTTTGATGCCTCCATTGGAATATTGAGTATGTATACTACAGAGGAAACTTCCCCTAGGAAGGCATGTCGTAAAGGGAGATCATGCGAACTGTACAGGTTCTGGGTCAGGCTTGGCACGACGTTTCATTCTTAAGCGTGTTTTGAAAGCAACGATTTTTACCTCTACCCCGTCCCCTCCCCTCCGCAATGATTCTGTAGTAACCGTTAGGGTCAAAGAAAACTCTCGTGAACAAATATTAGAAGTTACTGGCACCACCAAGAATCGAATCTGGAATGAATATGCAAACGAAGCGAGAGTCCGTTGTCTTACCGATTCAGCTACGGGCCCACGCTTCGACGGGGGAGACTGGCGGTGCACTCGCCAAGCACATCTGCGGGTTCACCCCAGAACAGCGCTTTGTTGGTCGAGTTGGTACTGCATTTCAAGGGTAAAAAAACTGCGCGTAAAAGACACGACATTAAGGAAGGGACAGGAAGGGTGTACTCCTGTTCCAACGCTCATCCTGTCCCTTTTTTATTGTCTTGTATTTTACTCTCAGTTTTTCTATCCTTGCAATTTGACCTTGTGTTCTTGCTACGCGCTGCAGCAAGAACGCAAGAACGCAAGGCGCGTCCACGTGTAGCGGCCCTGGGCGCCTTGCGCATGCGCTACGAGTTCATAAAATATAGGAAGCTCACACTAACGTACGGCATCGATCTTCTCCGTCTCTGCCACCGACATCGCCGCCTCTGCCAGCGGCGGCAGAGACGGATGAGAATTGACACCGTCTAACACTGGGATTGAGCTCAATATAATTTTATATGAGAAGAGTTCATACTAATATGCTTCTCCAGTACAACTCAACCAATCACCGTTCATGAATCATGAATTGATAAAACCTAAGCAGGGAATATCTTTGAAGTAACAAAGGGTGTGGTTAATTGCATTTCACATGTTTCAGGGTTCACTCTTTGTAGAGCCACGTGCATAAATTCGAGTGACGTCGCATGGGTAATCCTTGTGGGGGTCGTTTACAGCTTCGTTTTCCAACCACCTTCACAGGGTGGATCGGCGCGCTTTTTTTTGGTTATTCTTTCTTGTGCTATACATGGATATGTCACTCGCACTGAGACAACCGTTACGACAGATTCTTATTAAAGCTAGTGCGCTTTACCTCCTGTTTGCTTTGCCTCTAATGAGCGTGCATTGTTTTCTACATATAGAATAAAACATTATTTTTGGTGTTCTCGTGGCACTGTGTTTAAATTGATGGCAACTAAAACGTGTTAATTCTAACTAATCACGAAAATTAGGCGTGTTTTTGGAATAATTAAAGCCCATGGCGATGCAGACGACCTTGATGTGACCCACACAGACGCTAGCGAAAGATTCCTCTTAAGTGCATAAGAACCTCCCGGGTTCAAACCAACTATCGGAAAGTAATAGTTCATCAGATAAATTCCACTCCAGAATTTAGGAGTTAGCATGCCTTCCCAAAGCTAAAATCGTGAAGCGAACCCTATCCGAAGCCACTCTCTTTGCTCTTAATTTCTTCAGAACCGAAGTAACCTCATTTAAAACGTCCAGCGTTGCTTGGCTAGGTTGGCGATAGCGCGCACTTCGCTGGCGTCCGCAAAAGGCTTGCAACGTGCAGCCCAGTCTGCGTACAAAAAAAAGAGTACAATTTATATCTGTCGAATAAAATCTATTGCCCTTCCCCTGTGTGGGGAGCATGGCAATTTAAGCTAGGCTCACTTCATCTAGTACCTCAAATAAACCAAGGGTTTGATACTTGTGGTCAAAAACACAAAGCCGCCAATAATACACTTGTACACTGTATGCTTCGCCCCTCCCCACGTTTCACGTTATAGAGATGGCCCGGGATATTTTAGGGAGTCGTGGGAATTCACAAGATGGTCATTGAGCGTAAGAAAGTTCGCTTTTGCGACACTTCACCAAAAGAAAGCGACTGGGAGTTGTGCCAGACAATAAGGTTCTGACCTCGGCGCAATTTTTTTACTATGCCGGACTGCGTTTCGCATTCAGCGTCACTGTGGTAGCGAATCTGTGGTACTGGCGAATTTAACTATCCTTTTTTAATTCTTTTGAGATGACGATGTCAAGTGGTATAGGATATCATTGAATTTTCATGTAGCTCCGGCGCGGTGTGGCCGGACTGGGAGAAAGTTTTGACCAAATACGGGTGTGTGTTCGGAAGATTTTGCTTCTGTTGCCCACTCATACAAAACTATTCGAACTCAGGAGTCTCCCGGACAAGTCAGGAAACCTGCAGGCATGGGAATAATTAACAAACAAGAACAACAATAACAACAGCATGCTCGAAAAAACAAGGATTGGGTGTATAGAAGAAGGATAACCAATAATAAAATTCGTCCCCCTCCTAAACTAAAAAATAAAACAAGCTAAGCAGCTTGGTGGTTAACAGGCAGTGCACAACAACTGTTTCCTTTGTCGCTTGTTGGTTCTACTTTCGCCTGACGAACTTCGGCGTCCGCACAATGCTCACGAGAACGCTCACGATTACGATCAAAATTCGGGTGCCACCGAGCCCCGCGCTCTTTGCCGAAATGAACCACCCGTGGCCCTGCCAAGGACCTATGAACGGGCATTTAGGTCACCATTATCGTCATAATAGCTTCGCAAGAAGGGCTTTGGTGAGGGTGGTGAACGTTTTTTTTTTTGGATCAGACGTGTTAGCCTGGCAGTATATGCTGGCAACAAGAACGGCTTAACTGTATTTCATTTATACATACATATCACCTTGAAGGCAGCTATTTCGAGCTTCGATTGAAGAAAAAACAATCAATAAGAATCATTTTAGAAAAACCATTACCAGTAACTAGGGAGCTACGATGTTCATTAACAGCACCAGGACGTCACCTAAATAGGAGCTCTGACCTGAACTAGCGTTTTCCCATCCCATCTTATCAGGACACCAGTACAGACAACGATAGATTCAACCTGTGACCACGGGTATGTCAACACGAACACGCGCACTACTAAGGAGAACATCTTTCACGCACACCACAGCGTGAAAAACAGGGAAAAAGAAATTGAATCAAGTTTGAAGCCCTACAAGAAAAATACAAAGGAGTTTTGCACAAGCTCCAAAAACGTGGAACTCCACAGTAAACTGAGAAGGGATCAAAGATTGGTGGATAAAGAGCATCGTTAAGGGAAGCCTAACACTACGCAGCGCGATGGCAGAATAAAGAAATGTATGATCTAACGTGTGGCCGGTAGCGCACGTGGATGAAGTTGCGAAAACGACTCGACCTGGGAAGTGAAGGCTAGTGAAAGTGTGTACGTCCTAGGAATTCTACTTTTTTACCTTGGACGCGCAGGGGCTCCCTAAAAAAAGTAGAAATGAAGGCTCCACCATCTCGAAGGATACGCAAGATTGAGATGCTGTGAAGACTGGAAAATGCGCACCATTGACGGCGGCAGTCTGGGCTTCACGGTGTGGGCTCTGTGGCCCATGGAGATCGAATCTCAGGAGGCGATACCTGTAAAGTGCACGCTGCTGCCGCGCAGCCAAAGTTGTCGTAACGCTCTCAAAGGCCCTGTTTTAAAATAAGAGGACGTACCCGCGCCCTAAATATTATACTGGGGAGTAACAAACCTTGCAGGCACTGAATCCCTCGGGGTTGTTGAGGTTATTGTAAAAAAAAAGCGATGGACATTTTAACTTTTTGTTTAGAAACACTACAATATAGGCTACTAAACAAAATCATAGCTGCATCCGAAGAAAAAGTATGACTTCAATAAAACCTAATTCCACAAGTGCCATCTGACCAAAGTAGCGAAGTGTGTCTGAGTGATCAAAAATGGATGTGATAAGGATGGTACCAAGGTTGAAAAGGAGAAACTGTGAGCAAAATATCGACATAGAATATCATGCGTCTGCAGACCCGAGGTGGCAAAAGTATACAAAGTGGGGAAAAAAAGGGGAGGGGGGGGGGGGCGGTTGTCTTGATCCGTGGCTCTCGAAGGTAAGGACAAAATCTTCAAAATCTCATGAAGTGGTGCACAAATTGTCTTTCAACACAAAAATTCTTTTTAGTTTTTACTTGTTTGTAAAGTAAACAATGAAACGACATTTCAAGGCTACCTGACTATGCAAAAAAAGTTGCAGGGGGCAGTGAGTCTAATAATTTTTGTCAATTAAAAAAAAATCTTAGTTCCCCACAACGTCAATTCTAATGAAGCAGCAAAGCTCGGGTCGCCCTTGTGGAAGTTTTGTTTCGCTACGGTTTTCTTCTTGTGCGTAATGCTACAGAAGTCTTAGCAGCCAAATTTGTTTCGAGATGCCCTCGATAACACAAGATGTTACAACCGTTTTTTCGCAATGATACGTCCGCCGTAGATGGCTATGTTTCACTGTGCAAAAATGGGGAAAAGAGAGCTTACAAAAGCCAACCTTACAGTAATCTTCCTAAAGTCGCCTTCACATAAAACACAAATGAAATGCAAAAAAGGTCATGCCTCCATGCTTAAGAGCAGTGTTGTTTAAGCTTTTGGTTGCGGCGTCACTCAACCAAAAAAAAATACCAACAAAATGCCGAGCGCGCGTGAGCGTGCATCCCGTGATGTTCTTTGTAACATGGAACATCAAGAGATGCAGGGGGGGATTGCCCGGAATCGGGCGTAAGGAGGGCTAATGCACCCGCTACACAAAACTAAATGACAAACTTGGGCTGCATGAAGAGAGAGCATATACACAAGAGAGGATTGGTTGCGCTGTCAATAAACAGAAACTCGCGCGCCACCGGTTGTCTGCTCCTCATGTCACATGCCGCACTAATAATGCCGAGACTTCGGTAGTAGCAGCGCCGCCAAGCGGGTCTATCTCTATAAAATGCGAGCGACTCAGCCTGTTTAGCTGTGTGGGCTTGGAAGGAAGCCAGCTGCTTCCTTCAAAGAAGGCGTTGTAGTGCAGATCTTCCTCGGCGAGGGAGCACTCGATGGATACTTTGCAGCGGCGGACGATGAAGTATACGAGCGTTGAAGAGGGAACTAAACATAGAAAGCACTAAAATAATTTGCCTTCCATTCGGTCTTTTCGTGACAAGTGCCATTTATATACACAGGGGAACTGTTTCTCAATGAATATATGGTGCTCATTGAATTTGGCTTAGTGAGACGAGCGCAGCTCGGCTGTGAGATCAGGCTTGCACTGTTGTGCAAGCTGGCATAGATTTTTTTATAGATCAGGCTTGCACCGTTGTGCAAGCTGGCATAGTTTTTTTTAGGGGCAATATAAGCCACCGTATATCAAAATATGGAAGCCCTAGGAACTTGTTGTGTTTTCATGATGTTTGTATTCAGGGAACCGCTTTTCATACTGCCAAAATACCTGTTACAGAGTGAGCGTGATTCGATATCAGCACAGATGGTTATCAGGGCCCTCATTAAACCAGCTCCGCGGTTACGAGAGGCTGGTAAACTTCACCCTCAGCTCCGTAATAAATGTCGAAATGACAGACGAAGTTCTTGGGAAGGAGTCACAAGGCATTCGTGATGGACTCCACAGATACATGTGCTTTGTGTATCGGTGGCTGCAACTTCTTGGAACAGAAGTTATAATAGTAACCAAGCATTGATTTAGATACCATTAAGAAACACAACTGGTAGGCTTTTTTAATTGAACAGCTGTTGAATTGTTTTGTTCACAAGTCGCAATCACTGTAACCGGGCCTGGTGATGTAACGCTCTTTGTCATTTCCTAACCTGCGTCAACAAAAAACGTTTCTTGGGCGTACACTTTTCACGGCACTTCACATCTTGTCAATGTCTGCTTTGGCACGTCGGAGCGCATGAATAACGTAGCAGATCACTTCCTGCGTTTTCAGGCAAGCTAATTTATTTTTAATAGTGCAAGAATTCTATGCTGAAATAGCATCGTCAATAAGGGGCGCTAACAGTTCCAAACATTTGTTTTCCGCGAGGTACGAAAAAAAAAAACAGCGCTCTCTGCGTCGTCTTTTGTGTATCAGTCCCTCGTCTTGTGCTGCACTTCGGCACTTCGCTATGTACCAACTCGCTCAAACTAAAACTCTGCTGAGTATCGCGAAATCAGGACAGACCGGACGCACTCGGAGCTACTGAGTGCGTGTTTTTTTCCTTCCCAGAAAATGTTTCTTTGATGTGAAACACGTCACCGACTTGGAACGAGTGACAGTTCGGGAACGATCAGATGTACAAGGACGGCAAGTTGGCCTAGTTAGTCGATACTGATTATTCAGAAAAAAACTGTGCGAGGAAGCATTACACAAGAAGAAAGAATGAGGAGACGGCACTCAACTTACTACTGAAGCTTATTAGAAACCAACACATATATACTATATAAAGCACTCTGAACGACGACGTCGCCGCATGTGATTGATGACTGAAAATAGTCACACGTTAACTCTGTTGAACAAGCGCACGTGCTCAAGCCCGATACCATACAACCCATTGGGCACCTTAACCTGACAAAAACTCAAATCCAATATCTGCCAGCGGAACGAGGAGGAACATCGGAGTATCGCGAGAGGAACATCACTCAGAATCTAAGAAAAACTTCTCTGTCATGTCCAACGTGCAAAGAGTGTCGCATGGATAAAGAATGTAGCTGGGCTGTACCGGGTAAACATGTTCTCGGCGTTAAACAAGTTGGGCCGAGTGAGAAACAGTGTTGATGAGAAGAAGAACACTGTTGATAATGCGGGTATCCCATTCAAATTACACAGTTCTACTCAGGAAGCAAGATAGACGCTTTCCCAAAGCGCCAAAAACCCTACGAAGGAACAGACGCGGATAGACAGAGATGGGCGCTGTTCCAGTATGTCTAGTCCTTCGCAGTATTTGGCGCGGTTAGAAATGGTTTCAACATCGTCAACAAGCTAACTTTGACGAGTGTTCTGCTAAAAATATACGCACAAGCTATTGAAGGAACCTTTGATGAAATCATTCAAGCCTTGCGAAAATTTAAAAAAGATCAGTTTGTTTTAGTGTTTGTACTCGCTTTAATTTCCAATATTTCGTACTTTTTCTCTTCGGTAGCCACAATTTACTTAGCAAATAAAGACCTCTCGGCGGCTGCTCGAAAGGTGGAAGAATGCGTAGCGATAGCACGGCCTCTGAAAAATACATGTCCTTGTATGAATACTCCCGGCACACAACCAACGGACCCCCCCCCAGAAAAAAAATGCCCCCCAAAAAATATAGTAAATCCAATGAAAAGCCTTCTCTTCATTTTTATTGCTTGCTGCCTCTTCTGCGTTCTTCTAACACTTCTTTTTTTCAAGGTTTGTGGGCGAAGTGTTGTTGCGAATCGTCGCTACACTTACTTTAGGCTTTTCATCTGTAGTGAACGCAGTTGCTAGCACGGATGACCAAGGAGTGTGAGCTAAACGCAATACACTAGCGCCGCTTTCGCGACCTCCGTAACGGGTTGTGAAGATGCCACCAATCGCTCTTTGTGAGTACGTATTGATGCAAGATTAAAACAAAGAAGATAAACAGCAACTAATGGTGAGAATTTGCAATATCCGCATTAGCCCGAGTGACGGCAGACTTGCTTCTTCCTGATATTTTCAAAGTTACCAGACAATGAAACTGGGAGCATCCAAGTTCACTCTGCAATAGGACGTTGGGTCTCTCGTTAAGTATAGCTGAAAATATCATAAATTGAAGCTGAGGGCAAAGCCAATAGTGTGTCTAATTTAATTCCGGCGTCCGCGTCTGTATCGTGCGGTGTTTTAAGTACTTCAAGAAGACAGCAGCGTTAAACGTCGTTGCTAAAAACATTTTGGCATTCTAGTGTACCTTTTTATATGAAAATATTGGTTGTTTAATAGCGATTACAAGACCGTTTCTTCGTGAACCGGTGCCTTCATGTATAACTCTTCCTAAGCCGCTGATCATGGCACATGCGGTGTTTCTGCTACTACGTTCACGCACTCGCCGCGCGGAGGTCATTCGCTCGCGTAGGCGCCGGACGAAGAGTATGGGATCAGCGACTCGCGGAGAGCCTGACCTAACAATATCAACAAGAAAAAATTACACCATCTTCCCGTAGGGGCACCCTGAGTAGTATGCGAAGCAGCCATGGGGTCGACTGAAGTTCCCATTAGTCTTCAGTTCGTCCTTTCCGTTGACGTTGAGCTTCGCGTGCCTTGGTTGTATCAGTAGCTTCTTGAAGAAGTTTGAATGAGTGAAGGACATAAGGCGCGTTCGTAGCACATGCTCCGGTCTCGGTTTGTAGCGGAATGGGAAGAGCGCCACGTACCTCCCGTTGCGGGCAGAAAGTCGTGAGATCGAACCCGGGCGCCGCCTATTTCTTTTTATAGTGGACTGCGCTGACGTCAGCCCAAACGCTGACGGGGCTCAAGAGACGTGCATGTGCAGTAGAGTGCGGACGGCGGACAAGGGAGGGAGGGACACAGCCCCGAGCATGAGATGCTCCGCATCTAATAATAAGCAACTTGTAAATGCTGTTAGCAGGAGTAGCATCGGATATGAGGAGAGGCCTCACGCGTTTGGCGAGGCGACCGGAATGCTCGCGGGACTCGGGTAAGACGGAGACGGGAGCGCCTTCTATGTCTGGGGACAATTTCCGCGTCCGTCGAGCTTCTCGACCTCTTTCGGGGTGGTTTGTAAGAGGCGACCACTGAGATGGTGACGGTCAAGCTCAAGTGAACGCACACTTGGCTCGTCGTTCAAAGCGGAACAGCTTCGGCTTCCTCCGTACAGTACGCCGGTTCCGTCCGTTTCTTTGTGGCGAAGGGCGGTTGGAACTCCGGGCACGCAAGATATTCCATTATATCAGTCAGTATCGTCTAGGCAGCGCGTAGTCGTGTCGCCACGGAAGCGTGCACAGCCGAGAAGACCCGAACTTTCGATATACTGAAGGAGGGGAACAAAAAGACATTGCAGACAGAATTTACCCCCAATTATTCTCTTCACAAGCAAAGCATTCTTTCTTTGAAGCAAAGTTCGCTAGCGTGTGTCAGCGCGTGAGCTGCGCGCCTACCAATACCTGCATCGGATGATGATGTTTAGATGTTAATTACGCAGCGCCAACTGGGGCAAAGAGTGCCAAGAAAGTGTTTTGATGAATAGGTGACCATTAAAATTGGTGAGAGTGAACACGAATATAAGCAATTGAAGCCCATAAGGACGGCTAGTATACAGGGCCAAGATGAAGGCCAAGAGTGGGTAAAAGATAAATAAGGTGGCTGGTGTATAGGACCAGAGGTAATAAAACTATGTGTGCTATGAGATGAGCTGTAGGAAGTGAACCTCTGACCGAAACCTAAAGGTGCGCGGAACAGAAAACAGGGCATCGTCTCCTAAGAAGTATACATTGCCTGCATATGTTATGCTGTATTGGCAATCATTCGTAATTGAAGGCCAGGCAGACAAATAAAATGGCATTTAAAACAGCGGGATCAGTTTTCCGGAGCCAGGGAAAAAATCGCCAAGGGACAAAGTTGATCACCATTATTAGAGTAAATTACTGTTATCATTATAATAAGAAAATCTTCCAGGTCATCTTCCCCGTGTTTCCTGCTGATAATGCCATAATTATTTCATAAGTCGAAAGAAATCTCGAGAAGTGGAGCAAAATTATTTCTTCTTTTGCCGTCACTGACATTCAGAATGTTGTGAGTCTATCGAGAGTGCGCACATGCATGGCGTGTGTTTAGCTTCTTGAACGTGGAGTGACAAAATCTGTTATATCCCGGCTGGCTAACGAGCTGCATGACCCCATCTACAAAAAATAATTTGAAAAGTTGTACGATTTTAAGGGCGAAAACTATACCAGAGCAAAATAGATAGTTTTTCAATACTTGTGCGCGAGAAGCTGGAAAGGAAAGGAACTAGAATGCACCTACCCACTCAAGAAGCAACATAAACAGCTTAGAAAGTCCCAGTCTCTAGTGTGTGAAAAACACAAACTGAATCCCTTTAGAACTACGCTATCTAGAACACACTGCTACGACTTGATAGAATTGCGCAATTATATGACAACTACACTGAGTAGGCAATTGTCACACGTAATTAATGATGCTTTATGAGGCTGCCGACATTTCAGAACGAGCAGACGACCGAAAATGCAACCGCTGGATTCATACAAGGTCCAAAGACGCGCACATCAAAAAGAGACTCTGAGGACATCTAAGCACTTCTTACGACAGGTGAATGCAAAGGCATTCTACTACAATCCGCACTATTTCCACGCCACAATGTGTATTCTGCTCAGAATTTGCCACACTGGTTCTCTTTAATTGTATTTGCACCTAAAGACGGTGAATGGACGATGGAGGGACGAAATAAAAAAAAATCAGAGGGAACGAATGAACTTAGTCAACTTAGGGCAGGAATGTTTGAAGGTCAACGTGAAAGGGTTTCGTCCTGAAGGTGACCTAAAAATGATGATGATGATGATGGTGGTGGTGGTGTTGGTCGTGGTGGTGGTTGTGACGACGACGACGACGACGATGATGACCGTTCGACTTCTCATTGTCGTTTTACCTCTCGTCTTCACATGAAGAACCACAATCCGTCCAGTCTAGAGCGAAAATGCCGTGCCACCCGCTGCTCTCCAAGCGGTGGCGACGCAGACGCCGGATGCTGGTTCCTCAATCAATGGGCGATTTTGTGCTCTTGCAATATGGGTTCACGTTGTGTTTTCGCAAACCGAACCTACAACTCGGCCAGGAGTAGCAACTTAGGGAGCCAATTATTACTTTAGACCCCCCCGCCCCCCCTCCCCGGGGATCTTTCAAGTGTTCCAGAATGAATCTCGACCCATGGGCGGTTTGTTTTGCAAACTGAGCATCTAGTTTTCACGAGCGCAAGTGCTTAGCCACTGAGTCACCACGGAGTTTGGCTGCCTCTTTATCGTCACTTGCTTGAATTGATAGTGCAAAAAATTATGTTCAGCACTCGCTATAAAAACTCACCGGCGTGTGGTTGCGCTCCCAAATAACGCGAAGGGGAACCATTCTACGGTGTGCTTCACGAACGGAAGTGCTTCAACCATTTCGAACAGGTCGCAGACGAAAGTGGCGCCACCGTGTGAACTCTTCGTATCTAAGGAACCCTCTTTTCCCGGGTGTTCTCCTTTTCCTGCTCGCCGATCAACTGAGGGAACAAACGTGGACAGAGGTGTCGGGGGATTGAGGAGCTTCAGAAATAAAACAACACAACCCTTTACTCCCCAAGAGACCTTAAGTACTTTCCCAGCAGTGGGCTACAAACAGATCTGCATGCATTGCTAGCAGTGTCACTTTGGGAAGACTCACCAAGTACTTGGGGAAGCGTCCGCCTATAAAAACTACGCCAGGTTGAAGGTACCATTGAGACGTGCCTTTGAAATCGTCGCTGAGTGCCAAGAATGTTTCGGAGACCCTCAGCTGGACGCGAGCCTTTTTTTTACTTACTTTTCAGCTATCTCCAAACCACGCCCCTGTGAAATTGCTTTGGTTAAGTTTATGACTATACGTGAGCCGTCTTCACTGGTGACTGAGCTAAGGCGCTGTGGCCTGATAGGGTGCCCGTTGGATCTTTTTATTGCGCCTCTTGAGCTCTCCCAGAAGAAAAACAACAGAACACAAGAGGCACCGATAAAGTTACTGCAAGAGGAACCATGTTTGCTTCCTTTTCTGTGCAATCTGTTGTAGTAAGAACAGACAGACAGAAAAAATAAAGGGCTATAAAGTAAAATAAAAGCCCAACCCGTACCACATACGTATCACGGGTGACACCAATTAAAAATAAAGAAACTTAACTGAAGTCAAAAATAGTTTTTAGAGACAGGAAAAGAAGAAAGAAAGAAGAGAGATCTATCACGCGAAACCAAACCAAGGGAGGGGAGGCAATCATCTATATTTTTTAAACGAATATGTGAAAGGTCAGTTATAAATAACATGTCGTTCTTCATACATGTGATCTTAAGATGCAAACATATATGCAGTTTAAGTGCTTCTTCGATGGTGAAATCTCGTGGTCAATGTTCACTCCTCTTGATGAGTTAATCCTTTTTCCGTCTTCGTTCTCTGCCGTGATCGCGATATATACCAGCTAGAAGATAAAAAACCGACAAACACACGTCCCATTGTCGTTCATTCAAGCTGGTAAATTCAGGGCAAAAGCCGAAGTGTGCGCCACTGAGCAAAACTGCAAAGCAGTCGATACGGTAGTCTAGGGCAAGCAGCCCTTTCTTTCTAAGCCGCTGACATAAAAGAGAACGTAAACAAGTGTCATACAAAGTGTTTATCACGGCCTATTCATCTTGTTGCTTGGGACAAAGCCATCATTGACGATCATTGATCAAGTTCGTCGAGCAACGCACGCGTGGGATGGGCTAATGTCGTACTTTCCGGTTATTTTGTCACAGAGGTAGTTTTTCTTTTGCCGCAAAATTTATTCATGTCGCTTTCTTGAGGCGAACACATATATGATGATCATTTATCCAGTTCGTCGAGCAACACCCGTGTGCGATAGGTTAATGTCGTATTTTCCGGTTGTTTCGTCAAATGAGGCTTTTTTTTTTCTTTTGCCGCAAACTTTATTGTTAAAGATCGAGGTTTCACTGCGGTGTTATGACCATCAATTTCCTCAATGAGAGTTTCACTTACGACCTGTAAATTCGTTCTCTTGGTATTTGGATCGTCCTGTCTCCTTCGTACGCATATTTCATGTCCTCACCCGGTCGTACGCCCGGTCCCAGCGAGGTCTCGTCGAGAGGGCTCACGCCCACAGACCTGCACTCCGCGTCTCAACCTTCTCTACTAGGCTTTTATATATATATATATATATATATATATATATATATATATATATATATATATATATATATATATATATATATATCTATTCTCTCTCTCTCTCTCTCTCTCTCTCTCTCTCTGTCTCACCCCCCCTGACCCCGTAGGGAACCGTAGAACGTAGCACAAGACTCCGATGGACTGCCACCCGACCACTAAAAAATATACATAAAAATATTTCCCTCCCTCCCTTCCTCTCCTCTCAATCTCTAGGATTTGAACTCTACACCCGTTTTCCACGAATAATACAGGTAAAATACAAATGGTAGCACAACAACGTGGCTCATATTCCTTGATGTCTCAAATCACTCCGAAAGCTCAAAAGTACAAGGGGACCTCGCAGTTGCTGCTAAAGTTGACACTGGACTATAACTTCACGCATAAATTTTTGGCTTTCGTGCCTTTCTTTCCGATTGATTTAGTTTTAAGCTGTAGAAGACGGTAACGAGGTGACGTGCTCTTCCAGTACAACGGGAAAATCTGCTATATGTGAAAGTTCCCGCTGGTTGTAGCTCAAACAAGTACTGTCTGGCGAGGTGGTGGTAGCTGTAACATAAACATTCAAACCACTGGATATGCTTTAAGTTGGTTAGGAAGGGAACCGCATCAAGCTCTCTTGTAGCGGTCTTCTGTTACGAAAACAAGCAACATAAGCTATGCATCTCACTTCGGTTGCTACACTTCGAACTTCACTGGAAGGGAAGCCAGAGAATTGCACAACGAGTTACGGGACTTCCATTCTGAGCGGGAGCAGGCATTCTCAGGGGTGTTTAACTCATTCGGGCGTAGAGGGAAACAGGCCTGGCGCTGCCTGTCTAAAAACAAAGACAGTCGTCTGCACAAAAACTACGGCGGATTTGCTGCCACTGAAACAGCCACTACGTCCCTGTATGGTGTCAAACGACTCGTTCCAGTCACTTTGCCGCCGCTACAGTGCGTAGGTACGCGCCGACAGAGGAGTCTAAAGAACGTGCGTTGAGCGCTTTTCGTACACAACAAAGGCTCTCAAAGAGCTTGTTCGACCACAGGCACCCTATTGTATGGGCTATTCACGGTCGATTCTGTGCTTGCATAGCCTTTCAAACAATAGTGCCGGAAAAGAGCTCGATTTCTTTCGCACAACAAAGATTAGGATAGGTTCAAGACGGCTGGAAGATCGAAGCAAGAAGAATGGAGGGCACAAAATAGAGGGCGGGATCATAATGATGTGCGGAACCACGTGAACACCATTGTTATTGTGGTGTTTGGAGATATGATATACGTTGAAAGACAAGAAAAAGGTTTCTTTTACACTACGGGAAAACCACTGTTCTCTGGCTAATGAAACAAGTGCTGTGAAACAAAATTATGAAATCACCACTGGAGGACGAGTCCCTGACGAAAGAAAAACCTCCCCGTGGGATCGGCGATGATCTCTGGCAATGCGCTTCAAGCTTCGCATACCACTAACGAGCGAGTGATGTAATAAGGTGTGACAGGAGCGATAATGATGACCATCTCCGTAGCGGGACGCTAAACGGGAGCAATGAATAATGAAGACTACATATCCGGCGATAAAAAATAAACCCTGCAGAGTATGTACGTGCTCTACTAGGGATATTTCACGAAAAAAAGAACTGGGTGTGAGACTACCCAAGAAGGGCCATTTGAGCCGGTTTCCCCGACAGTAAGTGGGTAGATAGAAGCGACAAAGGAGGGACAATTTTATCTGCAACGGTAGCACCAGTAAGGGGAAGGCTCTGCAAAAAGAGAGTTGTCCGTCCTCTGTTCCCAATATTTTTTCCACTGTTTGAAACGTCGTCGTTTAAATGCATGGTCAACTTTGTTTCCATCTCCGTTAAAACTGGCGCGCGCTAGGCTCCAGCGAATGTTTCATTCGGTAGCAAATGTAACATCTGCGATCACGGCTCCCTCGTGTCGGGACATCATTGATTTGAGACATGTGGTTGCCCTTGCGAGTAACTTGGCAGTGGGCTTGTTCCGACAGTGAGATTTCTAGGACAAGGGTTATACGGGTATATGATGAACAATCTCGATTTGACGATGTCCCGAAGCAGGTAGGTGCGACAACATAATTTCTCTTTCTGCGAGCGTGGAACGGTGATTCATTATATTTTAAAGTGTTCCTCAGCCCCCTTCGTGTTTCCATCAAATGTACAAAATACCTGAAAATTGGAATTTTATTTTCGCATTTTCAACTCAAATCTAGAGGTGGTGTTTTCTTGAAATTGAATGAAGTGCTTACGCGTCGTCTTTGTTGTACATTCGCTCATCTTTAATACGTTCGGTCGAACGGTGGCACCCTATTGTGTGCTTAGCAAGCTGTTGAACTCCTTAAAGACCCTAAGACGCCGTTGTAATTGATTTTTCATTTTGAGTGAACATCCTTACTTTTTATATATGCTTGTTTTCATTCGAAATATAAGCAAGCAATCTTCCCAATACGGCGTTCCCCACAGTTTAGGAGAATCTATGTAACTTAACATCGGATCAGATTGTGGCTGCGATTGAAATAAGTTTCGGAAAAGGTCTGCTGTTATTCAAGGTAATGCGGCTTCTGAATTGACACTGCCTTAGAGCACTGCGGCGTGCTTGGGGAGCTGTTGTATTACAATTCTCGCTTCGCTAAACGCCCCAAACGAAGCACGCGACACACGTGCCTCGTGAGTAACCAGTTAGCCCTGTGCCGGTTCTTTTGTTCGGTGATACTCGGGGCGCTCTTGTGCAGTCGCGGACGCACGAGCGGGCGGAAGAGCCGAACGACAGCGACGGTCACGCACCAACGATCCCAGCTACGGGGACGATGATCCGCACAGGCCACGCGTCGTTGACGGCATGGAGGCTTCGAACGACGGAACGGGAATGCCACTCATGCAGAGTGCGAACATTGTTGCCGTATTCCTGAGAAAAAAAGGAGGTTTAAAAAATACTTTCCAAAACATTCCGGAGTACGTGCTGTCACTCGGCAGTCCGTAGGTAGCGCCGCAGTCGAGAACATTTCTACGGAGTCTGAGTGTACGAGTGGAAGAGCCTACTTCCGGGCTTCTTGGTAAGCCCACAGTGAGTTTTTTGACGGCGATGGCAATAATTCTGGTTTACAGAGGTTGTGTCCTGCGCACAACCAGTTGGAAGGAACGGCGTTCCTGGAGCTAGTTCCTTTTTGGAGGAACGAAGGAACGCCACCGTTCCATTAAGGGTCGGTGGAACTGTAACGGTAACTCGTCAGGTTTTTGAAGGAACGGCAGGAATGGCGTTCCTTCTGCAAACTTCACATCCCTAGGATTTGGCTGTTTTTGAGGCCAAGGCTCGAGCATAAAAATCCACAAGGCAGTACCGTGTTTCTCTTCCAACAAGATGGCCAATGTGCCCGCTCCCTTCAGCCGAACGTACTTCCTCGAAAGTCAAAGGCAGAAAAATATCCACGCCGCGGGCCGCAGCTTGTACTTGCTTTCATGTCGTTCTACCGGTGAATAGCACAGCCGCGAGAAGGCTGTTTGTCTGGAGAGGCCAGGATGCACGTCTGTGTGATAGAATTGTTCCCTGCCGGGCGGCGCAGCAGGAGTGCGCGCGAGGCGCGGGTGCTTTGCTGTCTTGAGAGTTGCGCTCGCGGTGAGGTGACTCGAAGGGTCACCGGCCATCAATCGGGCTGGGCGCCCCACAGTCTGTCGGGATGCTGTACTGCTGGAAGTTACAGTGTACGCACGCAGTTCGTCACGGCGCGGTCTGTCGCCGATCTGGCGGGAATGGGTCGACATGAGTGCCAGGTCCTTTTGTATTGCATGCGTCGTGTTAAAGAAGGACAGGAAATTCTTCATTAATATGCATAGTTTCGTTGCATGCCGCATGGAAAATACCTGAGAGAGGCCGCCGGAACGTGGAGGGCGAGCGTTCAGAGGTTATTTAGTGTGTAGGTTTTAACCTGTGCTTTGATATTTTTAGTGTAAACGTGTTTTACGGACGTGATTAGGCTCCGCGTAATTTATTGTGCTTTTCCTTTACGCGCCTTAACACGTTCTCTGCGCATGTCCTCGCTACGAACTTGAGCGTACCACGGCAAAGCTTTCTCTGGGCCTTCCCGCGTCCGCCCAGATATCTTCGAGTCACCTCCTTGGGCCCTGGCTTACAACCGGCATGGCAAGTCGCGCAACAACAGTGCTCCTAACGTTCCTCCGGAGCACTGGACTTATCAGTGAGCTATGAACTCTCAGACAAATAACCATATCGCCTGATTGTGTGTGTGCTTTTTGTGTGAGTTTGTGTGTTTGAGTATTCATGTGTAAGTGAGAGTTTTCATTATGCTTCATCACACCTTCACCCCCATTTGGTGTAGCAAGCCGGGCGCCCCGCCTGGCTGACCTCACTTGTTCATTAAAGATGTTTCTCTCTCTCTCTTTCTAACCAAAGCAACTGATTCTAACCATCGCGTACATATATTTGGCTATCTTTGGTTGTTTCCTTTATCAAACACCCTGATTGCGTTCGGTATACATTGTAATTCTTACGCGTAGATTTTATGTGTGACTACGCTGCTCACTTTTATTTTTTTTTTCGTGTTATCGTCTTCAAACTTAAACTTGTATTGCGAACCTCGTAGCCATTACTTGTTATGCTATGTTTTGTTACTCGCCAATTTGTGCTTTATGATCCGCAAAGCTTCACTTTTGTAACCCTCTTACTAAATTCCCTGCAAAAAGCCTGTAAAATATTTTAAATAAGCTGCAATATTGCATAACCATTCATTAAACGTCTATCTATTGTTCCTTTCGACACAGTTTCTTAAACAAGAAATGTAATTATGTTCCTCCATGTGAGTAACTTTCTATCTGCACATCTGAAACGCAGTAACCGTACTGCGCAGTAACCTGGACCTATTTTTCCTACACCCGTGCAACATGGCACTTCCCACTTGGGTCTTACAAATGCGCAGTAAGGTTCCTACGCTTCAGATGTGCAGATAGAAAGGGGTGTAGGAAAAAATGTTCCAGGAAGAAACGGTAACGGAAAAAATGGTCCCAAAGCCAAGGTAGGAAGAGAGAGAGAGAGAGAGAGAGAAAGAGAGACACAAACATTCATTGTACTAATGAGCAGGATGTTCTTAGGGGGTGTTATCACGATTGCCGGGCGCGCAGAATCCCTGTCGCAAAAACCCCGCCACGTTAGCCCCGTGTCTCATTTGCCCCGCGTGCAGTATCCCCGAGCCATAATTCCCTCATGCCATTTGCCCCGATGCCAGTTTCCCCGAACCATCCTCCCGGGGCGATATTATGGCGCGTGATTTTCTTTTCAGGGACTATAATTTTGTTAAATAGAGTAATGTGAGGTTGGGCGATCTTCTAGAGAAGATGATTGGGTCTGCCGCTTTCCCGAAGTAGCACTGGGGCGTTAGCCCTTCTTTCACTAGCTGCGATAATTTAGATTTGCATTCAAAGTACGATGGCGGTAAATGCTATCCCCCCCCCCCTTCCCCTCCCTCTCCGCTCGGGTCTAGGACATTTCGGTGCACGGACATTTCTGTGTACGGATATTTGGGTGCACGGACGTTTCGGTGCGCAAGTTTTCCGGCAAACGAATTATCTGGTGCTACGTGTTCGAAACAGTCAATCTATATTTCCGCGTAACTTGGGCTATGGAGCCCAACAATCTACTGCAGTGGTTGACACATTGATGTCACTTTTATTTGCCCCAGTTATTTGAATAAATTGAGCATTTGAATATTTCTCTTTATACCTTGTTCAAGAAACACCAATTACGCAGACAACTAATTAAATCCTTTTGCAGAGCCTTTTATTTACTACAACACTTTATAATGTATATTCGCTTTTTTTTTGCTGCATGCACATCAGCTAATGAAATCAGCCGATGTTTACGATGTATTTTGCAAGTAATTTTCTCTATATAAAAGGCAAACTCCCACTATCGCAAGAAAGAACCTTTACAAACATTCTGTTGCCGCGAATATGCAGAAAATATGAAGTGTTTCATGCCGGCAGCGCGGTGACGCTAAAATAAACTTGCAAATACTGTTGTGGGCAGCTTTTTCAGAGGAGCACCAAAATCGCAGTTAGACATATCTGAACTTCGTCCGGCGCTCCCTGAAGAAGTTCATCTGGGAGAGTTTCTTTGGATTCTTTTTATCTCCGCATAATCTGCTGCCAGTGGTGTTCCTATTCGTATAGTATACGTATAGCGGTGTGAGTTTTAGATTTCTCTCTGTATTTAAACTCAGGATTATCCGAAACTACATTTTAATTAAAAAAATGAAATCTAACGCTGATGTAACAGCACGTTCCATATTTTGAGGTGCAACTGGAACGTGTTCCTTTCGCAATAAAGGAACTGGTAACGGGAACTCGTTTCGAAATTGGGAAGGAACGAGGAAAGAGCTTTTGTTCCTGTTTTAAAGGAACGTGTAGAACACTGCGCACAACCCCTGTGCCCGTCTGTGGGGCAGCTTTTTTCGTATAGCTACCGTCACTGCGATCATAAAAGTCGGCATCAGTATTTGTGAGTGCGATGCGCGTATCCGTGCAAGAAGTGTATGTAGGCCGGTGTCCCTGTACGAAAACGGGTTTACTGCGCAGTATAAGAGCCCCAAGCGTCGCCGTCGAATATGGCAAAACTAGGGTCACTAGATAAGATAGAGTACCGTCACTGAGGCACGCAAGTGAGCAACGGTAGCGATTTTGGTATTTATCAGTGTTGCGAGGTTTCTGCTTCTGCGGCCTAACCGCTAAGTTAGACACTGCCGAAGGCGCAGCAACACGGCATCTACGGACACACTTCTGCAGCTGAAACTCTGCGATGTGCGTTATCTTTGATTCGCGCTCGGAACGACGCCAGACGCGCGCAGCCGCAGAGCAGGCATGACAAGCTGAGACTACCACATTTGACCGACAGAAAACGCATAAACAACAAAATGGCGGTGCCCATGAAGCGTCGCCGTGTAGACAAAGGTGACGTGATGCGAACTGACCAATGACCATGCGGCGGCACGGAACAGTAAGAGAAAAGAGTGCCAATACTCTTTAACCTTATGTGACACTAGGCAAAGCCTTACAAGCAAATACACCTCACCGAGATCCTAGAGTTGTCCTAGCCGCCAATTGTCCTATAATTTGTCTCGGCATGGTTTTAATAAACAAAGTGTTGCAGCAGTTTTCTGTAACCGTACTCCCTCCGTAGACGGCCACGTTGAGAAGAGACGGGAAGTTTGTAACGTGGACAACTTCATGGGGAGCTGGTTGTGAGGAATAAATAAAGCCGGCGTAATAATGGAGTTGTCTTAGCGACCAATTTGGCATGGTTGTTTCTAGGATACGTATAATATGAAAGCTATAACTCTCGATCGAGCGAGTGCGACTCTTTATAGACGAGACCCGATAGACGCACACAATTTGGCCAGAACCTAGCGCAGGACAGCTTCGCTGTAAAACCTTTAACGCCGAAACAGAAAAAAATGAAGCCATTACACTCAACTTCAAAGCTGTCGAAAGTGCCCAGCAGGGATTCACCCTAATAGCCTCTAGCGCCGCTATCGGCTCACAGCTACCACCCAATGCAATTCAAATTTCCCGCCTTCGCAGTGCTCGCGCGCCCCCTGCTGAAACTGCGGCAGCGGGACTTCTGTTATTTTTGTGCTTGCTTTTCATAACGCACGTGCCAACATTGCACTGCAACTTTTTTTTGCTGACTATCGTAAAAACCAACCAAACGAGCGTTCCTAACTAAATGAACGCTGGTGCTGCCGGTTAATTATGTATATTTTGCCTCAAATCTACCTGCAGTTTTCTTTGCCTTAAACAACGCGGAGGTGTATGACAAGCGCCAGCGGTTCACGAGTTTCAAACGCCTATGACTATATAAACCGCTTGGCTTCAGAAGCCTCTGGGTTACGCCGCGAAGACAGCTGCTATGACGGAACGCCGTGTGGCTCTACTTGGGTGCAGAGAGCGAGCTGCGACAACAAGGCGAGCCCCTAAAGTGCTCTGCACTTAAAACGACAGCGTAGCGAGGACAGCCGAGCCAGTTATGGCCTGAGACATGTTACACGCACAGCGGCGTATGCAAGTGCGCGGAGTACTCGCAGCAATTCACTGAGCTTTTGGGGCGAAAAGCACAGCTCCTACTTAGTCCAAGGAATTGTCTGCCTGGTTGCTGCTATTGGCCGCTATTGATATTGAATCTTTGATGTTGAGTCGTGATGCAAAGGGTAAGCGAAATCGAGCCCATTCTTTTTTTATAGGGACCTGTTCCCACGTGCAAAAAAGGCGGCGGTGTCCTGCGTTGTCTCAAGTCACTCGTTTAAACCAAGGAGGCAGGCCGGCTCACGGTTGGGAATTTTTCCAGAAAATAAGATGCATTAATATTGCAATGTTTGGTACAAAAATTGCGGCCTGTTGTTAATTAACCCATCACGTGTTCGATATCACTGCACGCAACTAAGCAATTACGAAAGAGGGAGGGAAGGCCTCTCTGCACCTCACGCACCCGGCGAACAGAAACAGCAGCGAATCTTGCGCGGTCCGTCAGTTTCGGTCGCGTCCAACAGCCTGGGAGCATACAAGCTGTCAAAGGTCACGTCTCGGATCAGCAGCAACTCGGTGATGGAAAGGCAATGAGTGGCGGGGGAGCGCTTCGGTGAGCATGAAGCGGGCGTCGCCTCCTGGAACGCTACGCCTGGACTCGGAGAACATGGCTCCCAAACCGCAAATACGTACGAGGTAGTGTGCACGCTTGCGTGCGTGTGTATACGTATAGAAACTTTGTGAGGCGTGAATAAAGCATTAGCACGTCAGCCCGTGCTCTAATGTGACTGGTTTCCGACGAATTCAGCGTGAAGGCCTCAATTGCTGTTCTGGATTTTTCTGTGCACTATAAGTAATGGGTTTTGCTACACAGCTGCTGATTCGCTTGAGAGGGCTAATTTAAATCGATATACAAAGAAAAGCGATGGCCAGAACACTAAACGGACACGGCGACACTTTCGATAAGCCCTTCCACTCTTTTCCTTCGCGTCTGGAAGCACTGCGAAAGCTATAGTTATCGGCAGCACGGAGCGGCACTGCGTGATTTGCTCGTCGCACCAGATACGCCTTCCATTTCTAGTTTGTTTTTGTGGCTTTTTTTTTTAAGTTTCTATCAAAAAGCGTTCATTGCTGCAACTGAAGGAAAACCGGCCAACAGCCGCTGCGTGGCCTTAGGGACGTAATTCGAGCCGTCGAAGGACGTCAAGACAGGGAAAGAGAGTAAAATCTTTTGAGCGAGTTTACAAGTTATCTGATTGGCATGAGGCAGTAATTTTTGGCTGAGGTACTTTGTGACCCCTTAATATAAGTACTGGGTGTGTTGCGGGACTACGCTCTGCAAGCATTTAAGATTTCAAAAAAAAAATGTTGAAAAAGTCTTGCTGGGTCTGTTTAAAATTTGGGTGATTCGGGATGAATTTTTGTAACACCGAGCCCACTTCAGTGCTTCTCTCGCGTGGTGGCCTTGAGTATTCATAGCGCATCTTTTTAAAGAAACGAACGAAGCATAGGGCAGTCCGCATGGTTATCTAGCAGTGATACTTTATCGGAAGGCCGAATAATTTTTCACGACTGTTATCGTACATCGAAATGGCTACGGGATCCGACGCGGTGGCTCAGTGGCTAAGGCGTTCTGCTGCTGAGCACAAGGTCGCGGATTCGATTCCAGGCCGCGGCGGCCGCTTTTCTGATGGAGGCGGAAAGCAAAAATATGTTGCAGATTGCATTAAAGGGGTCGTGAAGAGATTTTTATTTATTTATTTATTTTCAATACTGCCAGTCTCGGGCGAGACCATAGCAGGTGGGCATTCGTACAATTTCAGCAGGAACAACAGCGATGGGCCTAACATTGGCCAACAAGCAAAAACAACAATAAAGCGTACAATAAAAGGGTATCACACACTTTCACTTCACGTGCAGAACCGCTGAGTTGTGCAGCATCGTCAATGTTGAGGTTACCCTCAGGGAGCCCTTGCGGGGTGTTACATAAGGGGAAGGTAAAAACAATGGTATAGACACAACACTGGTGTAGACACAAGAATACAGACAACAATACGGACATACAGACATGTAAACAATGTAAAGACATAGACATACAAAGTCTTCGCGCACTGTAGACCACCGAAGTTTAGTTACGAAAAGCATCAAATTCCCTCCACCCCGACATCCAGTTCACGCTTCAAAGCGAACGCGATGGCTCCCTTACCCCCCCCCCCCCCTCCTTCTTATTTGATGTCCAAGTGACGAGTAGACCGAAAGGCCTCAGGTGTGTCCTCCCTATTCCCAGAGCGGCGACTGTGTGTTTCCCGTATTATGCCCGCAAAGAGAGCAGAATCGGGTAATTTCGGACCCAACAACAAGAAAGAAGAAAAAGAGAACCACTCTAAAGGTTTAACTTTTCCGTGTCCACCGCCGTAAGCAAGAGAGGGCGGCTAACTGCGAGGGGGCATCGACCGTCGGAGCCCTGGAACGCCGAAGCCGGCGCCCGGCGTGCCATGAGCAAGCGAGGCGCCAGACGGCTTATTCAGAAAAGAGGGGTGCAAATCGTCCATAACCATCAACGGCGACGGGCTACCCGATCCCGGCCCCAAAGAGAGCGCCCGAAAGGCAGAAACGAAGTCGGCGGACAGAAGAAAGGACGCAGCGCCGTCGACGAACAATGCGGGACAGGATACCAGGAAGTTGACCTTGCCGGAACGGCCGTCCTCGAAAGGGGAACGAACTGGGGGAAGCAGCCCCTCCCTTTGTTGCCCCACCGGGCCTGAATCATTCGGCTTAGCCCTGCCGACAGGCGCCCGTCCGTGTAGGAAAAAGGGCTACGTTGTTCAGCGAAGATCCCCGAGAGAGGTCAACCGCGCTGAAAGAATGCAAGACGGCGCTAGAGTGGGGGCGCCGCATCCACGAAGCCTCAAGGCCGTGCCGGCCTCGGAACGTCGGGTTTCTATTCCCTGCGCTATTGGTTGGGCTGGGGTGCAACCATATCCAAAGGACATGTAGAGAAAACCGCAAAGTGAGTTCGTTGCGTGGACAACAGATGTGCTTTACAAAAAGAAAAACAAAACCAAACAAAGGTGGCATTGACCGGAATATCACTTTGAAAGGAGGGCACTTTGTACTTAAAGCAGGTGGCTATGGGAATGAGTACAATAGAGTGGTCTTAACATGTTTAAAGTTCGCCATTGTGATCGGTTGAGTCGTTATCCAGTAATTTACAGAAAGTTGAAAAGCATACTGTATTTGATATAGTTGGGTCCAGTTCGTTCCATTCTTTCACTGCAAGCGGAAAAAGCGAGTATTGAAATGTATCATTATGGAAAGAGTACTCTTTTAGTGTGTACGAGTGTTTGCGGCGTGAGAGGCGTGAAGTCGAGAGTGATATATATTTGGAGGCATCTATTTTCAGCCGATGGTGTAGTACCTGGTGTAGGAATTTCAAGCGCGCTACTCTTGCTCTGTCTGATAGTGTTGAAAGACCCGCAAGAAGTAGCAAGTTTGTGGGCGAGTCGTTACGGGTGTACCTGTTGTAGATGAACCTGATGGCTTTTCTCTGTACCCTTTCTATTTTATTTCTGCTGGAAATTGTGTGCGGAAACCAAACAACGTTGGCATACTCGAGAATTGGCCGTACGAACGTGGTGT
Source organism: Haemaphysalis longicornis (assembly GCF_048455015.1). Taxonomy (NCBI): domain Eukaryota; kingdom Metazoa; phylum Arthropoda; class Arachnida; order Ixodida; family Ixodidae; genus Haemaphysalis; species Haemaphysalis longicornis. The sequence continues at coordinate 95,105,690 of NW_027526225.1, read as the reverse complement.
AGGCCAGAAGCTTGGTACGCCATGGTGCTAGTCGCAAGCGGCGTCTAAGAAAAAATAACTTGCGCAGAGCAGTTGAAGTGATGATGTCGATGTGTGAATCCCACTGAAGGGTTGATGTTAGAGTGACACCTAAATATTTGTGCTGGTTGACTTTGGTAAGGACGGTTCCTTCAAGAACGTAGGAGAAGTTAGAGGGATTCTTTTTCGCTGTAATGGTCATACACACTGATTTTTTTTTGTTGATGGACATTTGCCACGTGTTACACCATTCGGCAATTTTTTGGAGTGAACTATTCAGAGTGCAGTGGTCTTTCGGGCCCTTAATTTCTTTGTATATGATGCAGTCGTCTGCAAAAAGTTTAATGTGACAGTCTAAGTTGCAGGTGATGTCGTTAATGAAAATGAGGAATAACAGAGGTCCTAACACTGATCCCTGGGGGACGCCTGAGGTGACGGGAACTGTATCGGATGGTGCGTGGTCGCAAACAGTGTATTGCAATCGCTGGGACAGAAAACTTGTGATCCATGCTGTGATCGGTCCTTCTCCGATAATGGCCCTCAGTTTCGAGATTAACTTGGCGTGGGATACACAGTCGAATGCTTTTTTGAAGTCTAAAAGAATTATGTCTGTTTGACCGCGGTTGTTGATCGTTAGCGCGAGATCATGTACTACCTCGGCTAACTGGGTGGTGGTTGATAGGTTCCTTCGGAAGCCGTGCTGGTGAGGCGTAAGAATGTTATTGTTTTCTAGAAAGGTGGTTAAGTGTTTCAGTATGATGTGTTCCATGATTTTGCAACATGTGCTAATGAGGGAAATTGGTCGGTAATTACACGGTGTGTCATCGCCGGATTTGTGAATTGGTACAACTTTGGCTATTTTCCAGTCATCTGGTAACTGCGCAGTCTCAAGAGATTTTCTGAACACAATTCCAAGGTAATGGCTACACAACTCCGCGTATCGTTTCAGAAATTCGTTCGGGATATTGTCGGGGCCATTTGCTTTTTTGTGGTCAAGGTTGAGTAGAAGATTAAAGATGGGTGTAGGAACAAATGGTCCCGGAACAAATGGTCCCGGAACAAATGGCCCCGGAACTTATGGTCCCGGAACTTATGGTCCCGGAACAAATGGTCCCAACTCGAAAGTAGGAACAAACGGTCCCGGAACTTATGGCCCCGGAACAAATGGTCCCAGGCACCTGTTCAGGCAAAATGACTCTATAAAACTCCACGTGGGTTCTGTTTAAATTTGTTTTATTTTGCTGGAGCGCAGTTTCTAATTTCTTAGGTTTCTTTATTTTTGTTTTCCTTTTTTTCAGATTTCGTTAAACCTGTTAGCTCAATTTGGGCGATTAGAACGATTAAACGCGGTATTTCTGCCAACCATGCATTTTTGTGAAAGTGCAGGGCACGATTACACGACTGGCCCGTTTTCGGAATTTTTTAATGCGTATTTTATCCGGCCGTTTTATTTTAGTCGTCGCGTTTTTTATACGTTCAAGACGAACATTCTTATTTATTGCTTCTCTCTCTCTTTCCGTATTTGATTTTTGTAATATATTCCTAAATAATACCGTCACTGTAAATAGGCTCAACGCACTGGATGAAGTCAGACTCACTTCTCAGGCATTAACAAAATTTTGTATTCTTGCAAATATTGCACGCCAGCCTTGTTAATTTAAACAGTTGTGTTGCTCCACTTCATAAGAAATCTGCATTCACGAACAAAATTACGGTAGCCCGTTATTGTATTCACTTTAAGCACGGCCGAGGGCGGCCCAGTACACGCAGATTTTTTATTGAAAGGTTCACCACTGGTTTGCCTGGCACTCGGAATAACAAAAAAATACGAACAAAGCAAGCACGGGAGATCGTACACGTGCGACAAAAAAAGTTTGTATACAGCATTGAGCTCAAGCAAATTCAGCATTAGCAAATATATTGTGTAGGAACAGATGCAAAATACAGTGTGCACAGATACAAGCATAAATATAAATACATTGACCCCACTCCTTTCCTCATGCAGGCGCTAAGGCGTAGTAGTGGTGGGACCATTTCTTCCTACTTTGAAGTTGGGACCATTTGTTCCGGGACCATTAGTTCCGGGACCATAAGTTCCGGGGCCATTTGTTCCGGGACCATTTGTTCCGGGACCATTTATTCCGCGACCTGATTAAAGATACCGGCGTCCGCTATGTTTAGGGGATCGATAGGTGGATCCGCGGTAGAACTTAGTGTCGGGAGCGCGCCGTTATCGGATATAAACACGGAGTGAAAGTAGTCGTTGAACTGGTTAGCCTTTGCTGTTTTTTCTTCCGACGATACCACTGGAGCCGTGGTTGGGGGTGTGCGGAAATAGTTCCAAAACCTCTGCGGGTTGTTTGTAATGAATTGTGGCAGTGTTTCGTTAAAGTAGTATTGTTTTGCGTTAGTCACTTGCGTTTTGAATTCTTTTGTGGCACTTTTTAGTCTACTATTTACCAAAGGGCTGCCACCCTTTGTTTTGAGGGTACGCCGTAGTCTTTTTACTTTACGCTTAGCGTGAATTACATCTCGGGTAATCCAGGGGTTGTGTTTTCGCGTTTTTAGAGTTTTCAGGGGAATGAAATTTTCTATGCTGTTTACAATGATGGATTTAAACCGAAGCCAGAGATCGTTTACATTAATTGATGGATCGGAAGCCATTTGAGAGAAGCTTTGGAATTCGTGGGCCAGGTAGGTTGTCACGCTGGCGTCGTCCGCCCTATTGAAATTGACGACTTCCCTTTGAGTATGTATTTTTTGAACAGTAAAAGTATTAGGTCGAGAAGGGTGTAGGAAAAAATGGTCCCGGAAATAATGGTCCCGGAAAAAATGGTCCTGGAAAAAATGGTCCCGGAAGAAATGGTCCCGGAAAAAATGGTCCCAAATCCAAGGTAGGAAAAAATGGTCCCGGAAAAATTGGTCCCGAAGCCAAGGTACTTTTTAAAGTCTTGTTCGGGTTAATCGAACCAAGAACGTTTGTCTTGCTAAAATGAACGAGGTATTAAAGAAAAATATACAAATGTTCAGTTTCTAAAAAACCTGGAAAAAATTGAAGACGGCACCAATCTAAAAATGCAAGCGCAAGCTGCGCTAGATTGTTGTCTACAACCCATGTTAAGCGAAAATAAAAATATAACGGCTGTTTTAAACAAGCAAGCACACGATAATTCGGTCGCCGAAATGTTTGCGCACGGAGGTGTCCCTGCAGCGAAACGGTATTCATACACCGATATGTACGTACACCGAAATATCCGTACACCAAAATGTCTGCACAGAAACGTCCCGCACCGATATGCCTTGCACCGAAATGTCCTAGACCCGGGACGACGCTGTGAGCTTCTTTGATGAAGCTCCCACGGCTTCTTGTGCAATTTTCAGCGATACTGACGAAACCTCGCAGCGTAGAGCTTCTATGACCTTCCGGACACTGAGATGGCTGTGTTCGACTAAGCTACTAAACCGACGGTTCCAGGCCTCGCAGTTGTTTGTGCGGTTTTAATCCAATTATTTGCATTAAAATGTTTAATCCATTCTCATCCCTGCCATCCATCCATCCATCCATCCATCCATCCATCCATCCATCCATCCATCCATCCATCCATCCATCCATCCATCCATCAAAGCGTCCGTCCGTCGGTCTGTCTGTATACCCAATTTCCTTTGTTAGATTTTAGCCTCCAAAGGCGTTAATTTCGGCCCCTTATAGGAATACTAAAGCATTCCATCTCTTTGTCAAACATTTAGCTCAAACGCAAAGGGACAAAATCAAACTCCAACACAGTTCAGATCGGACTAACTTGAAGGCAAACACGTTGGCTGGACCATGGGACCATTTTTTCCTAGATGGTCACTGGGACCATTTTTTCCGGGACCATTTTTTCCGGGACCATTTTCTCCGGGACCATTTTTTCCGGGACCATTTTTTCCGGGACCATTTTTTCCGTTTCCGGTCGAGGGTGTTGTGCGCGGTACCCTGAGTGCGTGTGGGATGACGTACCACTTGATGGAGATTAAAGTTTAACATTAGGTCTGTCAGTGCGCTTGAACCAGGGGATGTGTAACGCATGGACAACCAATCAAAATCCGGGAGGTTGAAGTCGCCGAGCAGAATAAGTCGTGAGTTCTGGACGTAGTTTTGCATGAAGCTCTGCAGTGCTATTATGGGTTCGGGTCCAGACTGAGGGCTTCGGTAAAAGCAGCCGATGAATATGGGGAAGTCGTTGCAAATAATTCGGGTGAAGACGGCCTCGGTGTCTGCGATGGCAGGAAGGGGAGTGAATGGTATTGTGTTTTTAATCAGCAGGGCTACGCCCCCGCCCCGGCTGGGTCTGTCTTTGCGGATAACAGAATAATTGGGCGGCGCGAATTCGTGGTTGAAAATATCGGAGGTGAGCCATGTTTCGGTGATGCCGACGATGTCGGGAGAATGCTCAAGAAGCAGGCTTTCAAAATCTTCTGATTTGTTGAGTATGCTTCTGGCGTTCACGTTTAGTATTGTTAGTGCATTTCTTTTGTTCGGCTGCGGGTTTGTGGGCGGCCTCTTTCTGACATCGACTTTTTTTGCAAGGACACTCTTTCGTTCTTATCTTCGTCCCAAATGAACGCGCAGTCATTGATGAAGAGCCTATCGAAGGAGAGAGAGACCTTGTCGTTGTTTTCTCGGTTTGGTTTAGCACTGTCCCATAACTTTTTCCTAACATCTCGGATTCTTTGGCTGAAGTCTTCCCCGATTGAAATGTTTGTTCCTTTAAGTTTTTTGCAGCTTCTCAGTATGGGCATTTTCTTACTTGAATCCAAAAGTTTGAGGATTACCGGTCGTGTTTTGTCTGTCCCCGGTTGTCCTATACGGTGGATGCGCTCGATGGCGACCGGTTCTAGTTCGAGTTTACCTTTAATTATGTTGTCGTTAACGGCTGACTCGAGATCTTTGCTGGTCTCTCCTTCTCTTTCTGTTAAGCCGTACACAATGAGGTTCGACCTTCGGCTACGATTCTCAAGGTCATCCACGCGTTTTTCCAGTCTCTTTATGACCTCGTTTGTCGCCGCGATTTCATGCACGCATCGCTCGAGCTTTTGCTCGAGATTGGCAATCGCGTCCAGTTTTCTGTCGATGTCTGCTAGTCTTGTTTCTTTTATGTCGTTAATATCTTGTGCTATGGCTTTAAGTTGGTCAAGGATTTGTTTCATTTCAGGGCCTGGGTTGGTCTCGACGTCCCCGCATAATAAGAGCAGCTTTCTGATTAACATGCAAACACCCGCACTCGAGAAAAGCCGTGGGCACGGCAGCACCAACAGAAATGGGTCACTAGATCGGTAGCACAGGCCGTAACGCCGTCTTACCTGTACAATGAGAGTGAACGGGTAAGCGACCGTCATCGCTGCGGTGCGACCGTGCCCAGTGGTCTCTGGGAGGGGCGGAAGGCCTTTTGTACTCTCGTAGGAGAGCGGCGCTGTCGACGTCGAGTGACACGGCCAGGCTTCCCAGGGGGCTCCGTTGAACCGGTCCGGGGCGTCGAAAAAATTGTGTTCAAAATTGCCACAGCAAACATATATTTGTGTTAGCAACCTGCACAAACAATGTGACACCACACAAGTCCTTTAAAAGAGCCCTTCAAGTGCCTTTCTTACCAATACTCTCCTTAGCTTGCCTTTTTCCTTTTCTATTCAGCATTCGCTCTGTCTGCCCTTCCGCTGAGTTATTTGATGGTTTCACAGATTTCATCTGTCTTTGGCTCACCTGGCACGCATGCCGTCGGGTCAGAAGGCCACAGATTTCGGTGCAAACCCAATTAGGACACTGTGGAATGCCTCCAGGGAAGAATTTGAATTTGTACACCGACACTAATTCATGACGTTGTTCCACAGAGCGTGTTCTCTGCACGGCATGTGCCTGCGCGCATGAAAGACGGGGACCCAGCAGGTTCGCGATGCAAGAATACATTTTCCTGCAATGGTGTTTGGTAACGTCAAATCAGGAAATTCAAATTTGGCGCCCTTCGAAGACCGCCTCATAGTCTCTACAATCGCAGAAAGAGGGCGCCAGGAGTCCGCTAGAAGTAGGAGTTCCTGTATAAACATCCCCCTGGCGAGGGGCACGATCAAATGCAGGGCATTTCCGGGGCGCACGACGTTAAGTAGTTTGCGTTACGTTATTGTTGTTGCACTTGTAGCAACTGCTGACGAGAAAGCGCTCGTCAGCAGTAATTTGAATGAGTCAACGATATAAGGTGCGTTGGTAGCGTCCGATTCCGTGTCGGGTTTGTGGCGTAGTGGGAAGCGCACCATGTACATTGCGTTCTGCCCACAGGGTCGAGGGATCGAAACCGGGCGCCGGATAGTATTTTCTTTTTATATAGTAGGGAGGGGTGCGGTGCGGACTACGGACGCCAACGCGGGTGACATCGTGAGTTACTGAAATGCTCTGCATTTAAAACGCCCGTGTGTACGAGATTTCGGCACACGTTAAAGATCCTCAGAAGGCCAAAATTCATCCGGAGCCCTCTACTACGGCGCGCCTCATCGGCTGTGTTGCATCGGCGCGTTAAACCCTACAATCAATCAATCTAAATGGCTACGGGTACATTTTTGTGCTCTCAGTGCCTTTAAACAAACGTCATCATTCGCCCTGTTAATCTTCAAGCTAAAAATTCAATTATTTATGTTGACTTCCCCCGTCTGGACGTGGTCGCCACAAATCCCGTGAGAGCAGCGAAAGTCCCTCCGACGGGATTCACCTTGGAAGGGCGGCTGATAGGTCGTTAAAACGCGTAATCTTCTCGTTTCCTCTGAGAGAGTTGTTTATTTGGGTGTTTTAGCCGATGGAATTACCGCCATTTTTCACTCCGCTTAGTACCAGTGTTGTACTGGTTCCTCTAAAGCAGCAACAAAAGCTCGTTCCTCGTTCCTTCTAAATTTTGAAACGACTTCCTGTTACAAGTTCCTTTATTGCGGGAGGAACGCGTGCCAGTTCCACTTCGAAGATTGGAACGTGTCGTTACATTAACGTTACATTTCATTTTTTTAAATTAAAATATGGTGTCGGAATCCTGAAGCGAAATAAAGTAAGAAATGAAAAACTCACATCGAACTACGTATATTATAGGAATATGAACACCGCCGGCAGCAGTTGATCTAGAGGTAAAAAGAATCGGACCGGACAAACAAAGAACCGTACAAACTCCAGACATGCCTAATTTCGATTTTGGTGCTCGTTTATTATATGTGCAACACATGTGACACTTCCGACTTCGGTATTACAGATGCGCAGTAAGGTTACTGCGCTGCAGATATGCGAATAGAAAGTTACTCACATGCAGGAACGTAATTAAATGTCTTGCATTAAAAACCGCGTTGATAGGTCCTCTACATAGGCCCCTAATGAATACATAGTGTGTAATGAATACATACGTAATACATAGGCTCCTAATGAATGTTGATTTAATATGAGTTTATTTAAAATACTTTACAGGCTCCTTTGCGGGGAATTTCGCAAGGGGGTTACAAAAGTGAAGCTTTAAGTATCATACAGCATCAATTTGCGAGTAACAAAACACAGGAAAACAGGTAATCACTACAAGGTTCGCAATACACGTTTAGGTCGGAAGACGACAACAAGAAAAAAAAAAGCCAGCAGTGTAGTCACACACAAAATCTTCGCACAAGAATGACAAAGTATTCCGAACACAATCAGGGTAGTAGATAAAGGAAACAACCTAAGGTAGCCAAGTTTGTAAACACAACGGGCGAATCAGGTGTGGTGGTTAGAAATACGCGTAAGGGAAAGGCAGAGGAAATAACAGAGATCCCAACCACGTGCGTACGAACATTTACACTATAAATATATAGTCCGACTCAAAACGCGACACTATAAAGTAGATGAAACAACCACAAATAAATAAAAAGTAATGACAAAACAAAAAAAAAGCGTGCCATGGTACAGAAACGATAGATGGTTTGGTTGTTCAAGCAGAAAAAAAGTAAAGTACGTGATAAAGTTACAGGATATGGCAGAAGAGAAAAAATTGTAGAATGAATAAAAAAAATGTGAGAAATTTTAGTGGTAGAAAAATACCCGACTGCATAGTCGCAACTAAGTAGAGTCCCTTATTTGAACTCAGCAAGAGTTGCACCTCCATGTTGGAGTCAGACAGCCTAACCCGTTTTTTCGTCAACACTTCCTTGGCAGAGTTGAAGAGCCGTTCCACGGAAGCGCTGAAGGGTAATGACTTGTACTTAACAGAAAGTTGGTTCGGTCTCTCGAAGTTCTTCATCTGCTACAGCGGGTAGTCAACTGGCACCAGCAGGTACCGCGACAGCTCATCCTGTGCCTCGGATGGAAGGGTTTGCTGCCCAAAGGAAAATAAATCCTCGGGTGCGGACGAGGTGGCAAAACCTGCGCTGGATGGCTCGGTCACCACAGCCAGCTCTGTCTTTATGTCGTTGGTCACCTGTCTCGCACAGAACTGACTGGGATTCATGATGGCTTAAACCTTGGGGTTAAGCAACTGGCGACAACGAGCTTGCGCTTTCCTTTGAGGGGTCCAGAACTGCAATCCCGAACCATTCCCGTTGACCCGGTGACCCTGCAATCTTGGCGACCTTTCGGATGACCTCCCAGCGAGAGCAACTCCATCGACTACAAGGCACCCGCGGCTCGCGCGCACTAATGCGGTACATACCCCTGACAATATGCGGTGGTTTCACAAGGTACCTGCAGTGCCGCTAGGACTAGGGAACAATTCTATCGGCCACACGCGCATCCTGACCTCCAGAGAAAAACCATGAAAGGTGAAAAGAATTCCCTCGGCTGCGCTATTCACCCGTCGAACATCACGTTAGCTCAACCGCCATGAAAGCAAGCACAAGCTGCGGCCCGCTGCGAAGTTATTCTTCTGCCTTTGACCTTCAAGGAAGCACGTTCCGCTTAAGGGCGGGCTAATCGGCCAGCTTATAGGGCGATAAGCACACTAGTGACTTGAGGATTTTTGTACTCGAACCTTGGTATCAAAAACAGCCAATTCTTGGCGATGTAACGTTTGCAGAAGGAACGCCGTTCCTGCCGTTCCTTCAAAAACCTAACGAGTTACCCTTACAGTTCCACCCACCCTTAATGAAACGGTGGCATTCCTCCGGTCCCCCAAAAAGAAACTAGTTCCAAATTTCAAGAACGCCGTTCCTTGGAATGCCGTTCCGTACAAAACTGCTAACAACCGGCAGAACACAGCAATGTCACCGGAATTGCAGCGTGATAATTACACCTCTTAAACATCATATCGCTCGGAATCGCTCTTTCGGCTAGGATAAAGCAATTAAAAAGCTACAGGGTTCTTTTTTGCTATGCCCTGAAACCCGTAACGTTGAAACAATTAGACGGGTTCTGATTGCGTGGCAACAAGAGCGTCGTAGGCATTTCCTTTACCCGACATGACAAGACGTGCACGGGGTGCAGTATTTAGAAGCTAAACGAGAGCATAGGGTCATGTCGGGTAGCTGGAAAACTGCGAAGCTACATTCGAACTTATTCTACTTGCTGCCTGTACGGCTGTCGGCCACCGGAAGAAGTGTTGTAGAGAAAGATAAATTGCTAGTTGTAGTCACAGAACTCAATACTGAAGCTTTTTAGATGCGAAGCATCTCTTGCTTTCGGGTCCGTCGTCCGTCGACCGTCGTCCGTCCGTACGCACCTCTCCCCATACAAAATGAAAGAGTTAGTGGCGCCTAGTTTCGATCCCACGACTCTCTGGCTGCAACGGAAGGTACGTGGCGCTCTTCCCACTGCGCTACAATGCCGAGACAGGAGCAAGTGCTACGAACACGCCTTATGTCCATGATTCATTGAAACTACGTCAAGAAGCTACTGATACAACGAAGGCACGTGAAGCTGAACGTCAACGGAAACGACGAACGGAAAACTTTAAAGGAGATGTTGAATTTCCCGTGCAAAAGCTGTGGCGAGAAGCGCCACGCGCCTTGCAGCTCAACCAGAGAAGAGGACGAAGAGGGCGGGCAGGGGGTAGGAGCGTGAGCACGCAATAAAGAAAGACGAGAACCAGGAGGTGTTCGATCAGGAAACGCCGGTGTCGGTCTCTTTGCTGTCTCTACATTTCTCTGTCCCTACATGGGGGCTCACACTACGTTTCCATTCGTGCGCCGATAAATGAAACAACATAACGGGAACACAATGGAACCTACACGGAACTCCTATGATGCTTCGCATCCTCCTCATTGTTCTCCACGGGAAGATGGTGTAATTTTTTGAAAATATTGGTTGTTATTTTGGAGCGAAATATATTTAGTAATATTTATAATCTTTTAAATGGTAATTTTTCGCTCTTATCATTTACACCAAGGTAATTGTCAAGCCGCAAGCCTTTAATCAAGTGCAATGAAGCGCAGAAGCTCTGCTCGCCTTTAGTGTTCATGACCTCTGCTTCGTTGTAAGGTAGGTGTTAATGTATTGCTCCCGTAAAAAACAACTTTGCGCTACACACCCGCCGCGGTGGCTCAGTGGCTAAGGCGTTGCGCTGCTGAGCACGAGGTCGCGGGTTCGATTCCCGGCCGCGGCGGCCGCTTTTCTGATGGAGGCGAAAAGCAACAACGCCCGTGTCTACGAGATTTCGGCGGACGTTAAAGATCCCCAGGTGGTCAAAATCAATCCGGAGCCCTCCACTACGGCGCGCCTCATCGCCTGCGTTGCGTCGGTGCGTTAAACCCCACAATCAGTCGAACTTTGCGCTACAAGCCAGGCCATTTCATCGCATTAGACGTCGTCTGCAGAAGTGCCGACGCCACTGAAAGTCAGTTTATCTGATGATGTCTAAAGACATCTTTAATGTCACCGCCATATTGTTTGGATGTTCATCTATTTTATTTGCCAAAGCAGAACTTTTCGGTGCTCCATTCTCTTATATTGTCTTGGGAAGAATTTCAAAGACTTTACATAAAAGCATACCAAGAGTATGGTTCAATACAACATTGCCGTTACGTGTTTTGTTTTGAAAACACTGCTTCCAGATAGAAGTATTTTTAAGGATTACGTAATATGCTATACATAACACAGTAATGCAAAAAAATTATATAAAAAATTGGCGTTACGCCTTAAGGATATAAAGTTTCGCGAAGGCTGTTGAAAGCGAAAAAATTCGCCCCCCAGAAAACACACTCGGTGCTTTCCTTACTTCACGTAAGAGCTCCGTCGGTATAAGGCTGAGTTATGAAAGTTCCGGGAAAAAACCAACACGCCTCTTTTTTGCACTTTCTACCCGTCTTGGCTTTCCCGTGCTCAAGCGATCAAACGTCGACTGAAAGTGAGAGCAGCTTTCGCAACTTCGTTCAAAGAGCGCTTAGGTAATTTTTCTCCGGGCATGCAGAGCCTGCGCTAAGCTAAGCGAAAACAAAAATAAAACAAGTTTTGTCGCAAACTTGTGAATACTCTTGCACGGGCAAAATTTCAAACTACGCCCGCCCAACTTATAAGTGTAATAACGACGCTATCAAATCCCGTCTGTTCACAAAATTGTTTTCTTTTTTGCGATGTCTTTTTTAACAATTTGAGTTGCCGAGCCCTTCCCATGACACCTCCTTGTGACGAGAAAGACGCATACATCGGCCCGTTCTTGCACCTTCTTTTCTGTGATAGTATTGGCGCCGTTCGCTTCTCTTCTTGCACTTGTAATTGCTGCGCTGAAAGCTTGCTATGATCCGGCAAACGTTTATTTTCACCCTAGTGGAGCACACTTATCAGTGATTCACAGCTTTTGCATGTTACTGCCGTATGCGTGCCTTCCAAAGCCTTCCACTGTAATAGCTTGAACAGGTTGCTACAACATTAGGGAATAAAACGATAATAAAGGAGGCACAAGAACAGTTGCCGAACACACTGTGCTGCTTTTTCTTTTACTCGCCTTTTCATTCCCTTGTTTACAAAGCTTGTTTCGTAGCCAGTATAACAAGATGCGATAAAAAATATTGAGCTGCAACATAGATAGTAAAAAAAATATATAGCTTTATACATGTTAAGTATGGTAAGATACTTTGCTACTGCAAGTTAACAGTAAGATGAATCGGCTGGCCAGCGGGCACACTGTAATCGGCTGGCCAGCGGGCACACTGTAATAAAGCACCAATATGACGACATACCAGAGGAACGAACACAAACGTTTCAAGTAGTCTAAATTCAACGTTTTGATGCAATCTTTATGCCAAGTTTGAGTATGATGATGATGATGGTTGGGTTTTTATGGCGCAAGGCCGACTAAGGGCAAAGAGCGCCAGAGGAAAGTTTATTTAATGAAGTGAAGTGGTTACCACAAAAAGGTAGATAAAAATAAAAAAAAAACGTGTCAACCGAACATAGTAAAATCAGTTACAGATAATGGTGATGGCTGGTGTATAGGGCCAGATTTGATTATGCGTGATAGGAAATGAGGTTTAAAAACTTAATATCTGACAAATAATCAAACACACGTTTCACAGAAACACTGGCATCGTCACCTAGAAACAGCGATGGATGTAGGGGGATCTGTTGTCTGTAGAGTTCTCTGAAGTGTTTGTGTCGTGTTGTGTGAAGTGCCTTGCATGTGATTAGTATGTGCACCACGGATAGGGCCTCTCCGCATCTGCTGCCCTGGGGTCTCGAAGATCCCGTCAGCAGATACGAGTGCGTTGCATGGGTGTGCCCTATCCGTAATCTGGCCAAGGCGACTTCAGAGTATCTATTGCGTGTGTCAGTGGTGTATGGTCCCAAGTGAGGTTTTATTACGTGTAACTTGTCTGTTTGTTCACTCCAGTGTGTTTGCCATGTTTTGCGAAGTTGTGTGGTTTCACGTCGGTGTAGGGTAATGTGGTTATGTCTACTGTATTCAAGAGTGTAGCAGCAGCAGCCATTCGGTCCGCTGCTTCGTTCCCGGCTATACCACAGTGGCCAGGGAACCAGCAAAGAACCAGTTCAAATTTGCGTACATACACAGACATAATACACTTGACTATTAAATTGATAACGTGATTTTTTGAAGACTTTGTTGACGACAACGCCCGCACAACACTGAGAGAATCTGTATATATAATGAATTGTGGGATGTGGCTTTGAAGGATATGATTAACAACCAGAAGTACACCTCTGTCGTAAAGATACTAGTATGACTATTCAGAGTTCTCGTGACACTAAGGCCGGGCCCATGCGCCGCGCAGGACACCGAGGTAGAAGTTTTAGAGGCGTCCGTGTAAAATTCAGAAAATTGGTACTTTTGCTGCAAATACAAGAAGTGCTGCAGAATTGCACATGTGGGAGCTCGGTTTTTATCTACCTGTGCGAAAGATGTGTCGCATGATACAGGGCGGAGATGCCATGGTGCTATAAAATCTGTTAGAGAGGTTTGGATAGTATCTAAAAAGGAAACAGCAAGCTCTGACGCTTCCCTCTAACTCTGTAAGAGAAGGGCGCAGAGAACGGTGGTCGATTTAAAAGGAGTTCAGTCATGGACGTATCGTGAAAAACTGATTTAAAAGGATGGTGAGGCATGGATGAAATTTGAAAAGCATAAAATAGATCTGTGTATGCTCGCTGACGTTGTATGTTCCATTTGTTGCACTCCATATAGAGGCTTTCGACCGGGCTAGTGCGGAAGGCGCCACACGCCAGGCGGAGCCCGAGATGGAGCACTGGGTCCAGCATTTTGAGTGATGTTTTACTTTCTGACCCATAAACAACGCTACCATAGTCCAATCGTGAACCTATCAAGCAGGTAAAAACACGTAAGAGAAGTTGTTTGTCAGCACCAAAAGAGATGTGCGACAGAACCTTCAGGATATTCATTGTTTTTAAGCATTTATGTTTTAGTTGTTTTATGTGTGGGATGAATGTCAGCTTTTCGTCAAAGATAATATCTACGAACTTGTGTTCCTTTTTTACAGGAATAGAGACACCGTGGAATTGAATGTCTGGATCCGGCCGAATGCCACGCCTCTTAGAAAACAAAACACAAGTGCACTTCCCTGGATTAAATTTAAAACCGTTGCTATCTGCCCAGCCGGCAAGCTTGTTCACACCAAGCTGGACTTGCCGCTCGCAGACAGACAAGTTACAAGACTTAAAGGGGCCCTGAAAGGCATTTTGAGCACACTAAATGAACTAGCGCAATCGTTAGATTGGGTCGTCAACGTCAGCTGTGCCAAGTATTACTCTTTTACGCGCAGCGGACAGCTCACACTTTTGTTGCAAAGTTTGTCGCTTTTTTCTCACCCTTCCCTTCGTGTTTTTGGACGCCGCCATCTTCACATGTCTACATCATCGATTCCCATATGTTCGTCATGAGCTAGACATCCTGCTATTGGGCGGCTTTTTCACGCACTTCCGGCAAAGAGATGAGTCGTCTGCTCAGCATCGGCTCGCTGGCTGATCTGCCAGCGGAGTGGAGTGCTTGGACATTTTACGACAAACGAAACAAGTGTAAACAAACGCTTAACCGTTCGTATTGAATGCAACACGGCCATAACACGACATGGATATTCTCTTACCTGAGCACCTTCCCTAAAGAAAGCGTTGAAGCCCCGTGGCACTTGTTTCGTGCAATCGCAGAGAACGCCCTCATCCGAATGCCCGGGTTTGACGCATACATTTTATTCAACTTAAAAACAAACCAGAGATGCGTTTCGAACGAACACAACGTCACAACATGCGTTGCAAGTCTGAACCGCGATTGACAGACGATCGGTTGCTTCCTCCTGCCCGTCGTAAATTCGGCACTCACCTCGCGCCTTGTTTGCGGGGACGAACAGCAAGTCACTGAACTCTGGCACGCAAGCGAGAAGGCTTTTAGCCAGGCACACTACACATACCCCATGCGAGGTTGAGTCGTTCGTCGTTCGAGAAAGATAATCCAGACCATGGGAAGCACTATCCACCCGCAGAAGTACAACGTCGCATTTCATCGCGAAACGAACGCTACACACAGGAGGCGATGCACACACACACACACAGCTTCGGTCGCTGCATTGGCTTAGCTGCAAACTTCGTTCGGACAGTCAGCGATGCTACGACGATACAGAGCTGCGTGAGGGCGACGTGCTAACCACTTCACGTATTTAAAAACACAGGGACAAAGAACTTGGTTCATCGGAAGCAAAGGATCTTTCCTCAATTATTGTGCCTGAAATATACTGGGTAGTGTTGCTAGTGTGCCGAGGGCGGGCCCCAGGCGGGCGCCGGGAGCTATGTACGCGGCCGGCTGCCGCTTGGGGCGCTGCCGTGCGGGAGTGTGCGCGTTCGTCCGGCCCGAGCAGATCGCGCGGTTGCCTCCGCGCTGCGTAGCAGACGGCAGGGGCAGAACTTTCCAATCCCGCTTGCGACGAAAGCGAGCGAAAGCGACGGGAATTCTGTCGCGCGAGGAAAATTTCTCCCGATAGTTCGACAAACACGATCGTCGCGCGACAAAGCGACGAAATTCCCATCGCTTTCGCTCGCTTTCGTCGCAAGTGCGAACGGGCCTTTATGCGCAATCTCCGTCCCACATAAAATAAGCTCTTGCTTGTCGCCTGAGCATACGGTTGATATGTGACTACGTTACACTGTGCTTGCGAGTGTATTTAAACGATGTCACTAGGTTTGAAACGTAAGCGCTCGGCGTGCAGCTTTGTTAACGCAAGCAGCCTCACGTACGCACGCTATTTTGCTGCTAATAGAGAGTTTTAGTACAGCGTTTGTGCCTTTGCATACGCTAAACGCTAAATTTTTGCGTCCCGCTACGTAAACATCGCGAGGGGAGTTTTAGTAGAACGTCTCATCAGTTTTGCGTTGCGACATGCTAATGCATACGGCGCCATCTGTTAAATGTTTTCCTAAATGACTGGGCGGCTGATCTGCTAGCGGAGTGCCGGAGTGCCTGAACATTTTACGACTATCAAAACAAGTTCAAACAACGCTTTCCCATCAGTATTGAATGCAACACACGGGTGCAGCTTGGCAGAACACGGATGCTCGCTGCTCGAGTGCGGCGTTGGTTTGCTCTGCGCCTTCCCGTTCATTGCCACTGATAAAGCAATCCGATACGGCGCGTTTTGTGCACGGGTTCTGTGTCGGTTTAAAATGTCTTTTTTTTTCACATGCCGCCGGTAGTAGGAATTACAACCGCCGCAAAATAAGACCCGGCACCAGCGGGCCCACATCTGAGACCGCGCTTTTTGGATAAACAGTGCGCGGTGCACCAAAGGGAACGAGCGCACGATTCTCCCTGCGCGGCTGCGAGTTCGCCGCCGATACCAACTGCAGCTGCGTACACCGCGAGAGGGCAAGGCCAGGCCGAACACATGCGGCCAGGTCTTTCGTTCGCTTTTCCAGCCTTTAGAGGAGTGTCCATGGTGTCAACAAAGATGAAAAAGCCGAAAGAGCTGGCCCGTAGCAGACGGCAGTCTGTGGGAGCGCAATAGCGGAAGTACGTCACCGCTGAGGAGCGAAGCATCATGGGAGGGGAGGCCAACAGAGAAGAAACAGTTGAAAGGAGGAGGAAATACGGCGCGACGATAATGCGCGGTTTTCGATTTACGATTTCTCAGCTAATACTCATCGCTTTAACAAAATTCTTGCAGGAGAAGATTGCTAATACATTGCTTTATTTGGTTACATGTACATCCATGCATCGGCGGAAGGCATTTCAGGACCCCTTTAAAAGATAATTGTACGTCGTCTACATAAATTGAACATGAAATCGACGGTGGCAATGCCTTCCGAAGAGAATTCATTTTTACAATAAACAAAGTGCAACTTAAAACTCCACCTTGCGGCACGCCGTTTTCCTGCACATGAACCCTAGAAAGTGCAGCTCCAACTCGCACGCGAAAGGTTCTTTCAGACAGGTAACTGGCAAGCGTGTTCATCATGTTACCCGACATGCCAAAAGACTTCAAATCGCTTAGGATGCCGTACCGCCAAGCAGTGTCGTACGCCTTTTCAAGATCAAAGAATACTGTCATACAGTACTGCTTATGGAGGAAAGCATCTTTTATATACGCCTCTAATGCAACGAGTTGATCATTGGTAGATCACCCCGCTCTGAAGCCTGCCTGGCAGCTCTCGAGAAGACCGTTGTACTCTAAGAAGTACACGAGTCTCCTGTTTATCATCTTTTCGAAGAGCTTACACAGGCAGCTTGTCAGGGAAATGGGACGATAACTGGCGGGAGAGGAAGGGTCCTTCCCTTCCTTTAGGATAGCCACTACTATGGCCTCTCTCCAAGAGCAAGGAATGTGCCCCGAAAGCCATATGTTGTTGTATAGATGTAGGAGTGTTTCAAGAGTGTCTGGGTGTAGGTGTTGTATCATGGTCTATGTAATCTTATCTGCGCCTGGAGCTGAAGGTTTGCACGTGCTCAGGGCAGCCCTCAACTCATAGAGAGTGAATTCAGAGCTGTAAGAAGTTTTTGATTTGTCTTTGTCGTGTAAGGGCTTTTTTTCTGCAGATCTTTTGTGTTTCATGAAAGTGTTTGTGTTGTTTGCTGAGCTGGACACGTGTTCAAAGTGTTGTGCAGGCGTGTTGGCCTGGTCTTCGAGTGTGTCCCCTGGTGTGCTAACCAGGGGCATGCTGTGTGTCTGTTGTCCTTTTAGCTTGCGTATTCGTGTCCAGACTTTGTGTGTGTCGGTGTATGAGTTGATGGAAGTGAGGAAGGCGCGCCAACTATCTCCGTTTGCCTCACGGCGCAGAGGTTTTGCTAACGCCTTGGCCCGTTTGAACAAAAGGAGGTTGCCCGAAGTGGGGTACCGAAGGAGGATACCCCACGCCTTGTTCTGGGCCTCTCGCGCTCGCCTAGAGTCCTCATTCCACCACAGCCTCCTTTGGTTGGGCGGGCCACCCCAGGCGCGGGGAATAGACTTTTCGGCGGTGTCGAGGATGTGCGCCGGGAGGAGTTGGGAAGTTTCTTCAACTTGTAGGTGTCCAATGGATGTGTGGTGTAGTTTGGATGTCTCTGTAAATGTATTCCAGTTAGCTCTTGCTTCATTGAACCTGTTTTGGGAAGATGGACTGCGTGGGCCTTTACCTATGTTTGTTAGTGGGGTGGGGAAGTGCTCCCTGCGGTATAGGTCAGTGCCCACACCCCACTCGAGAAGAGGAAAGAGAACTGCGGAGCCAATAGCCAAGTGAAGAAATGAGTGCTTGTTGTGTCCTGTGTTATGATATGTAGGCTGTTTCTTGTTGAAGATGCATGCTCTTGAGGATGTTGAAAACTTCTTTTTCAGGTGACCTCGGGCATCTGTGTGAGATGATCCCGAAAGAGAATTGTGTGCATGAAGGTCGCCTGTGAGAATGTATGGTTCGGGCAGCTGGGCAACCAGCGCCTCGAAGTCGGAGCTCGAAAGTGCAAGATAGGGAGGAATGTATATGGAGCATACCGTTACCAACCTATTAAATATTATTGTGCGGATTGCTACAGCCTCAAGGACAGTGTTCAAGGTGACAGGGTGGTATGCTAAGGATTTCCGGGCGATTATGGCCACACCTCCAGAAGGGTGTGTGCAGCCATCCCTGTCCTTTCTGTCTGTATACCAGGTAACTATTCAAGAAATTTGTGTGTTTGGAATTCAAATGTGTTTCTTGGACACACATTACACTTGGCTGATTAGCATGCAGAATCTAGTACATGTCGTCAAGATTATTCAGAAGGCATCTGCAGTTCCATTGAGCAATATTGCAGCAGCCCCGTGGTACAGTGTGAACTTCCCGCCCGGTCCATAGTGGTGTACCTTCTTGTCGTCCATCATGGCGGGATCTGCGCGCCTACCAAGACGGACCATATCCTCGGTGTACATGGTAACACTCTCGTTCTGGCGCTGGTTTCGTGCTTGAAGGACAGCTTCGGCCTTTTCTTTGCGGTCACTGCTCCTGAAAGTGGCTAGTAAGCGCTGACGAATCTCCTCCCAAGACGAAAGTGTGGATTCATGGTTCTCAAACCACGTTCGCGTACCTTCCTCAAGAGAGTAGTACACCTGTCGCCGCTTAAGGTTATTGTCCCAGCAGTTGAACGTGGCGACCCGTTCGAACTGGTCCAGCCAGTCTTCCACGTCTTCATAAGGCTCGCCGTATAAGACTTTCTGTGTACGCGGCTGTTGCACCACGTACTGGAGAGGGGCGTCAGTCATGTTTGTGTTCACAGTGCCGGTGTTGCCTCCAGTCTTCTTGGTTGTCCGATAAGATAGAAGGCCGCACTCCACCGGCAGTTCGAGTAGGCGACGGCTGGTCCGCTGGTGAACGGGCGACACTTCGACGTGAACCGGCCTGGATGATTTGGGTATCATGTACCCCGCCCCCTCCACTACTTATGTAACGATGATTACAATTAAAAGGCAAACTGTGTTTATTAAACAAGGCGAACTTGTGCCCACAAGCAACGAGCTCTGGCTAGCCTCAAATGCAGCAGCCCCGTTGTACAGTGTGAACTTCCCGCCAGGTCCATAGTGGTGTACCTTCCCGTTCGGCCATTAAGCGGTGCTCGAAAGCAAGGAAGAGGACGAGGAGTGCGCTGCGAACGAAGAGAAAGAGGAAGAAGACCGTGAAACGGTTGAGCCTAGCCAGAGCTCGTTGCTTGTGGGCACGAGCTCGCCTTGTTTATAAACACAGTTTGCCTTTTAATTGTAACCATCGTTACAATATTTTCTCTTCCCATTATTAAGTGTTCAGACCTACTGGATTGTCACTATTTACGTAAGGTCTTTCGGGGCTTGGGCTCTTGGAAGGGGTTTTTTACCTTCTCTGGAGGTTGGGATGAAGGCACCCGCTCCTCCCGCTGCAAAGCAGACAGGAAAGGTCCCACATCTACCTCGTCATCAGATTTGTGGGGAGTAGCCGGCGGACCGGACCCCTTGAACTTGACACCCTTCCCGGTGCCCTTCGTTGGAGCCGTGACCGCCGAGGGCGTCAGGAGCCCCCCGGGTGGCAGAGGCGGTGCGGCGGGGTTGGGAACTGCCGCGGGTGCCTCCGTCTGCATCTCCTGCGTGCCCTCGCGTGTACTTTGGGCCATTGGAGAGGAAGCAGTGGAAGCAGCGGCATCCCCAACAGACGTGGTTGCCACCACAGCCGCTGCTGGCTGAGCGACCAGTCCAGTAGCGGGTTCGGCTGCCCGGGGCAACCATGGGGGAGGCGGGGGCGGGACCAAGTCCGACTCGTGGTACTGAGTCCCCTACGAAACGAGACGCGGCTCCGCCCCTAGGCGAGCCGCGTCGGCGTACCTCCCCAGGGGGAAAGAGGCGAACCCCGTTCGCGCCTCTGGGAAGGCGATGTCCTCGTTGACGTTTAAGGCAATGATGTGCTTTTTCGCTTGAACTTTTCCAAACTCCTAGAAGAGGCAGCGTGCGGTCCCTGGCAGTTCGCACAGGTTAAGCTGTAGGATGTACAATTTTCGGTTAGGTGATCATGTGCTGCACATTTTGCGCACGTCAGTTTACCAATATCAAAAAGCGCGAGAAATTACCAGGCTTTGGAAGAGAGATCGAAGGCGAAGAAGGAAAGGAAACTTCGGTGCGGACTATTTTCAGGGACCGATCAAGTTTGGGGGGGGGGGTTGAAATGCCATATGCTATAGTATAAAAGCAGGGACGGGGGTACTTCCTTCGCTTGGGTTGCCCTGTTACTGAGAGAGGTCCCGTAGCTCCCTGCCTAGTAAACAGACAGGGCGCCCATCCGCCGGGGCTTGACCTGGGCTCCGATGGGCACCGTTCGTGGTTTTTTACCCTCCACCTATAAACACATCAACACGGTTGGATATAGCTTATGTTTAGGGGCTCGGGGTCCGCGGTGTCACCAATACCGTCACCAAGATTACTCAAGGTGCCCCGTGCGGGGTTCACCTTAAAGCCAGTTCCTCAGCATATTCTTGACTTCATCCTGACATCATCCCTAACTTCATACGAAGTCGACCTAGCCTCAACCCCATTAGAAGTTGTCGCTTGGAGGCTGAATCATATGAGTCAATGATGTGAATCTCCGCTTGGTCAAGTGAAGTGGGGTCATGGACGAGTCTTAAAAGCAAAAGTCTGCCGCTGCGTCAAATTCTCGGCGTGTCTGATGAAGCGTTAAATCACTCAAAGGGCGCCGTTGCGCGCGTCGCTGTTCGAACGCCCCTTCCAGCGTTCCAAGGGTGAGGAAAAGATTTTCTATAATCTTGTAAAATTACTTCATATCTGGGTTCACTCGTGCAATGAGGCTTTGAATTTTCTGCTGCGTACATGTGACCTCACAAAGGTTGTGAGTCGATTTTGGCAGTTGTACCTCCATTCCGCGCAGCAGTGAATACCTATGAGATGGTCTG
This sequence comes from Haemaphysalis longicornis, assembly GCF_048455015.1. Lineage (NCBI taxonomy): Eukaryota > Metazoa > Arthropoda > Arachnida > Ixodida > Ixodidae > Haemaphysalis > Haemaphysalis longicornis. The sequence continues at coordinate 95,084,379 of NW_027526225.1, read as the reverse complement.
ACTCTTCATCGACTTCCATAAGGTTAGGATGTATACGAGCAGACAACATGATGTACCGGGGATTTCTGGTTGTGGCGGTTTTAATGCTGCAGAACAGCCCTTAGTGGGAAATTTCTTCTGGTCGGAAGTTGAACCCTTAATTTATTCGCTGGGTAGTTTTTCCTGAAATTAAACAAGCAAAGCCGTCGATCTTAGGGTATGTAAGAGCACAGTCGCTCTCATGGCTTTCAATATCAGTGATCAACCGAAAGCTGCCAGCGAGAAAGTAAAGTCCAGACAACTGCTATACGTCGCACCGAAAACAAAGGTTGGTCTGCCATCACTAACAAAGCGTAGCTCACGATGGGACTATCAGATAGGCCTTTGACTCGTTTCCGTTGCACAGAGCGTATTTTGCGTGTTGAAAAGTCCATATCAGAATTCATAGTGTCGGGGTGTCCCGGATTTGTATACCCAATGTTTTGTAATTGAGGCGCCCTTACGGAGATCCACTAACCCCAATGGGTTTCAACGGGAAAAAAATGTCGCAGCTGGCACGAGTGGTATAAGGCTGGAAAAACAGCGGAGAGGGCAGCCCCTCTCCATTCGTCGAAAACCCGGATGTTGCACCACATATTTATTTCCGAACTTGCAGTGAAAGTTCTCCGCGACTGGCAGGAGCGGATCGTTTCGTCTGTAGGCCTTGCAGATCTCTCTGCAAAGTATACCCCGTTAGTACATGACAGAACCCGCGCCTACGCCAGAAACCAAAACCTCCCTGTATATCAAAAGGAAATGCTGTGCTTCCTGAATGCGATTATAGCTAGACGTCGGATTCATAATGCGAGGGACCAGGTTGGATGCCCACCACGTGGAGTTTTATTGTTATTTCCAATTGCCTACACACGTTATTGTCTCCCGCCGATGCTTACCCCGTACCCCTCTGGACCTTGGATGGCCCAATAGTTACGTCGGCGGATTCAGGGCCTTTGATTGATTTAATGCTTCATTCCAGGTTTCATCCCCAAGACCTCCATAACCTCATTTTTTTGTTGAGGCTTCGAGGGTTTTTGGTGCGACTGACGGACGAAGCTCGGAGTAAACAGTTCTGCTATTATCTTTATAACAGCAGAGCTATTTAAGCTTTTAGTTCTGGCGTCGAGCGTTATTAGAAATATACCCCAAGGAAAAAATCAAAGCCAGCTTGCACAATGGTGCAAGCCTGATGTCACTGTGGAGAAAGGGACGAGCCGCGGAGACCCCTCCCGATGATGCCTTTAATCGAACAGACTTCTGATGATGGCAATGGGGCACGAGAGAAAGATATCTACTTATTTCACAACATCACCCCCACCCCCCCCCCGCGACAATGAATATGGAGGAGGAGGAATAAACGTGTATCTGAAGCTGTCAGCCCTGGGGAAGAGTCCTCATTCCAGGACCCCTTGAGTCCGTCCGGCTTCTTGGGCTCGCTGCACCAGCCAAAGCTGGTCGTCAGGGTCCGAGCTGGACAGTGCTCTCTCCCAGTGCTCAGGGGAGGGGAAAGGCAGGGGGGGTAGGTGGGGGTTCTTATCACAGCCCCAAATGATATGGTAGAGGGTGCCCGGAGCCTGTGGCGAAGAAATTGTTGAGTCCATGGAATGCTAATTTCATGTCCGAGTGAGCCAAAAGAGTTCATCACAAGTAGGCTTCCATCTCCATCGATGGAAAGAATGTCTTGGCTTTCGTTGGCCCAAGAACCGAGACACTGGAGCCCATAGATGCACTATTTTAAGACTAATTGGGCTGCTTTTGCGTGTCCTCGTTGCAGATATTTCGTTCCGTTTCGGCAAGTTATTTTTCGTTGTAGCAGCCGGGTGCACGTGAGTCGGACGCTCGTTGCAGCTTTTTTGAGAGCGCACGATTCGGTTTCTAGTGTTCGCTGCTGTTGCAGTTGTGCGCTTTGAGTTGTGTTTCACTGTGCGTCGTCTTGCAAGAAGGTGAAGATTCTTCCTTCGTACCCTCAACATTAGCTGGCGCTGGTTATTATTGTCCAGATGTGGCAAATTAAGAGCACCGCCATTGAGGTCCTTTGTCCTTGAACGATTCATTTTAGCACTGCCGTCTTTTTTTCGCACGTACTGCTTTCTCAGTGCCTCACGTTTGAGAAATGGAGCACTATGTTCGTCAGGTTGTAACAAAGATATCCTTTTCTTTTTGCGAGGAAAATCAGTGTCAAACATCGCGGGATGCATATTTTTGCACTCTCTAATATTGGTTTCTTGGAGCACTGGTTTTCCTTTTGAAGACTGTGCTTCTGGGGCATCTTCGGTGTCCGGTAATCGATGTCAAAGTAGCTGGTGGTTTCCTCAGTTTGCGCAATTCCTCTGTCTAGCTAAAAATAATCGCCTTTTGCTTCAAAAATGTAGTGGTAATGGTCTGTTTTTCGCGTTCAGTTTCGTCGAGAAAATTAACAAGACCGTTGGTTTCTATTGGGGTTATGGCTCGAAAATCCAGTTTCCTTGTATATCGGCCTCATTGCTTTGCGCTCCATTAGTGTTATTTGCATTTGAGGTTTTGTTACTTTCCAAACATCTTGTCTGATTATCCCGGCGTTTCCGGCGTTCGGCGCGAACTCGTTCTTTGAGAGAAGCAATTAGGTTTTCACGAGCTTTCTTTGTTTCAACTATTTTAAATTCAATCTTGGATTTCGCCACAAAAACTAGGTGTCAAAGTTGAATGCGTCTTCAAACTCAGCCTCCAGATTATCAATTTCTAAAGTACCTTCTACTTCTCGGTTAATCTTGCGTAGTACTTCATGATGTTCGGTCCATCCGTCAACTCATTTATTGCTGGTCGTGTTGTCGGGAGAAGGTCTTCAACGTAGCCGATGAGTTCCGTGATGTCTTGTCTGACGATGCGCCGCCTTTCGAGAAGGGCCTCCATGGTCCGGTCCAGCGTTGTGTCGATTGTAAGAGCTCGCAACCGGGCTCAGAAGGCAGAAGTCGGCGTCGTCTCCGCGTCGGTCTTGTCTCCTCTCACGGACATCTCGGGCTGTGTCGTGCAGTTATTTCTTACCGCTGGGTTCCTTCAGTCTTCTTCTTCTTTGGCTGCCGCGCTGCTCCCCGAATCGGCTCCTTCACTGTGCGGCTTCATTCCCGACCTCCAGAGGTGAGAGGGCGGTCGAACAGAAGCGGGATATTCTCACTGTAGCTCACCTTTGGAGGTCCCTTCTCCCGGATTTCGGGGCACCAAAATATGTGGAGGAAGGGACGAGCCGCGGAGACCCCTCCCGATGATGCCTTTAATCGAACAGACTTCTGATGATGATAGAGGGGCACGAGAGAAGGATATCCACTTATTTCACAACAGTCACATTAAAGCTAAGTTCGTCTCTTTAAGCTAATCAGACGAGCTCCAAAGCAGTCGCCGAGAACCATTTAGCCAGTGTTTATACATGGCGCTCGTCAGCAGACGAACAAATAAAATGCAAAGTGAAGTATATAAGTGTTTTATTTCTACAGTGCCCACTTCAGTCTCCGTCGACCTCAACGTTCGCTGCCGCAAGGTCTTCATCGTGCGCTTCCTCGCCGTTGAAGACTTGCACCACTTGTTCTTCTTGTTCATCCTGTGCTTGTTCTTCTAGGCGATTGCATTATACTGCGACAGCGCGGCGCGCTGCCTCGTAAGACGCCTTTTTTTTTTGGAGTCCTGATCTTCTCTGGTCGCGTCATCCCCCATGTGCGTTGCACAGAGTCGGACGGAGTTCGGCCGCGGGTGGTTTGCCCTAGCAAGGCCGGGCGAGTGACGTCAGGAGCGCATGCCAGTTGTTTCCTGGCCAATACCTCACGTGGGAATTCTGTTCTTTTTGCGAGCCCCTCATCTGGCGCAAGACCACCAGCAGGCCTGGGTAGGTTTCTGAGACTAGGTGCCTGTCCTGTCACTTTTTATTCTTTTCAGGCATGAAAAGTTAATTTATTTCTGTTTCAAGCCTTCACTTCCCAATATTTTTTATTAATCATCGCTTGTGATTATCAGCTCTTTCTTAATTCAAATGCCGAAGTTTACAATTTACAGGTTTGTGTAGTGGGCATACATGTTTCCTGCCCTATTCCCCACGTGAGTGCCTGCGTTCAGCATTTTCTTGGCATTTTTTTGCGTTTGTACGGCGCTACCAAGAGGTTAAACAGCTCTGATGTTAAAATACCAAGCGCATGTGAGCTACTCGTGATGAGCGCCCGGCGTAGGCCAGGTTTGAACGTGGGCTTGCACCACGTGCGGAGCTCGCAAAAAACATACCAAGAAAAAATACCCATCGTACGTGAGTGTGCGCCTCGCAAGGAGCGCCGGGCGTCGGCCAGCTCGACCTTCGATAACACTCGGCCCAGCGTTCATGGGGTGATCTCTCATGTTGTTCTCCTCACCAGTTTACGTGTTTTCGCGCCTAAAATTGGGAGCACAGACGCCGAATTTTCGATCCCCCTGGAAACTCAAATCCAATATCAATGTCCCTCAACCTCACAATTGTCGGTCGACTAGACTAAGGCCAAAGCTTCCGATATCGTTCTAATATCGTAGCAAGTTTAATCCTCTGCTTTCACCTTAACCTCACAATCCTCTTGATACTCCAGGAAGTTGGAAACCGTGGTACGAAAACTTTAAAAAGGGGGTCCTAAGTCAACGCTTCAGTTTCGTGAAACTGCACGATCACAATATTTAGGTACGAAGCTGACACGGTTCAAATTTATTTAAACTAAATTTTCTCGCTTGATGTACCGCTAACGCCCAGCTTCCTCTTTGACCCGAACACAAACGCAACATGCTGATTTTTTTTTTATTGTTTGGGGTAACGCACCGACGCGTCACAGGCGATTATGCGCGCCGTATTGGAGGGCTCCGGATTAATTTTGACCACCTGGGTATCTTTGAAGGGCGAAAAAATCTCAAACACATGTGCTTTTTTGTTTTTCGCCTCCATTAGAAAAGCGGCCGCCGCGGTTGGGAATCGAACCCGCGCCATCGTGCTCAGCAGCACAACGTCTTAGCCACTGAGCCACCGCGGCGGGTACAAACGCAATATGTTGAGTGACGGTTAAAGCTTTTGTACAACCAAATACAGTTGAATTTTGAAGGACGAAATGAAAGCATTCTTATGATAAACTCGTATTACATCGTTTATCATAGGAGCGGCGGATCAGCGCAGAATTTCGGTACGTAAGGGCGGATAATTCCGGTGTTGCGCTTCGAAATATGAATAGCCAATAGCTCGTACCCGAATCATGATCCTAGCCTGCACCCAAATATATGGCGGCACACTGCGCCCGAAAATAGGGAACCCTGCTTGACGACACCCGCCCGTAAACCTGGGTCTCTGTAGGCTAAAAGGAGGGAAGAGGGTTTAGGAAGTGGCGCGAATCGTGGGGTGCTGCGGAAATAGTGGTCGCTCATCGCGTATGCAACAAATGTTCGTCCGCTGCTTCCTTTCTCTGATCGTCTGCAGGCCGCAGGTTACTAACGAACGACCGAGGGAAAGAGGGAGCTCGGGTGCGACACAGGGCCCCGGGTCATTCCATTTGGCGCGAAGCAGCCATCACTGAAAGCCGGTTAGGCGAATAAAAAAAGGGTGAATAAAAGATGGGCGCTTGGTTCTGGGAGTGACATTTCTTATCTCGATTAAAACACCGTCAAGTTAATAAGATATATAAATGCTATATACAAACACATAAAAGTACTTACCCGATAAAATGAAAGTATTTGGGGTTGTTTACGTCGCTTTTATATTACCGGCACGGCTAGAGCTCGTTTTGTTTAATTAGTCGAAAGCCCATATGCATTCTCTCACTCACTTCTGCTAATGTACCCGTGAAACGTTTTTCTCCTTTTCTCTTATCATTCCCACCCATGTGACTTCGCTTGCCATTTCGGCTGCTGTGGCTAGCCACATTGCCGGGGGCTTGTTTTTTTAGATGCGACGCTGAGAGCAGCATCTCTTGCCGGTGGCCCTGTCCTGTTTCCGTCGTCGTCGTCCGCATCCGCACAGCTACTTCTCTCCTCCGTTCACACGCTCTCCTCTCGCCGTGATAGCGCGCCCTCTCCCCCAACATCTGTGGCGCGCGCAGTGTGGCGCGCTCTCTCACTCCGCCGGTGGGCGGCGCTGCGCGCGGCGCAAGCGCGCTGTGCGCATGTGCAGCGCCCTCTCTCTCCGCGGTCTCCTCTCCTTCGGGCGCGCTGCGCATATAAGCGAGTGCCGCTCAGTCGACGGTCGTCCGCGCTACGCTTGCTCTCTATGTCTCTCTCTCTCGCATTACCCGACGATTGCTCACGCAATTCGAGTAATCGACCCAACGGAAACGCACAATGGAACCCCCTTCAGCGTCGCATCACACCAGGGTTCCCGCGAGGGGAGGTGGGCGTAATTTTTTAAATGCAGAGCATTTCAATAACTCACGATGTCACCCGCGTTGGCGTCCGTAGTCCGCGTCCGCATCGCTCCCCCTACACTATATAAAAAAATAATACTTGCCTGCGCCAGGTTTCGATCCTACGATTCTGCGGGCGGAACGCAAGGTGCACGGTACTCTACCAACTGAGCCACAAAGCCGACACAGGACGGAAGATTACGAACGTGCCTTATATCCTTGACTCATTCAACCGTCGGCCAGAGGTGCGCCCTCTCCCCCGCGTCCTCCTCGCCTTCTCTCCGCTCGCAACGCCCTCTCTCGCCGCGTTCGGTTCGGGCGCGCAACAGGTGGGGACGTGCGCAACACCCTCTCTCGCCGCGTTAGGTTCGCGCGCAAGAACAGGTGGGGCGCTCGCATCGCGCTCTCTCGCCGCGGTCGGTTCGCGCTTAAACCACATATGTCGTTCGCGCGCTCTGCGGTCGCTAACATCTGTGGCGTGATCGTGACGTCAGCATCACGCGTTCGCGTGGTGGCGACTTCGGCGCTATAACACTCTTTCGCGAGGGGCATTGGATTGGATTCGATTGGATTCGATTGGCTTGGATTGGCTTGGATTTGGATTGGATTGGATTAAAGTGGATTGTGTTGGATTGTGTTGCGTCATAGCCGCGCCACGTTGCGTCATAGCCGCTCCACGTTGCGTCACAGCCGCGGCAGGGGGTTCACGGCACGTTTCACCATCGACTTCATCGACAATGTCTACGCTGGAAGACAACAATTACAACAACAACAACCAATACGTAATCCATACGACTTGCAGGCGCGCCCTCCCGCAGAAATGCTCTGCATTTGATCGTGCCCCTCGCGACGGGGATGTTTTTCTGTCGTTACATCTCTTTTTAAGTTGCAGCGCGAACGTTGACGTGTAGTATGGGCGACGCATGTATATCCAGTGACCCAACGTTAGGTTTGACGTCATGCCTGACATTGCCTGATGTACACTCAGTATGACGCAACTTCGCATTGCGAAAAGCTGCAGTAGAATGCTACCTAACGTTAAGCCTAAATGTGGGACGCTAATCCTAATGCCTCGCTTTGAGGTCCATCGTGGTCGACGGGTATTTTTTTAGTTACGCAAATATTTTTTTCGGGTAACTAACTTCAAATACATTTTCCCTTGTGCACAAAGGGCTACATATAAAAATTTCGTCAGACATAAAGGTGTCTACCGGACACCCCTGCCCCATCTATCGTGAAAACACCCATTCCCCAGTAGGCAATCCTGATAGCAAACAAGGTTGCGTACAATTTTTAGGTGTTCTTTTAAAGGCTCCCGGCGAACCATGTCTCGAGCAGTCTCATAGGCACCCATTGCCCATTATACGTGAGGGTATGGTGACCACATGACGCGAAAGGGCTGACTATGAGGCCGGAACCTTTGCAGCAGGGTTGCCAATGTTCTTGGCGATGTTCTGCTGCTTAGAAAATTTGGGAAAGGCCGCTTTGGAGTCCGTAATGATGTTAAGACGGGGAGACCGGCTGTGCGCTATAGCTATGCGTATTGCCAATTCCTCAGGCTCTGTGCAGGACGTGCAGCTTGCGGGTGCTGTAGTGAATGGCTCCCCGTAGTGGCGGTCACTGCTAGTGCCCATGTGTCCCTGTCTTGATATGGGACGGCATCGGAGTATACCACAGGAAAAGAAGTTCGGATTGAAAACCAGTGAAAAAAGACGCAAACACAAAGGAGAGGTGGCACATCACACGCGCTGGTGTGTATTGTCTCTTCTTTATGTTTGCGTCTTTTTTTTTACATCCTACTTCAAATTTCAGGAGAAAAAATATCCAACAGTCTTTCCCACAATGACAGAATTAATCCGAATGTTAAGCCCTTTCTTCCATAAGTACTCAAATGCATTTTCTCTTAAGAACCGATTTTTGACACGCTCCGTTCATATAAAAGCACTAGTCGAACAAGGAGCGCGGACCGTGTATGCTCGCTTGTAATGCTCGGAATCCCAAACTTCTCGCCACTCTAAGCACACCTAAACACGTACTACGTAGGATTGCCTGGCCCGGTTGGACCTGCGGACGGCTTTCTTCAACGGTTAAGGAAAACGCTCTTGAAGTGCGATAATTTCTCCCTCGGGGTTAACTGATCGGTTTTGGTTTCTCCTTATATATCTAGCAAATACGCGACGTCGACCTGAAACCTTTCCTAAGAGCTAGTGCTAAAGACACCGTAGCGCATAGTGAAAGAAATAACGCAATAGTCATTTTATTTCAAATCGCATCGAGTTTATTAAAATTTGTTAACCTCCTGTGTAGCATGCTTAAGAAAACAGTCCATGCTCCAGCACATGGTATAAAACGCGGATTGCATAATAAGCAAATGCTTCCAAGTACTCGCGTGCGTAATGCGTCTTGCAAGGCTCTCCGTTCCTTCACGAGGCAGTGGCCCCCGGTTGTGCGGTAATTTGTCTTCCAAGCTAATGGAAAACAGCCATCCGCTTGACATGGCACATAAACGAGTTCTTCGTGGAGCTCGTGTAAACTCCACCCCGCGCGTTGGAGGAATGCGCTGGAAGCAGCGGAAGTCGTCAAGGAATCTGAGCTAGGCATGCTTTTTAAGTACACAGCACTTTCGGACCGCGTCTTGTCGTCGTAGCTCGCTCGCTGGACCCAAGTAGAGCCTGCGTTTCCCCGTAACCGCTGTCGTCAGGGCGTTACCCAGATGCTTGAAAAGCCAAGTGGTTTATATAGTCATAGGCGTTCGAAACTCGTGAACCGCTGGCGCTTGTCATACATCTCCTCGTTCTTTAGCGCAAAGAAAATTGCAGGTACATTTGAGGCAAAATATACGCAATTAACCGGCCGTGGCCACGTTCATTTAGTTCGGAACCCTAGTTGGGTTGGTTTTTACGACAGTAAGCGAAAAGAAGTGGCAGTGCAACGCCGACACGTGCGGGAGGAGAAGCAAGCACAAAAAGAGCAGACCTCCCGCTGGCGCAGTTTCAGGGAGGGGGCGCGCGAGCACTCCGAAGCGGGAAATTTGATTTGCATTGGGTGGTAGCAGTGAGCGGATAACGGCGCTACAGCCCATTATGGCGAATCACTGCTCTGCACTTCCGACAGCTTTAACACTGATTACGACGGCTTTAATTTTGCATCTTTATAGAGCCGATCGCTCGTTCTTTAATTAAAACACATGATAATACTAACCGGAAAACTTGTCGGCTATAAAAATGGACTCAAGAGATTCACTTCGTGGCAAAGTGTGGCAAGAGAGATATGGTTAAAATGCCAAGCTTTCCCCCTGAAACAAGAGTGAAATTCGAAGTCGAAAATCCAAACTAATTGAACGCGAGCCATTTCTTTCCTTGAGACGCTTGATGTGCCTTTGTTGAGACCCATGGTGATAGTCGGTTCTCCGGCAGTGCGTCTTTGGCGTAACCATTTGGATTTGGACTTTCACGTTGGACTGTAAAGACAGTCACTTCCGACCAAAGAAAGCTTCGCCCTTCAACTATCTTTCCCTTCACCCACAATCATCCTGATGTTAGTTGGCTTTCCTTCAGAGTGATTTGGGGAAACGTCGCCATCACTGTGGCATCGAAAGCTTCACTTTAATAAGGACTTAGTAACGGCTGCGGCAATAGTGTCCACAACGTAGTGTCCATCACTGTTATAGTTTCGATCGCTGTTACAATCATTGCTGCTGTTTTATATTTATGTGCCACTGCTGTTACGTAATGCCTCCCAGTTTGTAGAACTATCTTGTTGTGTTCATTTGTACCAATTGTGAATTTTGAGGCCTTAATTCTTGTATAAACTCTCGATTGATTGATTGTAGGGTTTAACGCCCCGACGCAACGCAGGCGACGAGGCGCGCCGTGGTGGAGGGCTCCGGATTAATTTTGACCACCTATCTTAAACGTGCGCCGAAACCTCGTACACACGGGCGTTTTTGCTTTTCGTCTCCATCAGAAAAGCGTCCGCCGCGGTCGGAAGTCGAACCCGCGACCTCGTGCTCAGCAGTGCAACGCTTCAGCCACTGAGCCCCCGCGGCGGGTTTGTATAACCTTTCGAATTCAGCTTAATGTGTTGTATAACTACGTACCAAGGGCGTACTCTTTCATTTGCTTTCGTTATGAGTGATTTTTTTTTTCTTCATTTCTGCTAATTGAGGGCTTTCTGGCCACTGTCAAGCTGTCTCCAGCAGCTTTTAGCCCGGAAATCCTTTGAATTTTTTTCTGGAGAAAATAAAGATTATCTTATCTTAACATAAACTACACAGGCAGCTCGGTAACTGTTTGTTTCTGGAGGCCAAAATATTTGAGGCTGATTTAATCAGAGTTTGCCACGAGATAATGAAAAATAACTGTCACATAGTGCGTAGCATCCACAGTTGAATCTTCTTCGTCGCTCTTTCCCTTAACGCCGTTGTTCCCTACGATGGTCCAAGAGCGCAGCTGGAACAGCGGAAATAACATACTCCGCAGACCTTTTCTTCGCACAAAAAGCGGTGCTTTTTCACTCTACCAACTCGCCGACGGCTAGTGCGCCCGTGATAATGTTTCTACGGGCGCGTGATGAGCGCGGCTGATGAGCGTGGGAGCGGCCAACGCTTTCTGGTCACGAAAAAGGATTCAGTGAACCTCAATGGCGTTAAAAAGTATATAGCGATAATTGGCATGTTTTATGCGTGCTAATGTCTGAAGATCTTCAATATGCTCTCCGAAGAGCAGCAAGATGTTCTCTTCGGTTTCCCATCATCCGCCACCACCGCCAGTTCTAGAGTTGCGTGTGAAGCTCCCGTGCCTTTCGAAAACTGCCGCCTTAAAAGGACCCGGCAACACTTTCGATAAACGCTTTAACTCTTTTATTCGAGTCTGGAAGTACTGCGAAAGCTAAAGTTATCGCCAGCAGGGAGCCGCACTGCGGGATTTGCTCGTCGCACCAGATACGCGTTCTGTTTCTGCTTTGTTTTTGTAGCTTCAATTTTAAAGTTGATATCCAAAAGCGTTCCTTGCTGTAACTGATGCAAAACCGGCGAACAGCCGCTGTATGGCCTTAGTGACGTAATTCGCGCGGTCGAAGAACGTCAACACCGGGAAAGAGAGCAAAATATTTTGAGCGAGTTTCCAAGTTATCTGATGAGCATAGAACAGCAATTTTCGGTTGAGGTACTTTGCGACCCCATAACCTAAGTACTGGGTGTGTTGGATGACAACGTTCTGCAAGCATTTTAAATAAAAAAAAAGAGTTGAAGAATGTGTTGCAGGGTCCCTTTAAGCCGGTGACTATTGCGTGTGCAAGATCAGCACCGCAAAACCAGCTACTCCACGGTTAGTACCTGCGTGACGGGTTGCTTTCATAACCACGTGCCGGAGGCACAACGGCAAGTATTCTTAGAATTCGTGTATTCATTTGTGCTATGAGCAATGACAGATACTTCTGCACCCCTGCGACCTGAAACATGCGCAAGTCTGGAATACAAAATCATAACTGGCTATTAGCAGGGACCAGTGGCTCTAATGACACCAATTTTCGCGTAATATACAGAGCCGCCTAAGCTCTACCTCAAAAAGCTCCCAAATGGCAAAATAGCGTTTTGTTTTTTGAGATGTGCCCTAGGCCACGCAAGCAGTGTGTCATCGGCGCTGGACACTAAAAGAACGGACACACATTGCCGAAAAGTCCCCTCCCCCTCCTACACCCAGCAAAGCATAGAATGCTGTCACTGTCAAGGAAAACCTTAGGATCTGTGGAGTGAAATCCGGGTTAGAAAGATGAGAATAGACCAGCTTTTTCTTCCGTGCTCAGAGACACACACAGCAGCAGCAGAATAATCAATCCTCGTACCTACTCTCCGCAACTGATCCACAACCTGAAACAGGATGCTCAGACCCCCATCATCCGCCAACGAATCCACCAGCTCCACAGCAAAATGTCATCAAAGGCGATTGTGTCATGGGTTCCTTGTCACACCAGTGTTGTAGCAAATGAACGGGCTGACTTCCTGTCGCGCGATTTCCCGGTTCCATCATCTCACGCCCACTTCCCAAGTGACCCATGGCCCACACGAATGGCTGAAAAGGAGGATCTTCGGCGCTGAACTCGTGCTCTCATACGTCCGTGTTCGGTTCTCCTCCCCCTCAACCTTACCAGGACGGAGAAGGTTGTACTACGAAGGATCCGGCTGGGGGTGTCTCTTACTCTTGCACCTACTTGTGGATGGAAAACACTACTAAAGGCACGTCAACTGTTGAACCTGCGCTGATGAAACGGTTCCGATAGACCTTCACCACCTATTATGAACGCTCCCTGGAACTAAGTGCATTATATGTCTGATGGCAGTAGGCCTAAATGTCCTGCACGACGCCCATTACCATCGGTGGCTCCATGGCCCTGCCTACCCTTCCTTGCTGGACTTTATCCGGGAGGCTAACCTAATTTCCTGTATATAGAGCGGACTCACTTATGTCTACTAAGGCTTGAGGCTATGAAATAAACGCAAAAACAACAACAACACAAACACTGCAATGGTGCTCACACGATCGGAGGTTCTTACTCTCGATACTCTCTCTGTGTAACCAACCCGCCGTGCTTGTTGAATGACTACAACACACACGGCCCTCGGCGGCAGAGCAACGCTTCCCGATCACGCCATCATCCCCGCACAAGCTGCCTCCGCGCGAGAGGATTTTCTGGCCGACTCTTTTCGATCGCTGCTCTCCCGCTGGAAATAACAGCTATGACACGCGGCGCCCAAACTACCGCTCGGACTTGGGGACTTCCACGCGTTCTATACAGCTCGCGCGCAAATTGCTGCACAATCGAGAAGCGCTGGAGCGTATGCAAATGGCTAATCCGTGCACTGCGCGCTTCGTTATCCTTTAGGGTGAGTGCGCAAACGACCAGCGCTAACCAATTGTAAATGCCAAATGGCCACGTTAATGTCTCTCGGCAGCCGGTTCGGACGGGCAGTTACTCGAACGTTGCTTAGAGAAATCAAACACCCTATGCGTGTCGTACACGAAGTAGCGTGCGAAGAGAAAACGTGATGCGTGCTCTAAACGAGAACGAAAAATGTGGTGTGAGCATGGAACCAAAAACAAAAAGCTCAACTAAGGCAATTGACTTACTCTTTGAAATAAAACAGGAAACAAGACACTATAAAGAAAAAAAAAAGATTTATCCAGTACGTCGACGACAACATATAAAAGGGCACTCGAACTTGGGAAGTGAGGACACAAAGTTTTACCAAGTGCATCCCAAGAAAAGCGAGAGCAAATGAAAAAACGTATCTAGCAACATGCTTTCGCCTCGCCACGAAAGTGCGGTTATCGCTCCCGTTGCACCCATAAAGAAAGTGTATGCCAACTATTCCGCAAACATTTGCGGTCGCGCAAATATTTGCCCGGCCCCATCATCCTACGCCCAGCTCCCAAGTGACCCAAGGGCCACACGAATGGCTGCAAAGCAGGATCTTCGACACCGAACGCGTGCTCTCATACCTCCGTGTTCCGTTCTCCTCCCCCTCAACCTTACCAGGATGGTGGAGGTTGTACTACGAAGGATCCGGCTGGGGGTGGCTCTTACTCAACCTGCGCGACACACGACACGCAGTAACTACGGTATTTCAAAGCGAAGCTTTAGTGTTCTGACAGATGCCGTCTGTAACGCAAGAACGCTCCGCAGAAAAGTCGAGTTTCTCTGACGATCATGATGAATGATCGGGAGTGAATTGAAAGAAGAAAAAAAACGCTTGCAGTGAACAGCAACGAACCTGGGTCTCTCGTGTTCTGAAGCTGGCGTCTGTCCGATTGCTCGATTTTTAAAAGTTCGAAGTGGCTTGGAAAAATAAAACGACAACCAAAGAATCCGTCACGAGGAAGCTTTGCGTTCAATCATCTTCGTCAGTATACGAAGGGGAACATATTTTTTATGGTTGCTGTAACTTTACTTGTTTGTTCTTCCATAACTAGCGACAACCGCTGAAGATCTGTCTGTAATATTATGACTTTGTGATGAGGTCCTAGCGGCGACTGACACCGAATTTAGTGATACCTTCCCATGATGAAGCACCCCTCTACACTGCGTTACTTTTTAGTTCCCCTTGTTACTGCGGATATAGCAGCCATAAAAAGATCATCTTATCGAACACTCTGACCCTTCTTTGTCCCACTTGATTAGCAGACGGCCAGTAGAACGAAAGCACTCGCACTTAAAATAGTGCATTCGCACTTAAAATAGCGACGGCACACCAATAACAAACGATTATAGTCTTTCTTGGGCTACTTAAACCCTGAATTGTCTCTGTCTGCCTGCATGCCCGTCTGTTGGTCCGTCCCTCAATTCAGGTTTCCTTCCAGGAGTTAAAGTATAATTGGAATTGAAGGTTTATACAGACTAAGCTTTTCCGAACCACTAAGTGTGGAAGCACTCTTCAAACTTGTCGACATTTTTGAGCCAAAAAGAAAACTTTAGTCATATGTAATTCTGAACACCAATGCACATTTCGCACTCTCAGTGTTCTTTTAATGCAAAATAAATGCGTGCTGGGTATTGGTGATAGCAAGAAAATACGTACTGACAGCAACATTTTGCCCCAAAAATACAAAAAAAAAGCTCGCGCAATTCCGAACCTCCTGGCAGTGTTTCAAGTTCAACAGTAGCAAAAGGTTCCACTAGATGTTCGCGAGCAGCGGAACGCGGGAAAATTGAATTGACTTTAGCAAACCTCCTGCTTTTTTGTCGTGGGAGGATCAGAAAAGATGGGGAAAATATGAGAGGTGGGCGGGGAATAAAAGTGAGAAATTTACGTGGCAGGGGGAAACAGACGACTATCGTCTTTCAACGACATTTGCCGGGAAGTCAGCAGACAAGCGACCATTTTCCCTAGTGGCTGCGATACCTTTTCATAGACGGTGCTTCGGGAAAAAAAACGACACAAGAAAGAGCGCGGCGCGCCTATCGCATCGGGGTCGATGGGTTCCGTAGCCCGCACTGCAGAAATAGGCCTGAGGACACCCAAGCACTCCTATGTGATTGCAAATGTATGAGTGTCTCATTGAAAATACGCTAACCTTTGCTTTCCCCTCTCGCTGTCGAAGACATTCGTAATCTTGCCTATATTGACGTTTTGTTTCGCAATATCACTGAACACTTTCGAATGGCTTCGATCTGTCTCATACGCACTGCGCCACTTCTCATTCATGTGCCGTGTTATGGGAGAGTTGGCGGCGATGGTAAATCGGCCGTGTGGCTTCATTTTTCTGCTTCCTAACTTAAGCTTAAATCTGTGGTGTACTGGCACGATCGGCCACCTACCTCTACTGGCGAGTTTAAGATCGCACTCGAACTTCTCGTGATATGGTACGTTTCTCAGGAACCTTTTCACAAATTTCGACGCCCACACCCTTCTTTTCGCTCGGTGAGCTGCTATGGCTATCGCATCAAAACACACACAAGCACACACGCGCACACACACGCCCGCGCAAAGCTCGCGTTACTAGGCAACGCCTGGGCTGGCGCACAGGCTCATGGAAAAGATGAGATGGCGAGGGAGGCCGTGACTCCGTCACGCTAGCCTATTACCAACGCAGTACGAGACAACCTCAACACCGCCAAACGTGCAAAGCAACCTTCTTCGACGAAACAAGGCCTATTCACCGTGCCGCAACACTAAACCCAGCGACACAGCTCAGCGGCGTATCTCAGCGGTAAAAAAATGCAGTCGCTATTGGGCATCACAAGAATCCCCTACGTTCCAATGTAGTATTTTTTTCGCTCCTACGGTAGTGGCCTCAGTTGTGGGATGATGTGCGCACAATATTAACAAATAAAGAAAACCGGTACAAATTAACTTGTCATGAAGGAATGTATGTTTTATTTTTATTTTGTTCGTTGTGTAGATGTCGCCCTGGGTCCCTTTCACCTCAGGTTGTTTTTAAAGACGGTAGTCTTTCTTGGGCTACTTGAACGGGAAAATTTTGTCTGTCTGTCTGTCACTCGAATCAGCCATCCGGCTAATGTGAAATTGATGCTGCGAATAGTCTTATATACTCACTGCCATATCTAAGCGTCTAAGTCCGGTGATACTGTTCATACTTGTCAACATTGTTGAACAAGAACAAGGCATTACGTAAATATAAGGCAGAAAATCAATACATGGGGGATATTTGCAGTGTTACTTTATTAAAAACTTTACAGATGATTGCTTTTTGCGATAGCGAATAAATTACATCAACTGCAGAAAACCGTCGCCTGCTGTTGCTTGTGCTAGCTGTCGTAATAAAAAAGAAATCAAACGGCAACAGAAACGAAAGGTTCCACTAGATAGGTTCCGCGTTGCGGTTAGAACGCTCGAAGAGTAGGGCAACGTGGTTTACAAACGTTGTAGTAGGGTGCCTCGACTCACGCGCATCTCCACCGTAGGGCAGCGCTGACATCGAGGCACCTGAGAGGCGCAGTGGAACGCGGTATATTTAAATTGACGTGAGCAAACCTCTAGCGTGTTAATTTGGGAGGAACGAGACCGGAGAAGAACAGCATGAGAGGTGAGCGGGAAAGAGAAAAGATGCATTTACTTGCCAGGGGCGAAAGCCGACTATCGTCTTGCGTCGACATTTGAAACGAAAGGAGCACATACGCGGCCAATTTTTTTCTGTCCGCCGGCGAAGAGCTACGAACGGCGACGGCTACGTGTTTTCAGATAGCGTTACAGTGAGAAGCTCCTAGAAACCTTCATTTTTTCTAGAGGTAACTGTTTTCTTTGTTTTGTTTCTTTTTCTTTTCAACCTCTTTTTGTTTAGGCATGAATACTAGTTATCTAACTTATCTGGACAAGGGTATTCGAACAGGAAACGTAATGGCGGCTACAATGGGTGGAGGGTAGAGAGAGAGAGAGAGAAATAACTGTTTATTAAAGAGTTTAGCTCAAACCCAAACAGGAGATGGATACTCCAGGCATTGGAGAATACAAAAGGTACAATAGTTTCCCTAAGGAACCGCAAGGTTAGATTAAGTAAATTGGGACAGCAGTGGCTGAAAGATCGCATAAGCACTCAGTAACTACTTGCTCTGTACAGCACACAAGCACACATATATATATATATATATATACATGATTCCTTACAGCAGCGGAATATAGTAACAAAAAACCTATATACACCTATATTCAAGGGAAAAAAATTAAGAACGACAAGCATTTAATTTATGAAAATATACCTTCTGCTGCTGCGCCCCCCAACGACAAACATAAAAGCAGAGAGCGCCAGCACCGCTTAACGTGTACTAGCCTGTATGCACGTAACCGAGACAGTGCTGTGGGTTATCGCCTCTCTTCGGGGTGACACACGCGCCTAAAGGTCTCCATGTTATGTTTACACCAGATGTTCAAATGTGAACTATTTGTTCCACAACAGTTGCAAAACACAATCTGAACGCGTTTCTTTTCAAATACGGAAACGTTCCGTTCGAATTGAACAAGTATGCATGATATACCTGCGCTGGCGTCGACGTTCTGGACACTGAGTAGACACACGGGACGTCTCACGACACTTCCAATAAGCTTAGACTGATGACGACGCGTTTTTTTAGCTCGAAAGACGGATTCGAAAAGAAAACATCATGTTCTGAAGGTTTTCTACAGATTCTGCTAAAGAACGATCGTGAGTGTTTAAAGCAAGAAAGAGGTCTTCAGACATGTTTTGTAGCGCTGACATCTTGGCATATGCTGGTAGTCCCCTTATCCGCCAATTGTCTCCGCTGTTACGTGCATTGCGTTTTATTTCCGCTGATCGTTTGCATTTATTTTTCAGGAAACATACATTTGGCATATCAGAGAGTCGTAGTCTCTTTGTATTTCCCAACGCAAAACATTTTGACAGAAAAAAAGCACTCAGTAAGTCGGGCGCTTTCTTCCACGGTTTCGCAGACACGTCTAGCTGAATGAGCCGACATTGACAGAGAAGCCAAAGGGAGCAAAACACTGAATTTCCAAGAACTATGGAAAAGAAGTGCTTTCAACAGGGTGCTTTCAACTTGACGTCGAGCTCTTGCGCTCGAATGTACAACGCGTCAGACAAACCGGTCGTTTGCGCTCAAATGACAGACAGCGAAAGTGACTCTTCGACAAAGCTAATAATTTCTTTGGTATCGGTAATGGGCTGAAACAAGCAGCAAAGATCCCTGAAAATACATTTGTTGCTCTGCCTTCGGAGCGCTTTCACGATAATAATGCTGACGGTTCGTTGGTGTGGTTGTATTTCGTGCTTCTCTAGTAACATTTTTTGTCTTACGTTCCAATTATTGGGTTTGTATATCGTAACGCCATACCAGGGATCCAAGAAAGTTCAATGTTCTGTTTTCTACTTTTTTCTCCACAAATGCCTCGCAGTAAATTTTCGAAAAGAACAGACGATTTTCAGAATTCTGCTGAGATGCCGAGGGCAATTACAGTTTTCTTGTTAGATTTTATACGCTTTAGTGTGTGTCGTGTCTTCACTCAATTATTTGCAAAAAAATGCGTCATCAGCCTTCGGTCATTTCAATGTGTGATGGGTGATTTTAAATCTCTTCATGCCTGTTTCTACAGGCTTTTTTTTTCACTTTCTTTATTGTTCTGAAATTGTGTTAAAGGAGCCATGAAGAGAAAATGCAAGTTGGTTTTATTCGAAAGATTTCGTGTTTTATAGTGCCCCCAGCGCTTGTCCGGATACAAACGGTGCTTTATTCACTGAGAAATTAAACAATTTAGGTTAAAATTTTGATTTTCCCGCTCAATCGTGCGTTTTCGTGGCCCCAAGTGACATCACGGGAACCGACCGCTCTGCAGCCTAGAGTACCTTCATTCACGCATCCCCCGTACAGGGTAGAGACACGTAACGCTGGCGCCGCCATGTTCGGTTGCTCGCTCGCCGCCGAAGCAAGTCATTGTGTCAAAACCGCGCTAAAATTATCGCCGCAACGCGGTTTACTGAAGAAGTTTGAATCATATTGTCTGTTTCGCGTTGCTAGGTCTCGTGGGAAACGAAAAGAATAACGCGTTGAGCCCGTTGGCCCAATTGCGGCGGCACGGGACCGTTCAAAGGTTGTCTCCACCCTGTACAGCGGTGTAGGTTTGTTCCCGCGTTTCTTTACGTTCCGTAACCTAGATGGCGCCACCATACCGTGGCAAGCGTTTGGTTTGTTTTTGCCCGCATTTAAACCTGGCTTGTTTTTGTTCTGGGAGAAAATATTCGTTCCCTGAAACAGTGCTCGCTCGACAAATTGGGTCACGTAAGACACCGTTGCTTGCGTCAATCGGCCAGTGTCGTCTGAGACAACCCCCAAGCCCAGTAGTGCTGTGCAGCTAAACCAAAGCATGTTGTGCGCAGTACGAACAGCAGAACGTATCAGTACTTCTATGTTTACATGTGCTTTCGTAACTTCCACTGTTTGTCCCATCATTCTTATTGCTTTGTAAAGAATGTGCCCTAAATTTAAGCGCAAATTGCTCGTTCGTCTAGTTTGTAAGCTCTACCTAATTTGCGTCTGCTTCTGCCAGCCTCCGCCAATCGCAGAGCTTAGCCCATGTGACATCACAGGTTCTGTTGCGGGAAATGAGCTGGTGGGTCGCATGACCATTCCCGTTTTTCCTAATTATGTAGCTTATTTGAGCGAAGTATACGTTAAAAGTGGTGTCAGTATGATTCTAACGAGACAATCTTTTGAATGAACCAAACTTGTGTTTTCTCTTCATGGCTCCTTTAAAGAATTAGGCATAGCTTACTCTTTCTGTGTCCGACGGCATAAATTGTGATGCTGTTCCTGCGTCGGTAAAACAGCATATCTTCTCCCGTTGTTGAAAAAATACGGTAGTGTGGTGTAACCAATAAATGAACGGTATAAAAAAGCTTCGACCTCCCCTTGCGGGGACCCCTGTGTAGATGCGATGCATAGGGGGTTCACGTTGAAGCGTTGGGCAGCGGAGGAACGGCGTTGGAACGATGGAGCGGAGCGGCGCAGGCACCGCGTTTTATAGCGCGCATAACTGTGAGGGGACGCGCCGGCGCCAGTGCGTCTGCCACGGCTGTGACGCAACACAATCCAACCCAATCTACTTTAATCCGATCCAATCCAAATCCAAATCAATCCAATCCAATCCAAGCCAAGCCAAGCCAAGCCAATCCAATCGATTCCAATCCAATTCAATGCCCCTCGCGAGAGAGTGTTCGCTATCGGAGAGGAGAGGGGGTGAGCGGCGGAGAGCGCAGCTGGCGCGGCGAGGAGAATGGGGGAGGAGTGGACGCCGACAACGCCGACAACGCCGGATGGATGCAGGGACAAGGCGAGTGAATGAGATGCGTTCGCTGAGGGTATAGGTATTTTGTTTTGTTGCATGGTTTGTGCAGTGATAAAACCCTGAGCTATTTCAAAGCCACGGGTGATAAGTCGGCTATGTTCCAAATAAAGGATAGCCTAGGATAACATCGGACTGCGCCGGGCAGGTCGGGGCGCTGCGAGCAGCCGGAGCGAGCGGATGTGTGTTACATCGGCTCCGCAGTTAATGAGCCATAATTGCGGACTAATTGGTCCCACAGTGCCCATTTTTCACCAGTGTGTTAGGCTTCGCTCAGCGGACCTGGCAATAACAAAAATTCGGTGAGTTCTTGCGAATTTCCGAATTTTACGGCCCTTTTCATGTTTGCGGCGTGGCCGCTCAGCTAAGCCTAACTTAGGCCTAGTACGAGTACGGCCAGGCCGGGCCGTCGGCGACGGCGCTCGAGCCGATGTCGACCGGAGGGGAGCCCGCATCGACGGGATTCAGCGAGGAAGCTACCATGGAGGCCTGCGGAGAGCGGGACGAGGAAATGCAAGTACAATTGGACCGCAGCGGAGGTCGGACGGCCGTGGTGGTGCCGGGCGAGGAGCTCTCACCGGGCGACCACGCGGGGTGGACGACCCAGCGGAGGAAGCCACAGCAGCGACGAGCGGAGGCTCCGCGATCTCCACCGTCGACCGGTAAGCCCGCCGCAAAGGCGAACACGTCTCTACAATCGAAGGAGAAATTCGTGAAGAAGGTGAATGCAAGCATGTCGAGAGCGGCGAGAATGCCCAACAGCATCCCCCGCGAAGAGCACAAAATTATCATCAGACCAAGAGGGGGACTGCAGGTAGGGAAGGTCAGACCGACCGAGTTGGCGACCGCAATTATGGTGGCTACGGGCATCGCAAGAGAGACGGCCATGCAAGACACGGTGTGCCTCAACGTGGCCCAAAACATCATAATCGTGAGCACTCCCGCAGAGGAGAGAATCTCGAAATACGCGAGAATCGAGGCTCTAACGATCGGCAGCCGCGAGTACGAAGTGTATGCCTATCAGGCGGCGCCGAACGGCACGGTAAAAGGCGTGATTCGCAACATCTCCACGGAGGACACGCAGGAAGAAATAATAGAGAACATCGTGAACGATTACAATCCAACGGCGATAGACGCCCGAAGGATCGGAAAGTCGTCGGCAATCGTCCTGCTCTTTCAGGGCGAGAAAGTGCCGACGACGGTGAAATACGGATCCGTGCTCGTTAGGTGCAGTCTGTATAGGCAACACCGCGAAGTTTGCAAGTGCTGCGGCGGAGTGGGGCACAGACAGGACGTGTGCCCGCAGCCCGAAAAGAACGTGTGTTTCGCGTGCGGAAAGCAAAATCCGAGCGATAACCACGCAGAAACGTGCAAACCGCGCTGAAAATTGTGCGGGGGTGCTCACCCGACAGGGGCGGCAAGCTGCAGCAACCGCTTCAAGACGCCATACTTGGTGCGGCGGCGGCAGTGGAGCCGCCAGCAGACGAAAGATGCCTCGTCAGCAAGGAAAGAAATTTCTAGAAGCGAAAGGGAATTCCCGCCGCTCCTGCAGCAGCGAGGTCGCAGCGGCAGCAAGAAGCGGGAGCAACGACCCGGCAACAGGTCGGCAAGCCGAGGCGCCCGCGACAGTAGCCAATCGGCGGCCGGGAAAACGCGCGGGAAGAGCGGCGATAGGCCGTCGAGAGCCACGTCACAGTCGCGCGAGCACGTGATGTGGGCGGAGATCGCCGGCGCACCGAAAGGAAGGAGGCATGCGAGGTCACCGCGGCAGCGGAGAGAGATGTTGCAACCTCGTGACGAAAGAGTCGACAGACTGCAAGAGCAGGTAGCCGCGCTGAAAGCGGAAAACGCGAGCCTCAGCCAAAAGCTCGAGCGGGCGATAAAGTTACTAGAAAGTTCTGCAAGAGAACAGGAGCCACGTGGCGGAGCGATGACAAGATCCGAGGAACGTCGGCTGGAGCAGCCGGCGAGGCTGGCGCAAAAGGAAGAAGAGGCGGAGCCTCCGACGAAGATGAAGGCGCTGCAGAAGCGCGAAGGTCAGAGCGACGCGGTCGAAACGGAAACCGAGATGGACGAAGATCAGGACCCGCCTTGCGGGGAAGAAGGAATACAAGGGGCGCAGAAGCAGAGGCTCGTGAGCTGGGAGCTACGCCTAAGGAGGTGCGCCGGACGCATCAGCAGGCTGGAAAAGCGGATGGACGCTTTCGAGGCGAACGTGAATGCGAGACTCGATAAGATACAGGAGTACCTTCACAGGATGCTGGATGGAGACGAGGTCACACCGGGGCAGTACGTACAAGCGAACCAACCAACACCGAACCATGGCCAGTAAATCACGAACGAAAGCGAGCCTGAGAGTGTGGCACTGGAACGCGAACGGGTTCCAGTGTCGGCGGGCGGTGTTGCAGCAGTACATCAAGAGTTTGGAGAGACCCCCGGACGTGATCCTCGTCCAGGAAACCCACGCCGAGAACGCGCCGTCCCTCCCGGGCTACCGGGCGCACGCCAGCCCTCCCAGCGCCAGAGAAAGAGGCAAGGGAGAGGCGCAGGGCGTGTGCACGTTCGTCCGGAAGGGGATAACGTTCGTCAAGCACGACGACCTCCTCGGGCGCAGCGCCATCGAGTACTGAGCGACCGAAGTAGTGATCGGAAAAATGAAAAAGGAGTCGGTGTACTTTCTCAACGTATACAGCATCCCGGGCCACAGGCAGCAGAAGTTCAAGACGGCCATGCATAAGATGCTGAAGCTCGCTGGCAGAGACACGGTGGCGATGTGCGGCGATTTTAACGCCGCACACAAGGAGCTCGGGTACAGCCGCACGACGGCTAAGGGGAAGGCCCTGCTCGAGGCGGCGGAGGAGGCCGGTTTCATCCTGTATTCGGACGAAGCGGCACCCACACGCATCGGCACGTCGATAACCCACGACACCAGCCCGGACCTGTCCTTCGTCCGCAAGAGGAAGGAGGCCAGAGGCGGGGTGGCATGGAAGAGCACGGGGCAGAACCTCGGGAGCGACCACTTCATAATCGAGCTGGACCTGCCGGCGTCGGCAGACGAGGTCGGAAGGGGCAAGCGCAAACACAAGCTCACGAACTGGGATCGCTTCCGAGAGGAGAGCGAGGAGCTCGGCGAGGAAATCGCAGACATCGAGAGCCGGTCGGACGCCCTGAAGCGCAAGATCAAGGGAGCGACCACGGAGCTGGAGACCGACGAAGAAGTACAGAAAATGGACAGCCGCCTGGCGCACCTGATAGAGGCCAGACAGGCCCTGCAGAGGCGCTGGCGTAAGAACAGAAACAACAGGAATCTCAGGAAAAAGGCCGCCGAGATCGGCAGGGAGATAGAGCGATACAGTCGCCAGCTGTGCACCCAGCAGTGGCACGCCATCTGCAGAGAGGCGGACGGGCAGCTCCACCAGAGCCGCACATGGAAACTACTGAGGCACTTGCTGGACGATACCAACAGCAAGAGTTACCAGCAGCACCGACTCGCCGAGATCATGCACTGCGCGACGAAGAAGTTGGGGAAGGAAGAGACGTGTAAACGGCTCAACGATAAATATCTCCCTAGCACTCCCAGCGAGAGCCACGGCGACTACAGAGGCCCGAGCAACCCGGACCTGGACCGCGACATTGAGGAGTGGGAGGTCCGCGCGGCGCTGCAGAACCTCAACTGCAAGTCCGCGGCGGGCCCCGACGGAATCACCAATAAAGCCCTGCGAAACCTGGGCGACGGGCCGACAGAAGCGCTGACGGGGTATTTCAACCGATGCTGGCGCGAGGGAAGACTGCCGAGGCAGTGGAAGGCGGCCAAGACAATACTGATACCCAAGCCGGATAAGCCGCCCGGTATCGAGAACATGCGGCCGATTTCCCTCACGTCGTGCGTCGGGAAAGTCCTGGAGCACGTGTTGAACAACAGATGGCAGCGGTATCTGGAGGAGAAGGGCCTCTACCCGGACTCGATGCTAGGGTTCCGAGAGAGGCTCAGCACGCAGGACGCAATGATACAACTGCAGCACGAGATACTAGAGCGTCCGACAACGTCGCAGGACAACAGAGCCGTGCTGGGCCTGGACCTGCAGAGTGCTTTCGATAAAGTCAGGCACTCGGCCATATTGGCGCAGGTTTCGGAACTGGGTCTGGGCAAGAGGTCCCACGACTACATCCGCGACTTTCTGTCGCACCGGACGGTGGAACTACAAGCAGGGGACCTGGAGCTGCCGGAGAGAGAGCTGGGCAGCGTGGGTACCCCCCAGGGAGCGGTGATCTCGCCGGTGCTGTTCAACCTGGTGATGATCGGGGTGGCCAAACGCCTCTCGGAGATCCCGCAGGTTCGACACACGATATATGCAGACGACATTACGCTGTGGGTCCCCGGGGGGAGCGACGGCCACATCGAGAGTTCGCTGCAGGAGGCGATAGCGGCGATCGAACAGCAGCTGGCGGGCACCGGACTAAAGTGCTCCCCGCAAAAGTCCGAGTTGCTGGTGATTCCACCGCCGGGCAGGTACCGCAAGAGAGCCGAGGAAGAGGCGAGTAAGATCAAGTTGTTCACGTGCGATGGGACGGAGATCCCCAGAGTCAGCAAGCTGCGAGTGCTCGGGATGCTGCTGGAGGCGAACGGCGGCAACGGAGCCACGGTGGAGAGAGTAATCAAAAAGATGGGAATGGCCACCAAACTGATCAAGCGGGTGGCCAACAAATACAGCGGCATGAAGGAGGAGAGCCTGTTGCGGTTGGTGCGGTCCTTCGCCACGAGCCACGTTGCTTACGTGGGCGCCTTTCACCCGTGGAAGCGCAACGAGAGGGACCGCATCAACGCGGCGATCCGCAAGACGTACAAGGCGGCGCTGGGGCTCCTGAACAGCGCCAGCACGCAGAAGCTGCTGGAGCTGGGCGTCCACAACACGCTAGAGGAGATCGGGGAGTCCCAGCGAGCGTCTCAGCTGGAAAGACTGCAGACCACGCGGACCGGAAGAAATATCCTGAAAAGCTGAAAAGCAGAAGACTACAGGAGAAGAACGGCCTGCCGGAGGAGGTGCGGAGAAGAGTGCGGGTGCTGCCGCTGCCGCGGAACGTACACCCCGACAGCAACCGAGAACGGCGGGCGGCCAGGGCCAAGGCGCTGGCCGAGATCTACAACGACGACGCCGGGGCCACTTACGTGGACGCGGCGAGGTGCCCGGACCGCCCGAACACGTACGTGACCGTAGCGGTGTCGGCCAGGACCGGAGAGACGCGCAGCGCCTGCAGCGTGAGGGTCTCGACCGCCGCGCAGGCGGAAGAGGTCGCGATCGCGCTGGCGCTGGCGGATCCGGAATGTACCACGATCTTGAGTGACTCTAGGACAGCCATATCGGGATATGCGAAGAACGCGGTGTCCGCGCAGGCCGCGAAGATAGCTGGTGGTGCCCGTGCGGGGGGCACGTGCGAGCAGGTCACTTACGTCCGGTGGTTCCCGGCGCACTCGAGGACCGCGACGGGAGCGTACCCGAACCGCAACGAGACTGCGGACGCCGTCGCGCGTGAACTTTCCGGTCGCGCGGCGCCACCCCGCGTCTCACGCACGGAGGGTGAAGAGCCAACGGAGCAAGAACCTCTACTCAACGGTGGAGAAATCCTGCAGTGGTACAGGCTCGGCAGGAGGGAGCGGCCGCCGCCGCGCCCGAGGCTCACCCGAGCCGAAGCCGTCCTGTATAGACAATTGCAGACCGACTCGGTACTGACTCCGGTGTTGGCGCGATACGTGTGCCCCGAGGTATACGTGGACGCAAAGTGTGGTGAGTGTGCGTGTGCGAATGCGACGGTGGCCCACTTGCTGTGGGGTTGTGCGGAACACAGTGCGCGGGGGTATGACGAGAGTCTGCCCCAGGAAGCCACGGACTCGATCAACTCTCACGAGTACGAAACACAGCGAAGGACAATCCAGCGGCTCGAGGCGGCTCTCGGCCGGCAGAAGCGCAGGGAGGCGCAGGCGAGGGGAACGGGGGGTGACCCCCAGAGACCTTTGTGGCGCCGCCCGCGCGGAAGCCCGGGCCGAGGCATCGTCGCGAGGACGACAGTATAGTCGGGGTGGGGGTGCCCTGCGTCGCACTTGAACCCACCTCCGCAGGATATTTATTTCACAATAAAGTCATTTCCTCTCTCTCTCTGCGCCGGGCACCACAACGGAGATTATAGTATGTCTCTGAGGGTGTATGAACACTGCGTGTTGAGAAAAGGCCGGCAATGATAATCGCCGTCAACTTTGAGAGCTTAGCAAGACAGTGAGACGGTAGCTTTATGAGCAACTTGAAGTAACGGTGTTTCCGTTTTAGCATAACTTGCAGTCAGAAGGGGTGCCTACAAAACTGCAAATAGTTCCCTCGGTCGACGCGCCCCTCTTCAAACCAAAATATGCGCACAAAGCTCTGAATTGCTTGCAGGTTACCGGAATATGGTAGTGAAAACCACCGAAGGATGTATAGGTGTTATTCGTTGAAAAGTTTAGCTGTCAATTTTTTCATTGGGCAACACTTCAAATGGCCATGGACATGTCCGATGCGCCACGGACATGGAACGGCTTGTGCCACTGCGTCCACCCGGCGAAAAAACAAAAACAGCGGTGGGCGTCGTCTGCTCCGTTTCAACCCGATTCTCAACGGTGGTGTCAACAGAGATGTTATTAATAGCACTCGCGTTGGATACGAGGTATTACTTTGAGTTCGGTGGGGTAGAGTTTGAACGTCAAAAACAAATCATGTGCTTAGCACTGACAAGTACCGCCATCCCACAGAGCCTGGCGTAACCAGTAACGGCGCACTGACATGGTTGCCTGCATGGGTGCCTCGCCAGTGAACGCAAGTTATACAGTGGGGCCAGAGAAAAATAGATACTACAGCACACTAGTGCAAACAAAATAAGCACGTCAGTTCTAACGCTGGAGACACACGCTTGAGCCATATGTCGCTCTTCTTTACAGGTGCTCTGTCCGCCATGACAGTGCTCATCAGGACCTTGAACTGAAAGAGTTGAACGAGCCTTCCAGAGGCTAGTCGTAGCTACGCTAGCAAATGTCTCCGGGCGGGGGCAACCTGTCCATCGTGGCCTCGGAGGGCGTTGTGGATTCCCCGTCGGCGGCCGGTGGCGGGGAGGACAGTGACGTGCCCGAGGACTACGACTACGACGAGTCGGTGTGGCACTTCGACCTCGCCGACCTCGTGCTTACGGTGGCTGTGTACGGCGCCACGCTGATGCTGGGCCTGGTGGGAAACCTGCTCATCGTGTACACGGTGGCCCGGTTTCCGCGCATGCGCTCTATATCCAACCTGTTCCTCGCCTCGCTGGCCTCGGCCGACCTGCTCATCGGACTGCTCTGCGTGCCCGACAAGTTCGGCCAGCTGTTTTCCTACACGTGGACGCTGGGCGAGGTGGGCTGCAAGTTCATCCTCTACGTCGTGCACGTGTCCATGATCTGCTCCATGCTCAATCTCACCTTCCTCAGCATCGAAAGGTGAGTGCTTTTCTTGGGGGAGCTAATATTTCAGCTCTGTTATCCATTGTTCTTCCCTCTCTTCCTCCCTCACTTCCCTTATATATACTTAAATGCACCCTTCTCACCCGCACATAGAGTCATAATTGGGCGTCTATTACAAAAACAGAACTAGACTAAGAGGGTTTCGTCGTGATTGTGTTTGTTCACTCACTCCCTCACTCCTTGTGCTTCAGACGGGCAGAAAGTAGACTTCTATTTACTGACTGGCGTTTTGAGGAACAGGATCAAGTGTTGCAATAATCCCATAAAGCCACCTTATTGTCGGCTTCAGCCGTCCAAGTATCTGTAACAACTCTAACAGTTAGCAATTTTGTTATTTTTGTCCTTGAGATGATGAAGGAAAAGAAAATAAAGTGTACGAAGAGCTTGACTTGCCCCTGTCCCCCCTCGAACATGAAAGACAAAATGTGACACGTTCATCTTTATAGCAGGGTACAGTGCAAACACAAATCAGCACAAACATAAAAAATAATCAATATATTTTGCAACACAATAAAGTGTGCAACAACTATGCGACTTGGTTCTTTTAGCACATTTAGTGAGCTATAATAGCAAATACAAAGATAAATATTCCGACATACCCTTACCAAGTACAACGGCTATAATGCGCAGAACGTACATGTGTACCATCCCGTTAAAGACTGACCACTGAGAGTTGGGAGTAAAATTAGGGAAAGACAATGAATGCGATGGGGGGATAACATAAAAATTCAGAGTCGGACACCGAATTCGAACAGCACAAGATAGGAGACGTTGGAATTATTAGGGAGAGGCATTCGACTGCACCGAACATAAGTAGACTGATGAAGATGAAGGACATAGAAAAGACCAGATAGGTCAATAGGTCAATGGTCAATTTACAATGATTTCACGCAGGTAGGTCAATTTTGCAGCAATGTTACACCACAAGGTCAGTTTTACACACCTTTACACTAGTAGGTCAATTTTGCACTAGCAGGTTTTACGAGGTGGGCTACGCTCAATTAAGGGTGCTTGGTTTGTAATCCCGGCCACCACGTTGTCTACAGACTGTAACAGAGCACGAGCTTGCAACTCGTAAAACGAAATTTCTCGGTGTCATTCCTTTTCTAAACACATAACTTTCCGGAGACGCTTCGCTTTTTTCTCCGCTTATCTGGCATGTCCAGCAAGTCGTAATTTTAATCTCTTCGACCCTTTTTATGCATTCTATCCCCAAGCCGGTAGGTGAGGGAGGCCTCAGTTTTTTCGCAGCTATCTGCACTTCCGACTAGACGTTGTGCTCCGTCCGTTGTGCGGGAACGCCTGCCATCAAACGTGTCGACAACGCCCAGAGGGCAGCGTGCGTACGTCTTTCGTGGTAACTTGCTAACATGATGAAAACTCACGCTGGAAATTAAAATAACATTAGAACAAAGTGAATGCAATGCCTACTTCTCAGTACTTGCATTACGAACAACACGCTGCCTGTGTCGACACGTTAATCTGCTTCTTTCAGCGTTTCGCAAGTTAGAAGGCACTGAGGCTACGACCGTGTAAGTGGAAGCTGTGAACATCTGGCCAAAAGAACGGTCGAAGTTGTCCCGCTAGTAATATGAAAGGTGTCGCCAAAATGTACTGCGGATTGCCGTGAGAAAGGTTGTACTGCGTCGGCGAAGTAGTTTTTACTTCAAGATTACTTTGTGTAATTGAATGCGTCACCTCCGCTGACGGTTTGTTGGGTGTGTTTGTTGAGAACGTTGCTTTTTATCGCAATAAGAATGTTCTTGCTCGGGGCACAGGTACTACGCAGTCATACACTCGGTCCATTCCCTGTGCACTTTCAGCCAGGCCCGGATAGTGATCATCTTTATCTGGATGGCGGCCTTCCTCACTGCGCTGCCAACCATCTTCATGCAGGTGAATTTCCTAGAAACCGAGACTCCTCGATTTACTGCACGAGTCACTAGAAGAACAGTGAATTCAAAATAAACTATGTTGTGTTTTTTTATTCAATTTTGTTGGCCTGGCTAGCCCTTTCGGATCTGAATTCTTACGCGCAAGGAAAAACGGTAGCGTCACTATGATGGAGGAACAAATGCCATTTGACAACGTGTCCTGAAACATACGCGACACGCAAACCCGGAGAACTAAGTCCCATTAGTGGCACTGAGAATGTTCGGGCTCAAGAAGAAGGTGTATGCACACTCACAAAAGGTTTGCTCGATTACTAATAATCGCAAACGTTATAGTAAGGTAACGCAACATTTTAACGTAGCATTTTTAAATGTTACCTGAGTGTGATTTTAATGCATTCGATTTGACAACAAATTCCTTTACTAATTGTATGCACCAAGATTAGCTCTTGTTACCCCTTGTAAATAACGCGACAGTGTAAAAATTATTTCGGCCTGAAATTGAACCAAATGAACGAAATTGCATCCCGATCAGAGAAGTGCGTAATTGAGTTGTTAGTCGACAAAAAAAGAAAGAAAGGAGGAAGAATTGCGTCTCTAATTATGTTATATAAGATCTGCATTGGTCAACGACCACACAATTTTAGTCAAGCACAAACCTTATATTTAATTAACACGGCTAGCAGAGATAAGAAGGGAGAGCGGGCCACTGAACTAATCAAACAATTTAAAACACAGTGCCTCGATTTTGGAGATTTAATTATCATCGCATTAGGAAACAGCTGGTGACCGCACCAGCCGTATTTTTAGCGAGCGCCCTCATGCAAATTAAGGGGAATTAAAAATGAAAATCTTGGGACTGCGGCGAGAACCGGCCGATCCGGCTAGAACGCACGGCACCCGGGCTGGACAAGAGATAGGAATCAGAAGTTACCCTTCTTTTATATAGATTCCGGAGCGCTCCAAGCGTTGTTCTTAGGATGACCGCAAGAGGCGGGCGAATTTATTAATGCGTTTGTAAACGGAACTTGGCGGAGAAGAACGATGTAGAAAGTGAGAAATCTAGCATACGTGAAACAATTATATAACTGGAGCGAGCTTGTTGTTGTAATTCTCAAAAGCGGGTACGTGGGCTAGTCGGTAGTGACTTTTAGCTATATTTATAGGGATTTGTTGGCGAGGCGAGGGCCCGTCCTCGTCTTGTTTCTTCACTTTCCGTGGCTGTGCTCTATTTATCACAATTCAATTTTTCTGAAACCCTGCTGCACCGTAAGACATTTTTACAGACAGGGGGTCACAAACATGAAGAATTAGAGTGCACAAAAAATTAATTTGGCAGGCATAAACGGAACTCAGGTCACATGGAGAATAAAAATACTAAACGCTGCATTATTTCTACATTCAACAACGCAATTCGGCAACTCAATCTAACCACGTATAATATATGGAAAAGACGAGGTCTGAAAAACATTTGAATGACAGCGGAATTCACGAACTTTGAAACTGTGGTCGCAGCGTGCCGATAGAAAGTATAACGAGTGAAGCTACAAGCTTTTGAAGTTTCCAGTTTGATTAAAATATATTCTTGAATAAAACCAGCGTGAACTCAGACGAAGACGAAGGAAGTGCAACACAAGGACAGCCGCTGGTCTAACAACTAAATTTTAATATCAGAAAGGGTGAACATAAATACTGAACACAAACAATAAAGTAATAAAAATAATAAAAGGCAGTGCGCATGGTCGAAACAAGTTTGCAAAGGTCATGGGGATACCACAAGTAGATATACACATGTTACAGTAAAGGCACACGTAGATATGCAATCAATCTCTTTAGGATGGAGACACACGCCTGTTTGTCTTACACACTTATCACATCGTTCTGCTATGTGGAATGCCTCCATGATTTCGCGGGTTGTTCAATTACGGTACCTAAATAAAATGTTAGTGGCAGGAAAATTAGGTTTGCATTGGCTGCACTTAGCACAATGCGAAGAAAGATGGGATTATACAGGGCCTTTCAATGACAATTCGTGTTCTCTCAAACGCACGTTGATACAGCAGCCAGTTTGTCCAACATAAGTTCGGCCACAGGGCAAAGGAATGCTGTACACAACTCCCGTTGCGCATGCGACATATCGGTTCTTGTGGTTGACACCACAACCAAGTGAAAAGAAAGGGCATCGGCCAGTATGCGTAACTACACAGGCTACGCGGCCGTCGCGCCCAGGGTAAGGAGTAGCATCTGTTTTCAGGGTGGTGTAGTCGACCTCATTTCACGCAGTAAGGGCTAGAGCACGAGCAGCCCGCCGGCCGATATGGTAGTTGGCGCGCATATTGCGAGGGATTGGCGCCACCCGGACGCATTCTCGCAGGGCTAGAGGGATGCATTTTTGTATTCCCTGACGGGTACCGGGCAATGCCCTAATGCTGTATTGACCTTTCGACCTGTGGGAGTTACCCCTAATGCTGTATTGACCTTTCGACCTGTGGGAGTTAATTGTAGGTGCCGTGGTTGAGCTGAATTGTGGGCTTCTTGCAGCTATTCCCACTTGTTCAGAACTCCCAAGGCCAGTAGTTTTTGGGTCGCAGTGGCAGGGGGGAGGAGGGGCGAGGGGGGCAAGCGCAGTTTTGTACCATTGGCGAATCATGATGTTTGGGTTCCGTAGGTACTGGGGTTCCGTACGTATGGGATTCCGTAGGTAATGCGGCTAATAAACAAAGCTTCCATTATTTGTAAGGTGTCTTGTAAGGCATCGACGGCGTTGGCAGATGCATTGCAGAAGGTGGATCAGTTGGGACAGGGTTTTATGTGGCGGGGAAGTTGTGCGCAGCACATAGCCATTTTTGGGTGCGGTAAGACCCAACAGCCGCAAGTGCGGGACGTTGGGGACAGCATGCCGTGCAATGGTCAGTTGAGGTTCAGGTATACCTCGAGCAGATTTGTGAGAAGGCTGGGAGTATAGCTTCAGCAAAGCCAATTTTTCAGGTGCGCACAGGGGGCAAATTGCCTGGAGTTAGGGAAGAGTAACAGTACCCGCTTGCTGCAAGGCATCTTGCTGCTCTCCAATGAAGCCCGTAGGCGCCAAGAAGGAAAGGTCATCCACGTTTAATGCGTGTTTAATGTGAGGAATTGGGTGGAATTTCGATTGGTAGTCCCTTCGTGGCGATGTTGAATAACAGTGGCGAGATGACCAAGCCTTGCGGAGTACCTTTCGCTTGAATCGTGAAAGCGGACGACCGAAGATATTCAAGACCAATTGTTGCAGTGCAATTTGATAAGAAAGCCCTGACATAGCCATACATACGCTCCCCGCAACCGAGAGATGTGACTCCTGCAAGCATTGTCGAGTGTGAAGCGTTATAGAAAGCACCCTTGATGTCTAGCCAGGTATGCAGTGCTGGTGGCATGACGTGAGGCGATCAACAATGTCCGACTTAAGTTGGATTAAAATATCTTCTTTGGACAGATGGGGTCGAAATCCAAACATGGTCCTTCCCAATGGATCATTATCCTATGTGTGTTACCAAGCGGTTATGCCCTAAATTTTCATTGTTTCCCAGCACACGATTTCAGTGAGATGGGGCGGAGGTTTCCTGGAGTCAATTGTTTCTTTGGCTTTACGATAAAAGTAATATCTGCGAGATTGATTTATTGATTACATCTCAACGCAGCTAATCAAAATACTGATACTGGTGGCGTCGCTGTTCGTCATCTGCTGGGCGCCCATCTTGGTGCTGAACGTACTTACGGCGTTCGGAGGGTGTTGGCGCTAAACTGCTCGTACCTCAAGCCCCTGCGCACCACCTTCCACCTGCTTTCATACCTCAACAGCTCCGTGAATCCTCTCGTGTACGGCTTCATGTCACGCTCCTTCCGCGGCTCCTTCCGAGACGCCCTGCTCGGGTGCATGAGGCAGCGCGGAGACCCCAGAGGGGGGCCGCAATGCGGCTGAGCCGCACCCGCACCACCAGCCTCAGTGTGGGGCGATCGGCCACATACGTCACGTGACGCCAGCCACCCCAACCGGGGATCCGCTGCATCCGCTGGTCGAACTGCGGAGGCCCCCCGGCACCCGGAAACAACATCGTCGCCCCCGGCATCGACAGCAGATAACTCATGGAATGGACGCACCACTCTTAAGCTGGACCAATTGGGACCCAGCGCTACTTCTAGCCCAGATGACGTGTTCGGTGTTTTCCAAGGTGTCCTTTGTGCAACTCCTGAATTTTCGTATGATAACGACGCGCCGGAAATCCAACCAGACGCCGGCACGTGAGGACTGCCGAAGGTGCTTCAAAGGAGGATCTTCGAAGCATCTGCACACCATGAAAGCAATGCGTGTTCTGTGATTTTACCAATCATACGTGGATACCAGACCGTCAAGAAATAGAGAGCGTTCATATATCGTCTGCGACTCGAACTTGCGAATAATTTCACCCGACTCGAGTAAGCAATGAAGCCGTGCTGGCAGAACTTTCCACTCATTGACCCTTGCAAGGTGTTAAAGTTTAAAGGTCACAAATTTCCGTGTCCAAACGAGGACTGGTAAGAACTGACATGACTCTGTGTGAAAGCGCAGTGGCCTGGGATGCCCGCATACAGGACTTCGAGATATGTCCACCACGATAGGGGACACTAGGAGTTGAAGACGCACGCACTCGTTTGGGCCTCTGTGCCCCAATAAAAAGTTTGTTAAAGATTCTGAATCACCTCTCTTCTTATAATGAATTCCAAAGCAAAGGTAAAAGCAGGCTGCTATTTAAAAACAATAATAATAAATTTCACCCGGTCACTCGCAGTCGTCTGTAATCTTAACGAGCTATCACCCAAAAGTTAAAAGACAACAAATCAAAATTTTTGGAATATAATAAAAGCTGAGGCTTCTCGTGAGCCACGCCAAAATGTAAACCTTGCCGTATAACTGCTGCCAATACCTGTTTTATTGTAGTATCACTTAGAAGCCCTGTCATTGTAAGCATCGTTGTGGTACGTCAGCGTGTAAGCATTAGCGATTTGGCTGCCGGCAATGTCCTACACTTTGCAAACGCTACGCACGAGTCTTGCGGGAGAGAGGTTCACACTCGTCGGATTTGGACCTCCAAGCAGCTAAATGAACTAAATTTTGCAGCATACATTTTTTCACTGAAGCTATAAATGGAAAACATGCGGCGTATTTAACCAAACGTGGCAACAAAAAAACGAAAGGTGAAGAATGTACAATGAAAATCTTTTTAGGCGTATTTGCTATTAGTGGTTTTAATAGCTTAAATAGAGAATATTGGGCGAAACAAACAAAAAATATGTGCAATCAAACCAAACAAAGGTCACACACTTTCTTCTTGGCAGCCAACTCTAGAGAATTTGCTTGTGATAGACAGATTTCGCAACCATCGTTAAAAGGTAAAAAAGCAAGAAAGAAGAACATAAATTAAAACGAAGAAAAACGGGTAACAAAACCACAAACGTTTGCCTAATCAAGCACGTGAAATGAATAAGTAATAAAACAATAAGTAGAAAAGAAACTGAAGAACAAACTAGTTTAGAAGTGTCTACTTTGTCTACTAACATCACACGGGTGGCAGAAAAAAGCAAAAAAAACAAAATAATAAAGACAGTTCTTTTGTAAAATCGGCTGAAATGGCGGTGCTAGCTCTCACCTCTAGCAGGGGCGAGGTCGTTCACAACGGCACTCGCCGTGGTATGGGCGCACTCCAAGCCGACCCACAGAGTTCTTGTAGCCCATCGGTGCATATATTTGGGGTGGCAGTTCACCAGAGCATCGCATCAGCTGACATTTCGCCCTAGACAGCCGTCGAAGAGGTGGAGCCATGTGTCGGGCCATCGGGCTACAATCGCCTTACGTCACGATCATTAATTGACATGTGAACCCCTAACAAAATGCCGTTCGTGTTTACATGTTGCTT
Organism: Haemaphysalis longicornis; assembly: GCF_048455015.1. Taxonomy (NCBI): domain Eukaryota; kingdom Metazoa; phylum Arthropoda; class Arachnida; order Ixodida; family Ixodidae; genus Haemaphysalis; species Haemaphysalis longicornis. The sequence continues at coordinate 95,048,335 of NW_027526225.1, read as the reverse complement.
CAATGCCGTCAAAGAACCGAAAATATGGCGATAGAGTTAAGCGGCTGAAGAACGCTCAAGCATTTCTTTAGGTTCAGACGCAAAATTTAAGCGAAAACAGAAAATAAAACATCGCAATTCATTTTCTTTGACAAGAATCTCCCTCTTTGTTAACCCGCCCTACACTACACGTACTAGAATGTCGAACCACTACGGTAGCTGAGCAAAATATTTACGGAAATACAACCCAACAAGAACTCGAAGGACGGGTCGCGCTTATTTAACAGCACCGAGACGTTTTGGAAATCCCGAGCAGCATGGTAGAACGGCTGGGTAAGGGCGGCGACATCATTTAGGTGAGTCGTTGTATTAGTAAATATCTTTCCGCAATTTTTCCAATTCTTTTTCCATGTTCCCCCCCTCCCAAATATCAAAAGAATAACCTGGGGAACAACACCCGCTCCAGCAACGCTATGGCAGGTTTGCAGCCAATCAAAAATAAATGAACAGGGGTTATAACCCAAACATACTTTTTGTAGTAAAAACCAATTTGTAGAATGCAAAATTAAATACTTCCCATATTGGTACACTTTCGGCCAGTTCATAGCAGTTCGGCCAGTTCGTACCCGCACGGCCACGCATGTCCACTGGCCCGTCCACACGCGTACGAAACGTGAGCGTACACCACCCTAAAATCTTAAGACATCTTAAGACATTGCACTAGGACACGAGGGGGTCACCAATCCTGCCTTGCCCATCCGAATGCACGGGAACACCACTGTCTAATCGCGAACGGCACGCACTGTTTGTACACACGGCAGCAGGAGTACAGCACAAAGTAGCAGCTTCGGGAAGAATTACGCAGCGGATGACTGTACAGACACAGTTGACTCCACGAAAGTCCCAGAAGCTGTAGAACTTGAGTTCCGTCTTCTTCACATGTCTTTACCTTCAGGCGTCGCTCAAAAGGTCGTAGGGGAAGGCAGATGTCATGTGCAGAGCCAACAGGTATCGGCTACTAGATGCCAAATTCACTGTCGCGAAATGTCCGGCATGCTGTTACCGACAAACTCCACCAGTCCTATTAAAATTTTCACCGCTTCAGCGTTGTCCAGTGCCTGACGCAAATAAGGAGGTTCCAGTGGGAGGCGAACGAGGCGACTTAATCTGGACACAAAGGGAACTGTTTTTGCACAATCCAGGAGATAGTGGCTGATGGAAGGAGCACTGAGTCCGCAGAAGCACGTATTGTTATGCAGCAGATCCACCCGGTGGAAATAATGGGGAAACGGTCCATGTCCGGTTAAAAGTTGGGCGAGTCTTCGGGGCGGAGGAAAGAATGGCGGTATGGCCAGAACACTTCGTACCCATCGAAACAACTCAGTGTCTGTGTTGTCGGAGCTCCACCTACGTTGCCACTCCAGCCAACCTACCTTCAAGAGCCATGCTCTTACAATTCGCTTCGAAGTACGCCCCTACACTTCTGCACCCCTAGTTGCCGCACTTGTAGCGACGAGATCGGCGAGCTCGTTGCCCCACACACCGGAGTGGCTGGGAACGTGGAAGAGGGAGACTGGAACGGAAAAAGCCAGTGATTGATAGTTTACTTGAATTTCATGAACAGTTTCCGAGGGGTCGAAAGGATCTCCTAAAGCCAAAAGCAAACACAGACAGTCAGAATAAATGAAAACGGGACAGGAGGGCTTGTTGTTGAGGTAGAGGAACAAACGGTGTAAGGCAATAGCTTCTGCGCCATAAGAGCTGGTCGGTGGCAAAATTCGAAACCTTTGCGTCACCAAAACCTCATCAGACGAGCTGAGCACAACGAACGCTGCACCGGCAGATGTCGTGGTAAAAGAGCCGTCTGTGTACGCATGTAAACCAGGGCTCAACTTTATCTTCTCAGCTGTACGGCAGTCTATCCTGCGGTGTGGAATCGCCAAGCGTAGAGCGGGATGACAGCAGGTCCAGAGAAGAGGATGTTCCACCTCGCCCGGGAAAATGCGTGTTCCATGCAGCTCAGTGGACTGCCGCCGGTGAAACAAGTCGAAAAGACCTGTCTCGATGTCCAAGACGACCGACAGCGGAAGGGAGTTTGCCAATACTTCCAGCGCCGCGGTTCTAGTTGTGGTGTAAGCTCCGGTGACCACAAACAGTGACGAACGCATCAAGGAGTGAATTTTAGCTTTTAACAAATGGTGCTGATGATCGCCCCACCATGCCGCTGCAGCATAAGTTACAGTCGGCAGAATTGCTCTGTGGTAAAGAAGGCGAAGGTGACTGCGGTCCAGAAAGGAATGAAGACGCGCAAAACCGATGAGGGCGGCGGACATCTTCTCAATGCGGTTCCGCAAATGATTCGTGTGGGCAACAAAGGTCAAGTGGCTATCGAACACCACACCCAAGAGCTTCATCTCAGTGACTTGCCGCAAAGTCGTGCCGCACAGCTTAATGGTCGGCTTCCGCTGTGCACCTCTCTGTCCTCTCGATACCAGCAGACATGTACACTTGGTGGGGTTCAATTTTAACTTCGCAGCACCCGTCCATTTTAATATTTTCTCTAGAGTCTCGTTGGCGAGATTCTCAAGCGCCCGCCGTGTGCCTCCCTTGATTACGACTACTGTATCGTCAGCGTAGGCCTGAATATGCACATTAGGTGGTACAGGAAGGCACAGTAGGTCATGAATCGCGATGTTCCACAATAGCGGGCTCAAAGGTGAGCCCTGCGGGCTGCCCATCGTTGTCTGGACACGCACACTCCCCGCATGACTTCTGTAGTGCACCGACCTTCCATGTAAGAAGGATTCAAGCAAGCGGTAAATGTTAAAAGGGCAGCGGTGGGCTCGCAGGAAGTAAAGCAAGAAAGGGTGCCAAATTGAGTCAAACGCTCCTTTAAAGTCCAATGAAATGAGCAGAGCCAACGATCCCTCTTCACGGCAAGCCTGGAGATGCAACCGCAGGTTGTGCAGCGCCGATGTTGCACTCTGTCCCTGAGTGAATCCATACTGATGTTCGTGCAGTAGGCTGGACGTGTGCAGGAAGAAGTAAAGTCGACCGTTCAGCATGCGTTCCAGTAACTTACCGAGTAGAGCTGAAATGCAAATGGTGCGGTATGAAGAGGGGTCATGCGGCGGGCGGTTCGGTTTCAGAAGAAAAATAACCCTCGCTTCTTTCCAGACCGACGGGAAATGGCCGAGGGATAGGCACGCATTAAACACGGACAGCAAAAACGGGGAAGCATGCCCAACAAGAAGGGCCAACATACTGGTCGTAATACCATCAGGTCCAGGCGCGGAATTTAAATTTAAATTCCTAGCAGCCAGTCGGAGTTCGTTCATAGTGAATTCGTAATCCGTAGTTGTTTGCGCGTATGCTGTCCGGCGTATCAGCGTACTCATAGCCCGATGGGCAAGGGTATCGCCTTCAGAATCATCAGTTGGTAGAAGAGTTCTTAGCAGTAACGCTGCCGATTGTAAAGTGGAGGAAGTAGATGAGATGTCAGATGAGTGAAGCGGGGGCAGAACGGAAGGAGGCGAAAACTTTTGAAAAGCAATTTTGAAGGGAATTCCAAATAAATTCCTACGGGAGGCTGCAGTGCACCTTCTCCTTACGGCTTCATCTTTTGCTACCTCGATGTGCCTTTTGTACTCAGCGAGTACCTTGTAATACCAAAATCTGAGATCAGCACGGAGGAGGGGATCACGTCACATCTGGTACCTCCGACGCATTGCTCTCACAGACGAGCGTTCCCGAGCCAATTCATCGGTCCACCAAGCATTTCCCCTGGGACGTTTTGGCAGCCGCTCCAATCGCTTCCTCAGGCAGTCGACTTTCGCATAAAACACATTGACGATGCCATCCAGACTCTCCGGAGATGCCATACCAGTAGAAGATACAGTGTGGAACCAGGGATCCTGTAGCAATTCCTCGACTAGACGAGACTCGGAAGCTTTGGTTAACCGCTTCTTTCGCTCAATTGGAACGTCTTCTATACCAAAGACGATGAAACGGTGATCCGACAGGGTCGGGGTGTCCTGAACTGTCCAGAAAACTCCAGAAGACCAGACTGGTCCAGCAGTCAACGTGACGTCAATCCATGTTTCTGTGTAGTCGGTGACAAACGTAGACAGAGAATTCGGGTCATTCAGGATCCGCAGCTGCCCCGAGCTAATGAACTGCGCCAACTGCTGCCCCCGTGTGTTCACCACATCACCACCCCACAACGAGTTTCTCGTATTAAAATCGCCCGCAATGACCACATTTTCATAATTTTGACTGTCTAATATTGACGTTAAAGACGTGAGGATATAATCCTGAGCCACTGATGGAGCGGCGTACACTCCTATCAAAAGTATAGAAATGTCCGGCGCACTCAACACAAGGGCGATGATGAATGATGACACATGAACAGGGAAGATGTCCACAGATGGGTTAGGAGAAACAACAATGCACCGCGGGGTTTGACCGTGGTGGAATTTAAACCCGGGGAGGAATCTGCGGGACTAGTTTTCCTCGAACATACGGGTCACAAACAACTGCAAAGTCAATTTTTTGGGCTTCAATATATGAGACGACATGTGCTGTCGCTGCGCGCGTGTGATCCAGATTAGCCTGTAAAAACTTGAGCGATGCCATTTTTCCGGAAAACCTAAGCAGACAGTGGGGAAACCGGCGTAATTTCCTCGTAGATTGTCCTCGCTCGAAGACGGGCGATGCGCGCAGACAAGACTTCGCAGCATGGTGCATTAAAAGTATGAGCAAATCTTTCTTTCCCAGCCGCACGACACTCCCTGCACACCACGTTATTCTTGTTTTCAAGATTGCAGGCAGCTGCTGACTGCTCCTCTGCACAATATGGGCAGGTGATGCGATTGTTTGGACAGCGGGTGGACACATGGCCATAAGAACAGCACTTCTGGCACACCGCGACGTAGAAGTTTTCTTTGATGGGGCAAGAGGTCCAGCCTATGAGGAGTCGGTCACGATTTTTAAGTAATCCATACACCGCAGGTGATACCTCGATGATGTGCACATTGTTTCCCGCGCGGTCTCTGAAATATGTCCGATGACGGAAGCCGTCTTCGGGAATGGCAACGTTGTTGCGCGCATTGATATTTGCACGCAGGATTCCAGGAAGAATGCTAGGGTCCACACCGGATATTTTGAATTGCGGAAGACGGCGAGGGGGACGGGAAACCTTCAGAGCAGTTTTAATTTGCACGTTCGAAGCAATGGCCTTCTCGAGGTTGTCGATAGACTCTCGGTCGGCAGAGACGACGGTGAGGCCCGAGCGAGACGGAATAAGCTTCACTTGCCTTACTCCGATACCGGAGGGGTCATTGCCGAAGGTAGATTTAAGTAATGTGATCGTGTCTGGCCCCGGGTTAGCAGATGGCACAACGGGAGACAGCAGAAGAACATGGTTTGGGTTGCTGTAAAATGCCATGTGAGCGTTTGGACCGACAGCATTCGATTGTTGAAGGGCAAAGGCACCAGCTGGGGTCCGCTGCGTGGCTTCGGAGCGAGCAGGATTTGCGTGCGTGGCACAACTCCCACGGACTGCTTCTACAAAAGTCGGCATCAACGCCGGGGACACAACTGTGACTTTAGGGCCAGAAGGGGACTCGCAGTGAGACTTTATTTCAACAAGCTGCGCTCGTAATTCTTCAATGCGACCATCCGCCCGAGCAAGATTAGTCTTCAGGCCCACAATAATGCCTTGCATGTCAAAGAACAGACCCATTATCTTCTCTCGCGTGGCGACGGGAACCTTGCTCTGGTTGTCCGAGAGGAGGCTCATTAACTGTTTGCCCAGTATAATAGGATCCCTAACGTCTATGGCCGATAAATCATCACCACTGAGTGGGACGCAGTCTTCAAAGTTCGTCACAGAGCTTGCAGGGCTTTCTCTTGAACGGTGCGCTGGATTGGCCAAAAGGGGATTGGCACCTCCTTCCTGATGATGATTCACAGAACCGGGTAAATGCTCCTAGTCAATCCGGGCGGGATTGCCCAAACCAGAAAGGCTATGGGCCTCGGCGCCGTCGGACTGCATAGCATGCAAATCAAGGTTGTCAGTAGATACAAGATGCTGCGAAGAAACTTGCAACCCGGTCATAGGGAACTGTTTAACCTAATGAAATTGTCCCAGGAGTGGTGAGTCATCACTACCTTCCAGCTATTGTGATCGGGCAGCAATGGCGTTCCAGTGACGATAAGCCTAACTCTGAAGTCTCACGGGCAAAAACGTAAACGTTCGCTCAAGGGACTAGGGTCCAGCTCACCGCAATGCCGCTGGTGTTCACGAAGACCGCTGTACAGATGAGACACGTTGACTTTGGCTAGGAATTGCCAAAGCAGGTGAAACAACGGAGGTCAGAAAACACCGCCTTTTCTTCATCATCGTCTGGGCAGCATAAACAAAACAAGAACGACTAGTAGTCGCTTTTTTTTTAAAGGAAGAGCAGGATAGTTGCATCAATCACGGGAGACAAAATCGGCCGTAAAGTATTGGGCTTCGCTTAGGAATTTGACACCTTCAGTGGAGTTAAGCTGTTTTGGGACAGATGACAGCGGGAAGGATGTGGTGAAGAGAGTGTAATTTATCTTGGGAACCAAGCAGCCGCAATGAATGCTCCTCTATAGCTTCCTCCTCTTTCTGGTCCGTCGAGAATATTCTGAAATCCCTTAAGCCCACTCACTCGAGGAAGGCATGAAGGCGCAGTCGACAGAAAGAAGAAAGCTCGCGAGAGAGAAACGATAAGCGGACGGAGAAAACAAACATGCGGGCGGTGTTTATGGAAGCGTAAGGGCATTACTCCACACGCCGTACTCAATAATAAGCGGTGCTGTAGAGCTGGCGTTCCGCCTGCCAAGACAGGATGCCATCCTTCACAGTATCATGTTCTCGGGTGCGCAAAATTCCTGCCATATTTACGAAACGTACAACCTTCGCCGGCCATGTTGCGCGAAATGATGTTTCACTTTCGGAATGCTGTGGCCTGAGACAAGCCATTGAAAAAGACGTTGGGCAAGTTTGTCACGGGCTCTGAAGTTAGCGTTGAGTCACATTTGGGCTCTGTGATAGAATTATTGATTGTAGGGTTTAACGCGCCGACGCAACGCAGGCGATGAGCCAAGCCGTAGTGGAGGGCTCTGGATTAATTTTGACCACCTGGGGATCTTTAACGTGCGCCGAAATCTCGTAAACACGGGCGTTTTACTTTTCGCCTCTATCAGAAAAGCGGCCGCGGCGGCGAGAATCGAACCCGCGTCCTCATGCTCAGCAGCACAACGCCTTAGCCACTGAGCCACCGCAGCGGTTTGTGATAGAATTACGTCATAAGGTTGTCTTCAATAAGAGAGTTCGCTAGGGCGAATGAATTCGGAAAGCAGTTAATAAATTCAGCTCAGCAATGCATTTGTAATGATTGGCAGTTGTGCGAGTTAAGATGAACTACACCGGTTGAATGGAACAAAGAATGGTTGAACTAACTTGGTCAAAAAATATCGGGAAAATAACGTTCGCGCTTTTTAAAGTTGTCTACAAGCTGGTTAAGAAGTGCGCCTTTTTTAGTGGTGGGGTACGAAATAAATGGCTACACTGGGAACTTGGTAACAATCAGCTTCCTTCGATCTTTTTTGGGGCAGTCTCTTTGGAGTGACCCCCTTGTGGCTACTAAACGTGAGGTTATCCGACGCACAGCATTCAAAATATGAACTTTCAGCCCAAAAAAAAGGGCTAAGAAAAGGAAAGAGATTTCAATGCACGAAAAGGGGAAACACCGAAGTAAAGACACCACGTCTGCTTTTGACGTCTGCTTTCGACAAGGTCTGCTTTTCACAACAGCGTTGAGCCCCGAAGAGAATTTTGAAGAGCTTAACCGACACAAAAAAAAAAAAAAAACCTTAGGGAGACTGTACGAAGGCAAGTAAAGAAGCATTCGGAACAGGGATGATAAAATGCACATCCTAATTAAACCACAACCTCTGCAATGATAAAAATGTCTGTTACTTTAATAACGGTTCTTTTTTGCTCGCTTGTTTTGTTCGAAGGTGGTTTTTTTTGTTTACGTTTCCGGATAAGAAATGCAAGTGACTACGCATACCCCGTGTGACCTTCGCGATATCTACATGGGCGCATTGTCTAATCCAGTGTGCACACTGGCCGAGAGTCATTCGCACGCAGACTCCAGTAGTGCTTCCCTCTCGTTATTTGTACACCCGCTAAGCCTAGCCGAGAAAGTAAGAAACGTAGAAATGAGACCGGGGTGAGAAGGAGCGGATATGAGGAGATCCCTCTGGTATTTACCGGGGAGCGTCGGACTCGAGCCAGAGCGTCGAGGCGGCATACAATAAGGCGCTCCTGTAAGTCAAGGGACAATTTCCGTGCCTTCGAGGTGCTCGACTCGCCCGGCGGATATGCGCTTGCTAGAGAGACGATGACGATGGCCAATGACCAGGATACATTTCGCCCATCGCTAAAAGTGGGCGTGTTTTGTTTACTCGCCTACGACACTGGCCTTGGTCACTGAGGCGTGCGTGGTGCAACCAAAACACCTCGCATTTTCTGGAGGTACGAGTAAGACCCGGTTGTAAAGCAGGGTGGCAGATGGAGGAGGATTAGACGCTGGGAGAGGGATGGTGGCGTAAACAATGAGATAAGATACCGGCTCTGGGAAACTCTAAGCACTAGTGTAGGATAGTTAAGAAGGCTTGTTGCTGCTACAAGTGGTAATCGACTTCCAATTTGTCCAAAAAACACAGAGACAGCCAATTCAAGGGTCGTTCGAGTTGTGCTTGCCCCATCCGCAAGTGTCGCGTGGGCCTAACCGGGCTATGAAATTATATTCATATTTTGTGAAGTCAAGCAATGTTTCGGGACTGGTGAACGATATCTGATTTGTGAACTGCATGGTGAACGATATCTGATTCGCTGATTCGTGAACTGCATGGAACTGCAACGATATCTCATTCGTGAGCTGCATAGACCTCTAATCAATACGGATTGGTACCTGCCTAGCGAGAAATCACCTCTAACTTAGGGGGCAATAAAACACAAAGTCAGGACAACGGCGTGTCCTGTACTTCGTGTCTTCTGTAAGGGTCCAAGCTTGAGTTGCTTCTCTTTGTCACATCCAAGGGTTCCTTCGACAGAAGCATTTCGTAAAAATGAACCTCTTGAGAAAAATCGCTGACGTGTACGGCACTCCCTAATGCGAAATTTGTGCGTATTTTCAAGGAAAGATTTCGGAACAATGAACGTCTTGAGAAATCAGAACAATAAAGTGCAAATTGGGCCGTGTCACTTTAATGTCAATTAGAGAAAATGAAGGTGGAATAGCTACGCCAGCTAAGAAAACAGGCGATTTGAAACAGCTCTCTATAACTCCAAATTGGTAGGACCTCTATCACAGCACTACGCATATTACGCACCGTTTAGGCCGCTCGTATGCGCAACGTACAAATAATCTGGACATTAGCCCATGAATCTCTACCAGGCAACGAGTTAGCTAATAAGGTGACACGAGGTTTCAGCTCCCAGAATTGCCTTTACAACGCTACTGGCTCGGATCAGGGGGCCAGGGACACGCTGGTGACCTACCCGAACATCACTCAACACTACTGCGTAGAGTGTCAGAAATATCCCGGAGCGCATACCACGCTCCACATACGTCAATCGGTTGGCTGGTGTCAGCTACAGGCTAATGCACTCCCCAATCTTGCCATATTTAGTCACATTTATCCGTAACTTTACAGTGATCAATGCAAATGGTGTCCCCAGCGAGCCACACTCACTCACATGATTTGGGCTTGTGATGCTCAGCCACGAACTCCCTGAGCACACTCGCGCATTACCAGTGCGGAGCTGTAAGAAAACTTTTTGCTCAGCTCCAACCCCCATATACAGATCAATGTTGTCCAAGTAAACGCAGATACGGCTCGGGCCCAAGGGCGTGATCGGCATCCTCGGTCTGAAAATGTGACGTTAAGCCTAACGTCCCAAACCTTAAAATGCTATTTTCAGCGTAACGTCGTGCAGCTAACAACCAATGTCATCGAGATGTTGGAAACAGCTGTCGACATTCACCTACGAACTTGACTTCAGGACTATATACGTGGCGCCGTCGCGAGCCTGAGTCCCCCCTTCTCTTCGGCCCATCACCCTTTAGAGGAGGAGGCCTAACGGAGCTGTCGCCAAGCTTCGCGGGGAAGCGTTTAATTCTTCCACACTTCACCCACAATCATCACGATCACCACTGTTAGAGCGAGTCGGTGTTCCTGCAGTGCGCTTTTGCATACGGACATTATTAGTGCGAGTATGAAAGCTTCGCTTTAAAATTTATTGCACGTCTATTGATTTTTCGATAACAGCTGTGATAGGGCAGGGAACAGTGTGAGAAGGAGGGAAAGTTACAGTTACGCGGCACGGGGAGACAACGCTACCGTTTTGCGACGACCTTTGGAGCGAAGTGAGCAGACACACAACGAAAGTTTCATTGGCCACAAAACACAGTACGCCATCGTTTTACGATTCATTGCTATCTAAGGCGGGAAGCAAGGTAACGTTTGCACCCGCTGAGCTGACTAAATGGCTAAAGCCTTGGGCTACTGAGCACTAGGTTGGGAACGAGTTGAAAGCCGCCGAACGGATCTTGGGCGCGGACGAATTGAAAGGAATTGCTCACAGTTATTGTGTCGGCAACGCAATTATTCCGTGCGGCTTCCAGATGATACGATTACATTGCGACGAAATATGCACTCTGTAGTGACATTAAGACGGCTTAAGTCAATGACCATTACTTCAGTAATTCGATTGCATTTCGTTCTTATTTGAATTTTGTTATGCTTTATTAAGGTGAAATATTTACTATTGGGCAGTCCTTCGCCAAATTACCGGCAGGCTGGTATGTTGGTTTTGCCACATGTTCGGCCTGAATAAACGTCTTCCAATGAATTGTCATTCGTGTGTACGTATCGATATGACTGAAAATCATCGGTTACCCAGTGTAATCACCAACTAAACTCCACATTTAAAATGTGTGGTGGAGGAACTACCTCGGGAATGTCGTCTTTGCACCACCGAAATAAACCCCTAAGACGCAAGATAGTAAGCCGCTGCTCGTTAACCGAGGATCCCCTTCCGGGTAGAAATGCAGAACCTAATTACAAGAAAAAAATCCTACGATTTGTTTTCGCATAAATATAGAAAAAAATGTTCCCCCACAACCATCAACAGAATCCCGCACGTGAATTCTCCCGCGGAAAGTCATCGTGCTACGCGCACAAATGGCCCGAACGCACAACCCAAAAGAAAAAGCTAAGAGCAATTTGAGTGCGGAACTGCGGGGCAAAGCTCACGCTTTCAGCGAGCGTGGCGGGTTCGTCTCGGATACCGCAGAACGAGGTCCCATGGGCGTCCTCGCTCTTCGGCATCTGAATACACACGCCCGGCGCCGAGCCCAACCAAATAATCCTTATACCAAATATATTCCCAAACTGAACCCGATGCTTCGAATGTGTTGTGGGGAGCCACCTGAAATGTCCTATTAAACACTTATGTCACTAGATAGTCTGCAGCCGCTCGTTAACCATCACAAGATTGTCTGCGACTGTTCGTACAAGTAGAAATGGTGCCACTATTTTATAAAAAAACAAGTTTCTCCATATGGTTCGTATTCGCATAAATACAAACAATGTTCCACTGCAACCATCAACAGCATCCAGCAAGCCGATTCCCCTGCGGCAAGCCAACGTGTTATGCGCGCAAAATCCCTTAACGCACAAGAAAAAGAAATAGGAATTTGAATGAGGAACTATGAAGCAGAGCCCATGCGTTTAGCGAACGCTGCGGGGTCGTCTCCGATTCGAAAGAGGTCCCATGGGCGTCCTCGCGGTTCGGCATTCGAATGCGCACGCCCGGCGCCAAGCCCACGCCGGAACTCTCGATGGAGGCATCTCCGAGCCAGGCGAGCGTTCCCCTCCTCTCCCCTCCCCTCCTCCTCCTCCCCCCCTCCCCTCGGCGCAATCACCGAGACACGCAGGAGGACAAGGAAAGAGGAACTCGGGATAGCTTTGGGGGCGCAAGATCGCTTTTCTCTTTTCTTCCGGGTCTTGAATGCGTCGTAAACCTGTGGCGCGTTTGCGGAGATGGGAGCGAGTGGGTCAGAACACCGACACGAAGTTCAGCAACCGCCGGTCGGCTTGACTTCGATCGACCGAGGTTAGGCAAACTCTGTCGCCCTCTGCTGATCGATTCTTGGAGAGGTGTTTTTTAATGAACGCGTGAAATAAAAGGTATGACCAGTTTCTATTGGTCTTTGGTTGAGTCCTCAAACAAAGAGAGAATTTGAAGTTCTTGTAGTTAAGAGCACATTAGTGCAAAAACGAAGTATTGCTTCTAACGCTATACACGACCACATTGCAGGTTGTAGCGATAAAGAGTTTGGTAGGTTGTGACGCCTAGGAATTGGCGCTGCAGTCAACATAGTATTTTTTGTCTCTGCGGCACATCATACCTTACGTTTGCGTTATTTAAAAGGTTATTCCATTCTTTTCACGCCGTGTTGATGCCAGTATTACAAAACAGCTCGACTTCAACTTCGCGTTTCCTGATGTTCTATCTCTGTGAATCGCAGATTTCGACTGAAAATATGTGGCGTTAGTTCAAAACCTTGCTCTTCAGTGCATAGCTCACTTTCTGGCCACAAATTGCAAAGCGATTAGAGCCCTAACCCTTGGAAGACAACAGAAATAGTTAATCTGGAGCTTAAAACAAAGAACATACGAAAACAGCTTCGCAAAAAAACCCCAGTGTCCACTAGAAACTCCTTCCATGCGCCTGCAGTTACAGAAAAAAATAAAAACCGCGAAAAGACTGCTCTTTTTAAATCACAATGAACAACTGTCGTTTTTTGTCGACAGCAAAGTTCTGGCGGCACTTATGATACAAAACATACGTACAACTTTCGTATCAATGCCGAAGCTGTACAATCTGTTCCATCAGTTCTTTTGCTCTGTACTGACTCACGATGAAGCAGTCAGGCTATCGTATGATGAATTTGCTTCGATACCGACAACTACCAATGCTTCTTTTTTAGAAAGTTGAGTTTTCTCTTTCTTGCCAAATCTTGACAAGAAAAAAAAATCTTCAGGAATCGATTGCATACCAAATGCCTTTCTTGGGCGATACGACGAATGGTTTTTGACGTACTTGTGTACTTTTTTCAAGGTATCTT